>NW_028262291.1:6313571-6643214 GCF_047370975.1 Nipponia nippon | reverse complement strand
TCTGGAAAACTCTTCAGTGAAAACTGAAGAATAATCCAAAACAAAATGAAGCCTGCCATTTATTCTTAATAGTACTTCCCCGGATTAGCTACACAGTATGTGTAGCACAATATTGCCAAAGCTCTTAAAGTCTTCAGACTTTAAAAAATATGCTTTGCTCTTCAGACAGGTATCTGTTGACTCAGGGTATAGCAAAGTTCAAATATAAGAAATTCTGGCTGGAGAGTTCTTTCCTAAGGCTGAGTCTGTTTGAGATTGATGCAATAGAGTACAGTGCAATGGTAAACATTACCTACATATTTTAATTATGGCAAGCGGGTAGAAATATACATACATGTTACTGCACTGGTTTTTTTGCTTTATTTTAAAGTCCTGTGAAGTTGCATTAAGATGAGGCAAACTATATATGAATGATAAACCAAAATATCTGTCTACACATTTAAAATACCCATCTTCTGTTCTGTAAAACTACCATAGAAAAGAAGACAATGTTGCTTCAAAAGGTGGAATGCAAAGGAGGTGCATACAGAGGGTACTGGGAAGACCAGCAGCACTTGGAACACGAGAAGACTCAAGCACCTCTGTGCAGAGACCAATCCAGAAAAGCTATTAGGCAGAGGTGATTAGTACATCTGGCCTTTCCCACTATGAAAGTACAATTTCAAAAGACTGAAATCACATAGTCTAAGCCACTACACTGCGCAAGTTCCTGAATCTTACTCCCTTAGGTTAGGTTGAGCCCCAAAGTATGGTATAACCAAAGGTGCCCATTCTCAAAACATTTCTTACACATGCCACCAAGCCAAAGCAGATCATGTTCCAATCAGCACCTGTGGCACCCACCAGCAGTGCTTCATTAAGTAGGGTGTTTCCAAGTATCCTGTCAGAAAATCTACTTTCCATAACACAGGAAAAATTCAAAAAAATAAAAAAAAATTTAAAAAGACAGCACAAGAGTAGAGGTCACCTTATTTATAACAGGCAATTAGTTACTGCCACGTACTCCAAATGTACCTTTCCCAGCTCCCGAACTCATTGTACAGAAGCAAAACTAATTCCAGCATTCATTTAAATGTATATTTAAATCCATCCCTTGGTCATGCTAATATTTTTTTCTTCCCACCAAACACAGATCTCAAGCTGAGACAGTTATTTTCACTAAGTCCTTCTCCAAACAGCATTTCCCATGACTGCCAGCATGACCGCACCGCCAAGCGCAACGTGCCGTACCGCCAGGACACGGCCTAGCCTGGGCAGCACAAGACCCCCCCCCCACAGCCTGGGCTGCCCTAACTCTTGGCAGTGCAAATCAGGACTACGATACATCACCAGACGCAGGCAGGAGGCCTCTACTGCAAAAACCAATACATTCTTTCGGCAGCATAACGCATAGGCCGAAGCATTAAGCACTGCCAACAGCAAGGCGCAGGCTCACCTCAACCACATCTGTCTAGCTTTCAGACTGGAGCTGGTTTGCATCCCATTGCTTGAGACCTAAGATAAAGCCAATGTGCAAATATTTGCCCTCATTGCCTAGAGTCTAAATTGATCAAGTTAATTGGTCCAAATTAAGTCTCGAGTCTAAATTAACCAAGCTAGCTGATTTAAAAATATTCTGACAGCTCTCTAACATCATCCTTTGTTACAAAAGTTAAACTTTCTGTTCCTTGCACAGCATCACATAAGTGGATGTATGATTTCTGCTTCATACCAAATACAGAAATATTTACTATTTTGACTTGTATAGCCTTTCATGATCTTAGTCTGTAAGAAATACGGGCTCTTTCCCTTATGGCAGCATTTTGTTCACTTCTAATTTAATTTGTAATAGATTTTTTTAATGCTGCCTTTAAACCCTACTGACCATTGGTATTACATTAGCTTCCCTACTAGCCATTTGCATTTTACACCTGGATCTTATTTTCATTGCTCTTTACTTCCCCTTTTAATGCAGTCCGTGTGTGTTTCAGTGCTGCTCCCACAGTTCCCTTTTACTCCAGTGGGGTTTCGCTCAAAGTAATTCACTTTGCATTACTGGAATTATAACTTTATGCACAACCGGCAGAATGACCTCAAACAATTCCAGTTTTTATCAATACTTCCCCATATAAATGTAATGTTTTAGTTGATGAAGTTAGCAAATACTTCAAGCTTTCAATGGGCCATTTTACAAGATTTTAATAGCTTGTTGATGCTATCCTCTATTTGCACAAAATCACTGTCTTTGGCACCTAGATGCAGGATAATATTATGGACATTATTTTAATCCTCAAGAGGGGGCCCCAAACTATATTTATCTGTTACTGGCTAAGAAATAAAAGCTATTTTTAAGTCTTAATTCTACTATAAGATGTGACCAGGAAAGGACTGTCAGGTTCAGTGATTCCAGTTACTTGCCATATTTTTCTTCCCATATGAACAGGAAATAATTTTTATGTCCTTTCTTACCTGCCTCTACCGTGCTTCCTATCTGCATCTAGCAGACAGGATAAAAGCAAAACTGTTTTTAATTATTTCTTGAGCTGTACCATATACTCATCAGTGATCCGTTTACTTTAAGTATTTAGAAGTTTAATTTCTAAACATTTCAGATCCTCTGGTTCCGAATCATTTCTCTCTCAAGACTGTGTATTGCGTCAAAGATACCACTCGTCCATTTATTTAATATAAAAGTAACAATTTTGCTTCACTAACTCGCTGATTTCTATTAGTATCCAATTTTTCTGACTAAAAAAAAATAAAAAGATGCACCAAACAGACTGAGCTGCAACACCTGGTCACATGCATAATTAGTACAGATTCCCCAGAATGATGTCCTTCAGACTGCAGAGTGTATGTGCTGGTAGGTAGCTGAAACTACTGCTATGTATGCAGCACCTACACTGTAGATAAATAACCAAGTTTAGTCTTGAGGGAATTCAATCCAACTTATTTATTTGTTTAAGTACTCTGTATATTGGCAGTTTGTTTTTCAGCTGCTATGGCGATATTTTTTCTCTGTCACAGGGTCATCTGAAATGCTTAGGTTGTATTTTTGAGTCTTATAAAGTTTTTGAGGAAAAAGTGTATGTATTTTACCGCTTCTTTAAAAATGCTGCCTGTAAGGCTAATATCAAGGATCTGAAGCCCTAAAGGGACCTTAACATCTGGCATTACTAATGGCTATACCAATTAACTGCCTCATGAAAACATCTATTTCTCCTAATTAATCATGTCTGTAATGAAAAAAGACATCTTTTTCACAGTCATCTCATTACTGAAAAACACGGTACACAAGAATAATGTTAGAAAAGCTTGCTGCGCATGCAAGTTCTCCTGAGGAGCCTCAGCCAGACCAGAATTCCATTTTTCTGAACCAAAGATGTCAGTATCCTCCAGTTAGTGTGGGTAATGCTACTCTTGTTTTGTATGAAATACTTTGAAAAAAAACAAGGAACAGAAATTCCTAAACACTGCTAAACACACTATGGTTATGTTCCCTTAGATAGACTGTAGCTCCATCTGGACCAAGATAAAGATTTAGATTGCTCTTAATCTTTACATGATGAAGCAAGCTCAGAAGCCCTTCTAAGACCATTTTTTAATTTGCTTATTAAATAGGCCTACTTTCCACTGTGAAAATCTAGTATAACTCCCGAGCTTTTTAAAACAGAAGCTTTGTAAATGGACACATTTGTTGCATAAAGTCAACACTGGTGACAAAACCAAACCCGAGTATCACATAACTATTTAGAAGCACAACTACATAAATTTCTCTCCCAAGTGCTTTTGGATAAGATACAGAAATGGATGACTTCATGTCTGAGGTTACACACAGACACACAAGAGGCACGCAGTATGCTGATATGGGACCCAGAAGCACCAATGAGTTGTGACACCTACAAGAACAGAAGATTCTCCTTAATCCCAGCTGCCAGTTGGCCCCTATGAAAGTGAAATTCAGTTTTTGTTCTCACACATTTATTTGCACACACTGAAACAAACTGAGATGTAATTTTGTTGCTCATAGGCCATATATGAAATCCATATTCATCATGTGTTGGCAGTTCACCGCTGTGCAATTAGTGCTCGCCTGAGAATTTGTCGGCAGATCACTACAGCTGGTGATGCTGAAGAACTGAGTGATTTTTTCTCTGCCAACTGTGGTGTAGCTCCCTGTTAGCTTTCAGTGACTGATGCAATTTAGCATGTAACAAAGATTCCTTAGAGCAAGGTACAATGAAAAGTCTCTTAATTGGATGGCTTTCTTTAGCCTCCTTCAGCAACCTTTGTACCAAACTCAAGTCAGCTACCTGAACATTAGGCCCACGTAGACAGCTCAATGTGTCTTGAGACATGCTGTGGAGGTGTGCAGAGCTATTTTAAAAATCTGTAATTTTATAATTTTCCTAAATTACAGGGGAAAAGTTGAGATCATTACTAAAGCACTTAAAAACTCTAAAGGTTAAATATCTGAAAAAAAATTACCACTGCTCTTTTAAAGCCTATGATTTAAAGAGAAAATGATATCCTTTCAACAAACACAATTAAGCAAAATGTACAGAACTATGCAACTCTTCTATATTCATCTTTGCACCTGATTTAGATTTCAATATTACTGCAAGATATTTTTTCTTTTCATGAATAATGTCTTTCAACACATCAAGAATAATGTCTTTTATTCATGTTTTATAACTTTATGAAATTACAGAATTGCTCATATAGAACATAATTTTTATTTCTCTATTTCAAACCCAAATGCAAATACACTTTAACCATTATTTTGTCACTTCTCATATCCACTGCATCTCCTCTCATAGAAAGTTGGAACATCCAAACATCTGTCCAACCAATGTTATTCCCTCAGTGCCTGCGGTAGAAAAAGATGTAATTTGCAACAAGTCCAGGAGAGGCTGCAGAACTGCATCCTGCAGGATACCTGTCTTAGTACACGTACACACACACACGAGAAGTTAGAGTGACAAAAGGTCTTTCCTGATAATGCCCTTCCACTGAACACACAGAACGTAACAGGTACAAAGACTGACCTGATCTTATCTTTGTACCATATTGTAACCACAAATGAAGCATCCTCCCGAACGTATCAAGCCTGTTACTCTGTCATTTAAGAGTAAGACACAGATTTTACATTCTTTCTTAGAAAAGACCATAGTCTGACCTTCCACTTAGCACAGATCATATAACTTTTACATAAATTAATTTCACCCTTCCTGGGTAGCAAGGAAGCTGGACAGCAAGAAGCTGCAGGACCATCCTGAAAGACAGAGGTGATAGTGACTATGGTCTACTGGGAGGCAAAGCTATTTTTAAGTGTTACTGCCACAAGCTCAGCTATTATAGGTAGGAGGACTGAAAATGTCTCATAAAACATGTTTTCCACAATCGCTACAGGCTTAAGAGTATTAGCTTCACTGATTTTGCATTACATAAAATAAAATTATGCCCATTGTGAAGTATAAATTTCAAATAAGCATGCAGTTTCTCTTATTAAACATAACGTTTAAATAAGGAATTGTCTCACTATCTAACTTAAAATACCTGGAGAACTTGCAATTATTTTTTTAACTTGGAGGTAGAAGCACCATCAGGTTAATCATAGATATATTTTTTAAGTAGATTGCAGGATCTCACAAGAATGAGTATCAGAGATTGTGTTTAATCATCTTATTAATACAGAATCATACACCAACTGGGGACCAGGAAAGCACTCAAAATATTGTAAAAGTTCTGTAGTTTTAGCATTCTGCAAAAAATAATTTAACAGCACAGGATCAGGGTAGCTTCACGGTCTGAAGCCTGTGGATAGCAAAGACATTAGAAAGCCCAAGAAAATACATTGGACTCCAGAAAGAATGTGGAGTGCAGTCTAAAAATAAAAGCTTATGTTCCTCTCCTTGCTTGGCATTTTTTTAATTCAACACATTTTTATACAGTATATTGCTGTCACATCAAATGGTGTTAGTTTATAACAAGATGAAAGCACAGCAAAATGGCTGGAATGTCACACCATGTCAAATGCCTGAGGAAATATGCCTTTTTTTTTTCTGTGGCTGTACAGTTATCTAACATTAAAAGAAAAAATTAATCACAGTTAATGCTACTGTTCTGTTTATCTATTAGTTAGAACATTCAATAACAGAGAATGCATTAATTTACAAAAGGTGAAGAAGATGATAGGGCAGAGGGGGAAAAAATTGCATTTAACAGAAGAAAGAAGTTGCCTGTGGAGAACATCCTGCAGTACAGGATAGGCAGAACAATTCACAGATATTAAATTCAAATATGCATCGAAAAGTAGTTTCTGAGTACTGCTCAAGGAACAGCTCTCAGCAGACACTGCATTTGGAATTACATAAAATTCAAGGGAAGTTATTCTGAAAGCGAAACATACTTTGAAACCACTCAACTTTTAAGTCAATACTTATACTAACCCACAACTGCTGGATTTCATACCTAGAAATGGAGACAGGCAACCTGAAAAAGTTTCAGCCTAACTTTTATGTTAGCATTTATCACAGTGACTACTACAGTGCAATGTACTTAGCATCAATTTAATAACATGTAGTCCTACGTAGTATTTGAGAGGACTAATCGTGTGCTCAAAGTTAAGAGACATTCAAAAGGTATTCAATATTGTGTAAATTACGTTCATTAACATCAAACTTTCTTATAATAAAACAAGCGTGCGTGCATAGCTTTGTAATATCATAGCATAAAATTCTATTTCTAACCACAGTGGAATAAGAGTTATCAAATACCAAGAAGCCCCTGATTAATTTAAAATTCAATTACATCAATTAGACCATCTGAAAAGCAAGATAGTGGACCCTGTTTAATAGAGGTTATTAATATCACAACACTTTCTTAATTTACATTTGAAGTTTACAGCTTTTATTTCAGATTTACAAAAAGTTCTCACATCCTTAGAAGCTTGTCTAACTTTTCTAATTATGCTAGCTAATGAAAGATATCTCTATCACTGCAAAACTTGCCTCACTTTTGCTCTTAGAGCATTGCCTTTAGAATTATTAATTTTATTATGTATTCTGTGTAATTAAATGTAGAAGAGTTATATCCAACACAAAATGAGAGTGTAAGTTAAATCCATGGAAAGCTTTTCTACAGGTAATTATTGGCCTTTTTAAAATTACTACTACAGTTTTAGGATTTGGAAACTATTTCTATATATCTTAGTGCAAAAACGGGGGAAAAGAAAAATGCTTTAATTTTTAAGGGAGTGTAAAAAGATTAATAGTACGAGCAGCTGGCACTAGTGAGATTGCAAAATTCACATTTTGCAATTAGCCCATTTCACTCAACATGAAGACTTAAATATCTACTTATTTTTTCAATTTTTCATACTTTTATTAAAGATAGACTTAGAAATAAGTGATGCAATGGTATCATAAGCAATGACATTTGTTTAATATAATACTCTCCTTGCAGCTCAGACCTGCAAGGAAGAATCATTCTGAGCCTTTCCAGAAAAGCACGTAATGTGCTCCCAGCAAACAATCCAGCAACTTGATTGTTGGACATGCAGCGATGGATCATTTCACAAGATTTGGATTCTTGCAGTGAAAGGGTAAGTAACTGATACCATATTCAAGATTTTCCAAATTTATCAGCATATCTAAATAAAATGTCAGGGCTGATAATATATTGTAAAGAAACACATCCCTAAACAGAGAAAAAGAGTGAAAATGTACAAAGACTCTTCAAGTACACTTCACCAAAAAGCCTAATGATATATTAATTCTAAAGACAGCAATGTTCAGCTGACAACCATTTCTAAGCATCAGAATACAATGCAATGACAAACCATGATTTACAAAACCTGAGAATTATTTTCTAATAACTTATATTTATAGATGTCTTCTTTCACTTCACGAGCTATACAGAACACATCAAATGTAGGAAAGTAAGTGTCTTCCAAATAACACAGCAAAGCCACCTTCAATTTTTTTTTTTTCATAGTTGGGAGGGTTTTTTTACTTATTTGTAATGACACTGTCCTGGCTAGGCTGCCAAGAACATAGCTATGGACCCTCTTCCTTCTCCTGTCCTCCTACCCACAGAAGCAGCAGGCTGCCTTTTCAACAGCCTTAAACATCCCATTCTGACCAGTGAGAGATTGTTCCAGTCAGGTCATTACAGAAGACACCAAGCTCACATCCTTCCAAGGCCATTCACAGGGGGTAGAGGCATTTTCAGGGAGAGGAAGGCAAAAGGAAGACTAATGAGAAGGCGGCTGCAAAGCTGGGTCTTTTCATGAGTTATTGAGCTTCCAAGGCTACCTAAAAGACCATGTGGGAGCCTCCAACCACGGGGCTGACTAGGATTCCAGTAAAGTAAAAGCAGTTTGGAGATGACAGCTAATTTGCACACTTTGCTTCTGTATTAGGAGAATGAAATGCCTTGGATATTATGAAAGAGAGTAAAACTTCTTGGTTCATATTATAAGCTTCAACACCTAGAAAACTGCCACTGCCAGAGAGAGACAGGTAGGGAAGAGCTTCCTAATCTCACCAGAAGAAAAGAAATTTTAGAACAGAATAGAATAGCTCAGTTGGAAGGGACCTACAATGATCATCTAGTCCAACTGCCTGACCAATTCAGGGCTGACCAAAAGTTAAAGCATGTTATTAAGGATATTGTCCAAATGCCCCTTAAACACTGACAAGCTTGGGGTGTTGACCACATCTCTGGGAAGCCTGTTCCAGTGTTTCACCACCCTCTTGGTAAAGAAATTTGTCATCCTCCTGTTTTGACCCAAAAATTTTAAGATCGACATTCCTAATGATGCTACTTATTTAATGTATATCAAGTGAAACATTTAACATTAGACTTATAAAATTGTATAATCACCCATAATTCTGAATGTTTCTCTTAAACAAAAAAAAAAATTAGAGGAAGGTATAGAGGAGTCATGTTACATACTGTGGTTTAGGCATGGCACATAGATTTCATTATTGGGGCAAAGCAAAGCTTCACCTTTAAGAAAATTAAACCCTTCCTCTCTCTGCGAGGCATCTTTGTAAAATTATAGAATCATAGAATCGTTAAGGTCGGAAAAGACCCTTAAGATCATTGAGTCCAACTGTTAACCTAACACTGCCAAGTCCACCACTAAACCATGTCCCTAAGCACCACGTCTACCCATCTTTTAAATACCTCCGGGGATGGGGACTCAACCACTGCCCTGGGCAGCCTGTTCCAGTGCCTGACTACCCTTTTGGTGAAGAAGTTTTTCCTAATATCCAACCTAAACTTCCCCTGGCACAGCTTGAGGCCGCTTCCTCTCATCCTATTGCTTGTTACTTGGGAGAAGAGACCGACCCCCACCTCGCTACAGCCTCCTTCCAGGTAGTTGTAGAGAGCAATAAGGTCTCCCCTCAGCATCCTCTTCTCCAGGCTAAACAACCCCAGCTCCCTCAGCTGCTCCTCCTAAGACTTGTGCTCTAGGCCCTTCACCAGCTTCGTTGCCCTTCTCTGGACACGCTCCAGCACCTCCATGTCCTTCTTGTAGTGAGGGGCCCAAAACTGAACACAGTACTCGAGGTGCGGCCTCACCAGGGCTGAGTACAGGGGCACCATCACCTCCCTGGTCCTGCTGGCCACACTATTCCTGATACAAGCCAGGATGCCATTGGCCTTTTTAGCCACCTGAGCACACAGCTGGCTCATGTTCAGGCAGCTGTCAACCAGCACCACCAGGTCCTTTTCCGCCAGGCGGCTCTGCAGCCACTCTTCCCCAAGCCTGTAGCGTTGCATGGGGTTGTTGTGACCCAAGTACAGGACCCGGCACTGAGCCTTGTTGAATCTCATACAGGTGGCCTCGGTCCATCGATCCACCTTGTCCAGATCCCTCTGCAGAGCCTTCCTGCCCTCCAGCAGATCGACACTTCCACCCAACTTGGTGTCATCTGCAAACTTACCGAGGGTGCACTCAATCCCCTCGTCCAGATCATCAGTGAAGATGTTGAACAGGACCGGCCCCAGTACTGAGCCCTGGGGAACACCACTCGTGACTGGCCGCCAACTGGATTTGACTCCATTCACCACCACTCTCTGGGCTCAGCCGTCCAGCCAGTTTTTAACCCAGCGCAGAGTGCACTTATCCAAGCCATGAGCAGCCAGCTTCTCCAAGAGAATGCTGTGGGAGACAGTGTCAAAGGCTTTACTAAAGTCCAAGTAGACAACCTCTACAGCCTTCCCCTCATCCACTAAGCAGGCCACCTTGTCACAGAAGAAGATTAGGTCTGTCAAGCAGGACCTCCCTTTCATAAACCCATGCTGTCTGGGCCTGATCCCCCGGTTGTCCCACACGTGCTGCGTAATGGCACTCAAGATGGTCTGCTCCATGACCTTCCCCAGCACCAAGGTCAGGCTGACAGGCCTGTAGTTCCCCAGATCCTCCTTCCAACCCTTCTTGTAGATGGGTGTCACATTTGCTAACTTCCTGTCATCTGGGACCTCCCTGTTTGACCAGGACTGCTGACAGATGATGGAGAGTGGCTTGGTAAGCTCCTCTGCCAGCTCCCTCAGTATTCTTGGGTGGATTCTGTCTGGCCCCATAGACTTGTGGGCATTCAGGTGGAGGAGCAGGTTGGCAACTGCCACCCCTTCGACAACTGGGGCTTCATTCTGCATCCTATCTCCATCTCCCAGCTCAGGGGCCTGAAAACCCTGAGTGTGACCAGTCTGACTATTAAAGACTGAGGCAAAGAAGGCATTAAGTACCTCTGCCTTCTCCTCATCCTTTGTGGCAATGTTTCCCTCCGCATCCAACAAAGGAGGGAGATTCTCCTTGGCCCTCCTTTTGTCACTGATATATTTATTCTTTTTTTGTTATCTTTGACTGCGGTGGCCAGTTTAAGTTCCAGCTGGGCCTTCGCTTCTCTAATCTTCTCCCTGCATAACCTCACAACATCCTTGTAGTCCTTCTGAGTTGCCTACCCCTTCTTCCAAAGGTGGTAAACTCTCCTTTTTTTCCTGAGTTCCAGCCAAAGCTCTCTGTTCAGCCAGGCCGGTCTTCTCCCCCGCCTGCTCAACTTATGGCACATGGGGATGGCCTGCTCCTGCGCCTTTGAGACTTCCTTCTTGAGTAACATCCAGCCTTCCTGGACTGCTTTGCCCTTCAGGACTGCCTCCCAACGGACTCTGTTAACCAGACTCCTAAACAATCCAAAGTCTGCCCTTCTGAAGTTCAGGGTAGCCGTTTTGCTGACCCCCTTCCTTACTTCTCCAAGAATTGAGAACTCTATCATTTCATGGTCACTGTTGTGCTATTTCAATATAAGTAAGTTAATGTGGAAGCCAAAAAGCCTGTATGGGGATAGCATAATCAGGATATCAGGTTAAGCAAAGGCATGCTTTTTCCTTGGTATGCGTAAGTATAAAAATGAAACTACTTGGGTGAGGAATGGCGACTTTTATATTCTATAACCTATAAAGAGAATTTCACTAGGAAGGAGTGTCCGTGAATTTAGGCATCTTTATGAAACTGTTTAGTGTTTCCGATAATGAAAGTGTCGGACAAGAAAGCAGCTCCCTTTCATAACCAAACTAAAAATCTTAATCTGCTTAGAATTTTCTTTCGTTTTGACACACTTTGTCCAGAACTAACATTTTGAACTATATTCATAAAATTTGGCAAGAGTGTAAGGAAACGTGAGACAACAAATCCTTTTTTCTATGTATTTGCTTTAACAAAAAACACGCTATAAACTAGTGGGAACAAAATCCTCTTGCACTTGAAATGGTGTTAAATGATTTGCTAAACACAAACGGAATACAACTTCTCCAAACATGGCAGACTTGACTCTACTTCCAAATGGTGAAGGAAGAGACGCAGATATATAATGATGATTTCAAGGTTTGAATTGGAAGAGATAGTTTCAATTAATTTATACTGCTTGAATAAAAGGATGCAAAGGATGTCAGGGAAATCCTTATAATAAAGGATAAGGAGAGCTACATACCAATAAGCTAAAAATCAAATGGCAACCAATTAAAAATCAATCAGCAATTGGTTTTAAGGAATGATATATTTTTTTTTATGCCTAATGCATTTGGGTAAGCTTTCCGTGCCTAAAAGACAACAGGGGCAGGAGGGGAAGATGCTATTATATGAGGGACAGACAAAAGGAAGACAGGAGTTTGGGGAATAACTTTTATGAATTCACTGTTTTAAAAACTGTTTTGGAGTTCGACTGCCATAAATAAGTGGGAAATCAACTTCTTATAAAAATGTTTGTTGTGAAACAATTCAGTAGAACATTCCTTTGATACAGTAACACTTCTGTATTCTTCCTTGACTTCAGCTGAAAGCTCTGCAGCTGTACCCACTATTCTGCTATTATATTCCTTCAGGTAAAATAGCAAAAGAAATAAGAATACATTCTAGAAAAGAAAAAGTGAAATCTCAACACTATTCTTTCTCTCACTTTTTTGCTTTTACATAAGAGCAATTATTTTGCCTTATTATATGAAATTTGGCCAGCGCTTATAGAAGTAAAGCTGGCTTCCAATGAGAACTACATTTCTACTTCCACCATAAAAAGAAATCCAAAACTTCCCAAAGGAATCAAATTCACCAAATGGATTTTCAGCCCTGCTGCTGAATTAATACCATAATACTACATCTGACCCACTGCTTAGATTCAATTTCAGATAACATAAAAAATAATCTTACTCGGTATTTGCAGAGAAGGCAAAAGATTAAACATTTTCTGCTATAGTGATTCCAGCTGTCTGTCTCCCCAGTCTTTCAGCCTTTGATTGCAAAATTGTTTCCAGATACTAAAGAAAATACATTTTGCTGATAGAAAACCTTTGCACATTATCATTAGAAACACTTCATCACTATAGCTGTTCATTTTGATTATGTTCTTGCTGGACTAGTTACTGAAGCACAAAGATATATTGATGACAATGAAAATACATATTGCCTATTTTATCTGAAAAATAAAACTTAAAGGCATATCTTCTTAAAACAAAGTAAAAGCACCATGATTTCCTATAATATTCACACAAAATTTTAGTGAGGCAGTTGCAAGAGATCAGCTTTCTGTTCTAAAGCTCCGATAATGCCATATAGAACTAGCTTCTGCATAATGGTAAAGATGTTACATACAGGGTATGTAAGTAACTAGCCTAAAAAAAAAAAAAAGGTTTATATAACTCTCTCAATTCATTTAAAGTCTGCTTTTTCTGATACACTTGAAACATGAAAATAATTCGTTTTTGTCTCAAAAACATTTTATTTAAATAGAAAAAAATCCTGTGTTTATATTTTTAAGTTAAAGACAAAGAACTTCCAAAGTGAAAACTTCAGACAAAAGGTCTTCAGTCCTCTGCTACTCTAAAATTTAAACTTCTTCAAAGCTTTTCTCTTTTGCTAGAAAAAAATGGTTGAATGAAAAATTGCTTGCACTTCCCTATCTTGTAAAATTGTCAAACAAGATTGGAAGAAGCAGTGCCAACAAAGCTCACATGTAAAGAACAGGAATTTTCTTTGTGATCTTCAATCAGGTGTGGAGGACAGCATGATCACTGAACTCAGATTAGCAAATTAACTTTTGAATGCTTATTAAATGGAACTTCAAACTAGATGTAAAATATTCCCTGCTTTCATTGAATCACTGTTATAACAATGGACGTTACTTACGTGATTTGAAAGGTCATTCCATACATTAAATGTTGGATTTATTAAAAAAAAAAAAAGTGTCAAATGGAAATGTCTTAAAAATTCTGATCTGAGAAATAAATATGATCTCACATTAATCTTTATAATTAAAATTCTTGTAAAAGTCCATTAAAGCTATGTCTATTCAATAGAGTCAGTGCTAACATTAATCAGCAAAACCTGTTTGGGTGCAAAGTTTTCCTCTTCTTTCAAACACAGTTAATAAAAGGATAATTATAGCTTTGGGTTTAGCCAGTAAATATTTTCATAAGTGATTTCAATCCTAGGTGTGATCAATAGACACTAATGGAATGGTTTACTAGTGCTGTAAAGCTTTTAATTAATTTTTTAAAAATAAAATTTTTTAAAAACCAAACATGACAAATAGAAAGATTTTGCAAAAAAATAAGGCCAGATTTCTTGCTGGAAAGTTGTAGCAAGTAATACTGCCTTGCATCAAAAGTCACCTATATCCTCCTGGTTTGCACAACAAGGTAAAATGACAACGGTTACAGATACATATCTTGCATCTCTTCAGGCTCATCAGCTGCTTCTGTTAGATGTGACTACTTCTCTTTAGTGCATTCAATTGCCTTCAACTTTTTCCAAAGCACTATCTGTAAACTCTGTGCACTTCTATCTTTCTCTCCAGGAGGGTGGACCACTTTCCCCAAGAACTGTTTTCTTAAGTACTCAGATCACTGCTAGAGTCTTATTTCTGATTAGCAAATTGACAAACTGATGGAAGTCTCCCATTAGTGTTTTTTTTCCCCACCCCTCTTACAAAAAAGCTCTGAAGGGTTGGTTTGAGGATGCTCTTTTGTCTTGCTACTGGTAGGATGCATGACTTGATTATAGTTATTTTTTTGATGGCAGCTTTTAAGGCCCTGTTCATTCAGTGTGTTGGGTTAAAAATAAATAAAAATAGCAGAGTTCATCTATAGTTGGTGATCTGCCCCTCCATGAGTCATCTATGCCTGTGAGAACTTCCAACTACTGTCAGGACTTCAAATTAGAAGGCATTCAGTATTTGGAGCCTTGAAATCAAAGTTCCCTATATGCGCTGTTACCTACTCAAATACTTTACAAGCTTCTGCTTTTCAAGACAAACATTAGCCACTCCAACAGCCAAATCATTTATCATTCACATCAAGTGACAGAGACATGCATACTTCTTTTGAACAGTTCCCCGCTCACTTCGTTGGTGAAAGCCTTAATGCTAGTTGAAACCAACAACACAATTTCATTTAGAAATTCATGGCAATGGCTGGTGGCTGTAACAATTGGCAGTGCACTTCTCAGAGCGTTGACTCCCAGTGGAGTCAGCAGCAAGCCCTGGCAGAAATGAAGGCTGATTCCTTGTTGAGCTGCTTTGACAACTGTGAAGCCAAGAGGTCAAGGGAAGAGTATTATTCCTCTCTAGTTGACCCTCCTGCAGCCACATCTTGAACAGTGCCCAGTTTTGGGGCCTCCTGTGGTGGTGTGCTTCCCCTCCCCCCCCCCCCCACTTGACCTTTTCCCATAACGCTGCTCAAGCGATAATCACCAGCGGCAGTCGCGATGGATGCATCCAGCTCAAAGTGGATTCGGGGGAGACAGATAACAATAGCCAAGGGCTAATATACGGCAATGTGTCCACCTAACCACAGTGCTGGTCAATGTCTGACTCAAGCCAAATTTGGAAGAAACTAACATATGCAGTCAGTATGTAAATATGACTATAAGTTCATCATCTTACCCCCCATAAATAGTGAGCAGCCCAAGGGCCCTTTGAGCTCTCCTGCATGGCAGTGGGCTGAGGATCTCCCCTTGAGTCGGGACACCTCTCAAGGTTACTCCTTGAGGCTGAGAGACTCCTTGCCACAACAGATCCTCAGTAAGTGACTAATAGCATGCTAAACTTTGAAATCTTAGCTAAGTGATAAAGGATTGATTGTGCATATATAATCCTTCAGACATAAACCGTTGACCAAGTCTGGGACCAGGACCAGATCCAGCCACACCTAGACTCCTCTCTGAGAAGGACTTCAGAAAGCAAGGGGGCCCTTTCTGAACCTCGTGACTCAACAGGAGGGTCTCCCTGACAGTTTTGTCTGACCCTGTCCCCTACGCAGTAAATAATCAAGTCTACCTTGCCATCGAATCTTGTTAAACCACTGTCACATTTACCATTGAACTTTGTTAACTCACTGGTTTATATCAATAAAGTTTATATTTTTTGTTTCTGTCTTAGGACTGAAGTGCACTCTCGCTCCCTCCATGACACCTCCCTGTACAGGAGACCCCAACACGCTGGAGGCAGCCCAATGGAGGGCTACTAAGACTGTTAAGAAGCTGGAGCACATGGCACAGGAAGAGCAGCTGGTGAAACAACGCTTCACCAAAGAAGCCCAAGGGACAACTTAACTGCATATCCAGGCCACTATGTGCAGATAACTCCACTTCCTAAAAAGGGGAGTTACAGAGAGAAGAGAGACATAGATGCTCAGCAAAAAGACAAGAGAGAGCAGTCACAAGATGCAATGTGGAAAATTTCAATTGGTCATAAGGAAACAATTCATCCCAGTGAGAGTGGTGAAGCACGGGGACGGAGAAGGCTGTGGAACGAGAGGTTTTCAAAACCTGGCTAGATAAGGCTCTGAGCAACCTGACCTAGCTTTGAAGTTGGGCTGCTTGGAGCATAGTTTTAGACTAGATGCCTCCAGAGACACCTTCTGACCTAATTTCTTATACAGTTCTGGAAGTTTTTCCTCGGGGGGGGAAGCCTGCAGAAAGAGTTAAGCTAATAGAGCAACTACAGCAGAATGAAGACAAAAGATTTTTATATATACTACTTTTTTTTTTAAGTGAAACTGATGAAGGTTCAAAATATGGTAACAGAAGGGGCAATGAGAAGCCAAGAACTGTCAATTAAGAATAACCTCCTGAGTTCTGCAAACTAACAGAGAAAGGAAATACGGAAATAAAAAGACGCAAAGGAGTAGAGATGTCTTTTGACATGATCATACGCACTTTTAAAGAGTTTTCTGAAAGAAACTTACCTTTGCTAGTCAGATGTCCAGCAAATTCAAGACAGCTGTTATTGGAAGTTACACATATCAAAAAACAAAGCTTTACCTTCTGTGAGATTAATACTGCCAGGTGATATGGCAGATGATCTCATGGAACTACATCTCTTTTTATGTTCATGACATTTGTAAGGAGTATCTCAGTCTTGAGTTTTGTAGTATTTTTGCAAATTTATTTTAAAGATAAGTATGCAATTTTTACTGTGTGGTAGTTTAGGGATAGTTTCTTATTTTAAAGTACTGCCAAAAATGTTTTGTAAAACTCAAGAAATGGAAATTCCGAGTCCTTTCTCTACAATCTTAGGTTTACCTAAGTGATCTATTGAGAAGTGCTGTTTTTCCTGCACTTTTTTATTAAAAATATGGATGTTCATTTTGAAGAACTTGGCCATAGACAAAGTTGCCTCAACTCTGCAGTTACAGGAGCATGCAATACTCCAGCTGCAACTATCCTCAGTGAAACAATGGCTTCCAAATAGAGCAAGACGACAACTCTCTGCAAAATGCATCTGCTTACCAAGAAAGAGAGACTACGCTGCATTTACAACCATCTGTTTCCCACTATTACAGATTGAGTTTTTGCATGAACTTCCTGCATTGGAAAAAATAATATTTGTGGAAAATTGACTTCACATCGTATATTCATTCAGCACCTACAATTATGAGACAGTGAAACAGCTCTATTCCCTAAGCAGTTGTCACACATTTCTTGGTACCATCCTCAAGAACCCGTTTTTCATGAAGTAAAATTCATGCAAAACCTAACCGCCAGCAGTTTTATAAAAGGTTTACAAAGTAGATTTGCATTAAACTGAGAGAAATTCATGAGAGAAAAACAGGAAGAGAAGATCGTGAATCAATAATTGCTTGATTAGAATAACTTCTTATAAGGCATTTATTAAGAAGTGTCATTTCCTATTCTGACAAGTATTTTTTATTCCTGTATTGGGAAAAATTATTCCCGTAGATATAACTAGCAGGGTTAGGATCTTCTCCCTTTCTCGGTCTCTCTCCTCACCCTGCTTCGCTCGCTCTCAGTGCAGGCTCTTGGATGGGAACCATCAGTATTTCAGCCTCCGCCTGCTTCCATAATGCAGTGTGATAAAATATTTACCTATTGGATGCCCAGATTACTTGATTATTTAAAAAAAAACAAAACAAAAACACACACACAACAAAAAAACAGATTAATCAGTACCTTCAGATTTTTTTTGGGCCATTATCAATGAATGATTTGTAATTTTTGGTCAGGTTCTTAGCTATCTATGTTTTCTTGTGAAAAAAAAATAAAAGCATATTTTACAGATCTGAAGAGAACTGGACCATCAGTGCTGTGTCATTTTAGAACTCAGACAATCTGCAGACAAAACATCAGGCAATCTGCTATCAGTACACTAGAGCTATACTGTGCTGTTGATAGATGCTGAAGTAGTTCTCATTCAATGTATTAGTTTGGTTCGCTTCTTAGCACACAAGGACCTCATATGCAGTTATAACCTTATTAGCATCCATGATGCCAGTTCTTAAGAAAAAGGAAAAAAAGGTGAAGTCTTATTAGCAACATATAATGAATTACTCACTTACATCTAGAAGCTCACGTGTCCAGCAACATCCAGAATTACTTGCGAGAAAGCTTGCAATAGTAATGGAGATTTGCATCTGCTACCTGACTAGTTTTAGTAAGTATTAAAAAAGAAAAAAAAAAAAAAATCACAAAATTGTTAACAATTATTGTGTAGCAAAAAATATACCTTCATCCAATAGTTATAGTTAATTTTTAGGCTACAGTTTTTTTTACAGTGACTTCAGCACTCAAGTATTTAGCAAGTATAAAATAAAATTTCAAACAGAATGAGTGAGGAAAACCTGGTGTTTACAAAAGATAGATCATTACAAGAAAAATTAACACATGAAATCAAAAGCAAAACAGCACAGAAAAGAAAGCACATAACCAAAACCACATTAATACACACTTTCTAGGGGAAACTGTATTAAATAATCATCAAATAAACACAAGTAGTAAAAATGAATGAAAGAACTAACAACAACAAAATGTGCTAAAGGAGTGTTGCTCCTCTCCCCTCTAGCCCTGCACCTCCTGAAAACCACGAATTTCAAATGGAGAGGAAAAAAGAAGAGGAAAATATCCTAATGAAGCTAAAAGAGGCTAAAGTAAACTAAAAGGCTGAAATCTAAACTAAAATGTATTTTCTGTAAGTGTATAAATTTTGAGTATGTTCTTGATGAAATCTATGAAACATTCTGGACAAAGCTGCCGTTGGTTTGAGTTCAGCTATCATCATTTGCTTCTTCACGGTGTATTAACGCTCACATAATTAACGTAAGAATGATGGTTTAAGAAGCTAGCATCTTTTCACGGATACCTACTTCCTTTCTCTGAGGTATGGACATATACACCGGACATATAAAATATAAATGTACATTTGGCAGCTTAACAAGAGTGCTGGAAATGAACTAAAATCTCATAACCATGTAGAAATGGGCTATTTCAAGGCCGCAGTGTCACTCAAGGATCCCCAGATGAATGCAGAGGAAGGAATAGCTTCACATATTCAACAGTGAGAGATGGCTACCAAAGCTTCAACCTTCTTTCCAGCCACCTAGTCTCTCCCTGTCTCTCTAGAAGTCATGAAAGGGCTCTGATAAGCACAAAGTAACAGATACCTCTCATACGTGCTTCCTAATAGCATAGTCTTCTATGCAAAGTACTGGAAAGTTGAAAGGGAAACTGGAAAGCCTTTTGCCCTCCACTCTCTGAAAGCTGGGATGGGAAGGGAAGAAGGGCGTAGCTTGACCTCTTACAAAAGAATAAATTATATAAACACATTGGTCACAA
Source organism: Nipponia nippon (assembly GCF_047370975.1). Lineage (NCBI taxonomy): Eukaryota > Metazoa > Chordata > Aves > Pelecaniformes > Threskiornithidae > Nipponia > Nipponia nippon. Next base: position 6,623,599 of record NW_028262291.1, on the reverse strand, counting down.
AGAATGACCTAATTACAAAAAATACAAAACCAGGTATTTGCACTGTAGGGAAATCTAGCAATGAAGTCCTGTCCTTGGTGCAGTGGTGGAGCACGCTGCCACTTCCACCACTTCAAAAACCTATCATTTCAGGCATCAATAGAGAAAACAGAATAAACCCACTAATTTTCTCTTGGTTCTTCTCTATATGTTCTATCTGGTGTTATCTGGTATTTTTCTCACCACCTCCAAGGTTACAAGGTTAGATTATCTGAGCATTCAGAGAGCAAAAGGGAGAGAATCTATCTTAAGCCTTCAATTTATAAGATACTTTCTTCACAGCATTTTCCAGTTGACCAGACACCAAGTGAGGTATCTTTGCAATCCTTCATAACTTTACTCTTTTTAGCTACCTAGTCATGAATTGGAAACACCACCAACAGAAGCGGTCAGAAATGCTCAAAATGGTGACTCTACAGCAGTAAGTCCAAATTCTCACGGGATGAGAATTTTCTTGAAATTTGATCAACTCTTCCAAACAGTCACACTAAGGCAGCTTTCAAAACAGCCTATTAAAATTCCAGTAGAAAGAAAGTGAGTGGCAGTAGAAACAAGTGATTAATTATCAAAACCAGAAAGAAAATTAAAATCATGATACCCTCATTATTCCACCTCTGCATAGCACTTTGAGTTGATATCTTAAAATTCATTTCTCCTGGGAGCCTCTGAGTGAACAAGGAAAGTGTTCACAGTTAAAAGTTGTAAAATAAGAAAAGTGTTATTTCTTCTTAATTTTTTCTATGGTAGATTTGAAAAAAGCCACAGCTTCAGAGTTTGGGGAGGCAGGGGGGAGTTTTTCCCATTGATGTACTCTAAACTACAAAACCCATCTTTTTTTCTTCCCCCTGCCCCCCCCCCCCCCTTAATTCATGGACAAGCATCACATTACTATTTCTTCTATTACCTTTTTTACCTAAGGATTTTGGTATTTTTGAACTAATTGTTCTACATGCTAAAAAAAGAAAGACTCTGAAGAACATCCCCAGTGCTCTTTTTTTATGGTTGAATTTTGAAACTGATGTGGCATACAGGAACACCTGTCTGTAAATAATAGAGAACTGAACAAAAAATAACAGCCACATACAAAATATTCATTGTTTTGAAAAAAGATTGTCTATGCCGCTTGGTGTATTATAAAGAAGACCGTCCATTTTAATGAGACACAGTCAACATATATTAATAATGTGAAATCTGGTAAGCAGAGAGCACAAACTAGTTTTAATATTAATCTTAAAAAACATCCAGTTTCCAGGTGTTTCTCTCTCTCTTCTCAGATCCCGCTCGTTTTCCTGGAACTTTACATAGTATTTTGTCAAGAAGTCATGCCTAATACTTTTACTGATTGTAGCTTTCATTAACCATCCATATCAAAGACATTTGTTCTTCTTCCTTATATTACAAGGTTTTCTTTGCAGCTCAAGGTTACTCTCAAATAAAAAAAAATTAAAACAACGGCAGGATGGGAGTGGTGATTGTTAACCTCAGACAGAATTTAGCACTAGTAAAAATGCTTTTCTAAGTTAGAGTAAGACTTGTTTTGAAGGCATTTATCTCTTTTTCTCACGTTAAGGGGAAAAAAATTGCTGAATAGCTAGTTTCATCAATTTCTTGATTCCTTGTCATACCTTGTTTTCACTCCAGCCTTTCAAGAAACTTGGATTCCTTCTGCCCAGGTAAAAAGTTTGACAGCAAATACTGATGGATACCCATAGGTATGAAATTAATTATTTCTAAAAGATTATATATTAACTAGATGATGGTGCTAGTAGGTAACAAGCACGGCTTCCTTCTTCATGTCTATTGTGACCATAAGAACATGTGACTTGTGCCCAGATCCTCCAAGAGCTAGCAGTTCACTCCTGGTAATAATACAGAAGCGATGCAAGACGTGAAGGAGGCTCTTTACCTGACCAACTAACACAGTTGTGAAAAAACATAACAGCAACAGAAAGCTGTAGGGAAGTCCCATGTGATCTGAAGAGAAGCTTTCATTTCCAAATCTCACCAAACTGTATCATGAAGTCTAATAAAAGGCAAAACGGTAAAAGATAGTTTATATCACTAAATAATCAGAACGACTACAGTACTACTACTATTGGATGCGAGGCACTAGACTTCAGTACAAACAAATCCCAAACACCTTAGAAACCAAATCTGTGGCCCCTCAGATAACTCACTCCACAACCAACGCACCAGAACTGGACATAAAGTTCCATGTGGTGACCAAGATGGAAAACAGCCCAGTCAGACTGACAACAGACAGATCTAAAGCCTAGTCATTAGAATACAAAGCATCGTTTTTCCTTCTGAAGAAAAATCTTTCCATTAAAGTATAAGCACTTATGAATGCAAATTTCAAAAGCCTTTGTTTATTGCTCAGACTGAATACAAGTCAATCTCATGTTTATTTCTATATTTTCTACAATATAAAATTATAGAAAGTTGGAGATGCTCCTTCCCTACAGTACAAAATGATAGAAACTTGGGATCGATCCCTAACAATGCATTATATCTACTTCAGGGTAATAGTCTAAAAAGTAGTTGTTTCATGCCTCAGCTGTGGAAAAACCTCTGACAGTCCAGGAGATAAAGATCAGGGAACTTTTCTTTACAAGGGGCCAAAATTTGAAGTATTGTTCTCACCTCATTAGCCTGTTCTCCTTATCATTGTGGAGCGTGGCTAATATAATCTTTTTAATTCCACTTCATCCACTACTTACATTTGATAATTATATACAGGACAAATCATTTCTTACTCATAGCTAAACGCCATAAAAGCAAATCCAATCAAAATCTCGGGTACATTCACTGAAATCCCATTGTTATCACTGAGTATGCAGGGCTTCTGTGCGGACTATGTCCATAAAATCTTTATGGCAAAGGTATATTTATGTTCAAGTATGCTCAAGATAATTACCAAATCAATCATCATGAAATACCTTTGAGTCCAACCACGTTTCAGGAAGGACAGCAACAATAAATGCTTTCTTACGACAGGCTGTTTTTCCACTCTGTTTTTCCATTTTATTTAGATGCTGGATTTCTAAAACAGCAACTTCAAAGTCCTGCGTTTCTGAAAAGTGTGAATTATTAATACCAACATGGTTAAGCTCCTGTGCATTATTCATTTCTTCCTACCAACTATTTGTGCTTCTGAAAATCCTTCTCCTTTTTTACTGAAGCCCATATGCCAAGGCACTTCACAATAGCGAGAGCAATGCACTGGTTGCTGCCGAATAGAAAACAGCACCTGATTATAATATTGTAATATAAGCAAACTGCAGTGCAAAACATTTTATCTGAAAAATCCTTGCTTTGGCATTAGAAAAAGGTTTTGTAGCAATTGTAAAATGTTGATTCCAAAGCACGTTAATTCCTCTTTCCCTAATTTCGTTCCTCCCCTAACAAGTCTTGTACAGTCCTCAAACGCTCTCCCCCGCACCCCGTGATGTTTCCCATACCCCTAGGCAAGGCCCCCTCAGTCTGTGATGTGCTGCAGAGAGCTGACGGCAGGGACCCATAGCTTTTATATCTTCTTTAGTTTGCAATTACTTCAATGATATACGCACACTAGCTACCAATTACGCTCAGGAGGCTAGAAGATTTATGATGAAGCTTGCAGCTTGCCCAAGTCAGAATTCTGGGCTAACTCTTGGTGTAGCCATAACTACACCATAACAAATGCATCTATAAAAGAGGTAAGCAGGAATAGAACATACTCTTGTTTAAAAAAACATTCTAGATATTTAGGGTCAGCTTTTTAAAGTATAGGAGTGCACTGAATTCCAACACCTTGCAAAGAGCATTAGGTGCATAACTCCTAACAATTACTGCATTGTTAGATATCCGAGCGCTATTAAAAACCCTGACAGAGTACCCGCCTGCGTCTTCAAAAAATCCTATAAAAATCGGATTGCGAGTGATTCAAAGTCCCTCAGGTGTGACAGCATTCAGTGGAATTTCACCTAAATAGCTTTGAAATAACAACTTTCCTCTGCAAAGGATCAGCCTTCAGAGATGTACAAGTGTTTATTGAATGCTTATTATATATAATAAGTAAAGGTTTAAAATATATAAAAATATAAATATGTATATCTCTTATCTATCTTTAAATGTATCAACAAAATGGAAGTTTTCTGCACAAGAGGAATTTAGGCCCCCAGGCCTCTCCACGGAGACTATTCAAAATCCAGCAATACGTTTTACCACATTTCAATTTTAGGTATGATGCCAGTACAAATCAGAAATATTTTACGTGAGGGTAAATCATCATGCATAGGTCTTGCATTTTTCTCTCAGCTGAAAGATCCAGCCTCTGCAGAGTATTCAGACAAAGATTTTGCATTCAGGTGGTACCTGTTTCTCTCTGAAGTGTTTGGCTCTATGCACACTTACATTCATTCTTTTTCACACACTCATAGTGTCACCTTCTTTGAAATTTGAATACCGTGTGTCTCTATAAGCTACTTTGTCCTCTTTCTTTTAGCAAGTGACTTTGAAATCAATACTCAGTGCTGAAGCTGGTGCTGCTGACATAGCTTTATGTGGAGAGGGTTCTGTTGAGGTATCTGCAAATCCCCAGTGTACAGTCCTACTTCAGCAGAACCAGCTAAGGAGCACTGCTTACATATAGAAAATTGTTCAATATGTTCTTTCACTACCTGATATCATTTTATCTATCTATCTATCCATCCATTCACCCACCTACCATTTTTGCATCTCTGCATCGTTACACAGCTTTCTATATTCTTTTTATGCTGTAAAAATTCCTCCCTATAATCTCTTAACTCATTCATAAATTTTGGAAATTCTTAGGATTGCCTGCTTCTCGTAGCATTTTCCCTGTCTAATCCCCTTTGCTCTTTTGTTGCTATTTTCTCATACTATTAAGATACTTTTAGAACAACCACACAGAAAAGAAAGCTAATGGATTGCCACAAAATAGCCCGAAGGTAAAAGGGACTTCCCCCCTGGAAAAAAAAAAAAATTATTAATGGTTCAGGAAAATTAATTCATTAAAAGTACTAACTCCACCAGTTTAATGAAGCAGAAAGATAACAGAATGCAAATATTATATGCGCCAGACCTTCTGGCTTAGAAAGGAATAGTATTGGTGAAGTTACTAAACAAACAAACAGTAAGGAGTAAGGAATTTTTTGAGCAAGAGTAATTCTACTGAATCAGACAAGCAGTGAAGAGAATACGACATTTCAAACGTTTTCTAACTCCAAGGCTTGCCATCATCACAGTAGTTATCTGGAGCATACGTGACTAGCTACAGCTCTTCAGTAACTGTGATGTACTTATGAATTTTTCAACGCAGATTTGAGAGCTCTAGTTTCCTTTGTGTATCCTTCTTGAGCTACCAGTGCTACACAGAAATCCAGTAAGAATCACAGCCAAGAAGCAAGAAAACCTGTGTGTCTTCTTGTCCTACGTTGTTACTAAAGAAACAAACAAACCCTGTACGAACAGTGGCATTCCATTGTTCAAAAGGGATTTCTGCAGATATTCTTCATACGGGATGCTCTTCAAACTACACTTCCTTTTCCTGAACTGCAGAGACGGAATCTAACTTTCATGTTGTGGTTTTTTTTTTTTTTTTCCTTAAGAGACTCTACCTTTAAGCAGATCAAATAGTTACATCATAAATGTTAATATTTTCCTGATGCGTGTATACTGGAGGTGACCCAAAAGGATACCTAAAATACCAGCGTCTTCAAAATCCCATTTAAAAATAGTCAAATGGATCATGAATTAAACTGTGACCTCACCAGTCAGACGATTGAACAAGTCCTCACTTAAGGAATTGCGCTGGCTTGCAGCCCTCACAAGCCAGATGATAACCCAAATTGAGGCAGACTCAGAATCTCATTCTGAGGAGAGAGTGATGAATTTGCATTCATTGAGGCTCAGAGTTGTTAAAACATACTGCTGTATGCTGTAGCTTAGTTTTGAGTTACACTTGTCTCTGATAAATAATCTACCGTAACATATGCTTTAGGATATATAGAACTGAACTAATTCTAGAACAAGCTTGGTAAAGAGAATTTAAGATTCGCAACCTGGGTAACCCCATGCATGATGCTTTTGGAAAACCCCATTGTGTGTCTGACTCAAGACAACACAGACACTCTCTTCAGCTTAGACAGGCCCAAGCAGAAAACAAGACATCTTCATGTTGCTCAGCAAGCCTTTGACTTTAGCATAGTTAATTTCTGCTATTACAGTATGTCTAAAATACGAGTGGCTATTTTTTTCCTCACTTTTCAGTGGAAAAAAAAAAAAGCATCATTACTTTTCCACTTGCTGTCTAGCTGCCTTCATCGCTTGGAACGCAGGGCTCTTGGTAGTCTTAGTTAAGACGATGTTTCAATTTCTCATGGTTGTTGGAGCTGTAAAATACCCTAATCATAAAATATGTTGATTACTGCTAATTTTGTTACAAAACTTTTTAACAAAATCTGATATATTGGAACTACTATTACAAATACTCAACAGAATTTACACTGGCAGAGTTGTTTCGTTTATCATCCTCATTTAGCAGCTTTTAAAAATGACAAAAAGCAGAATAAACCAACCAAAATATGAAGGCAGAACTGGAACTTGCAATTTTGTGGTGATACTCAATGAAATATAAATGGTAAAATGAGAGTTCTAAAGAAAATCAGCGTTGGCGTGGGTTGTCTATTTTAATGGATCCTTACTGAAGAAGTTTTGAAAAGCTTTGGAATGGGTACAAGGCTTTTCCACAGATACTACTATATCAAGCTATACTTAAATCAGAACATAGGAAGCTAATGCCCAGACATCTTACCACAGCATCGTCGTCTGCAGTCAGCAGAGTTATGCGACAAACCAAAAATTTCCGATTTCCTTAGCTTTCGCATTTAAAATATTCATTCAGTGAAAAAAAAAAAATAGAAACAATATTTAACTTATTTCTACAGCACTCACGTACCTGCACAATATAAGGTTTAATATGTCATATTTAATGGTTGTTTTCAGTGAAGCTCTGTATTTTATTGAAGTTACAACCCACAACAGTGTAAGACATATTATGGGCCCTTCTAAGGTGCCTGACTGAAAAAGGTAAAGTGCATCTTAGGTTGCGCAGCTGTACCAGGCAACAAAAATAAGCACAAATATAGCCAGGTAAATCTTACTAAAAATTGGGCCTTGCTTCCCCGCCCCCCCCCCCCACCCCCCCCGAAGAGCATTATAAATGGCACTATTTGAATACGGTATCATTTTAAGGGAGTATATTAATATCTGTGTTGCTCTAAGCTTTCAGAGTCAAGATGAGGATAGCTTTGACATTTTCTATACGTGTTAGTGCTCCTTGGAATGCAAATGAAAGAGCTGAGCCCTAAAAACTCCTTTACTCACACTGACATGGAAACCTGACCTTTCTGCTCTGGAGAGCAACAGCTAAGAGTTACAATCTCTCATAAATTTTTGTATGACAGAATTGTATCTTCTAGTAATTTCAGCAGTCTCTTTGGATTACTACGCTTACTAGGTCAACTGGTGCCACTGAAGTATCAAACATCCTTGGAGAATTCTCCATGAGAATCTTAATTACAAGTCCAAGTTTATGAATACTAAAAACTCTGGAGCAATATAAAAAAATGTGGTCTTTACAAACCCTCATTTAAATTTACAACTTAAATGCAAATTAAATTCACAAGTTGCTTTATACAGAATGCAGGTCATTAAGATCTTAAAATTAGATTAAAACAACAATAAAAAAAAAGCTCTACTCTACAACAGTAGTGTTCCTCTAAGTAGCTCAAAGCAGTTTAACAAGACCAGTTCGTGAAGCAACAAGTGTCTCCATGAAGGGAGAATGACTGCAGCTTTTAGAGATTCTCAGCCCAACCCTCAATCCATCTAAACCATGCTACAACTTCAGGTGGCTAACATATAAAATTAAACAAAATATTCGGCATTGATCAGAAGTTCAGATCTAGGAATATGTCTTTTATGGAGATACCTGATTTGTTCAGAAGTCAGGTAATTTCAAGATAAATCCCTTGGGAAGCTAAATCAGCACTCTCATTAAAGACATAACAAGTATCGAAGTTGCTGAGCTCCCTCCTGTCCTGTTACACACCTTGAAAAGGAAGCATGAAAAGTACCCCAAGGCTGCCACTGGATTTTCATCTGCAGTTCACGGTCCTAAAACTCATACACCATGCTAAAAGCAACTCAATTTAAGCAAGAACATCTTTTCTTTTTTCCCCACCCTTGAACTATTTCATTAAAAAGATTTGATAGGGGTACTAAAAAGAATAACAACAGTCAATAAAAGCACCCAGCAGGGTATACAGGAAATTGCAGTCTGTGTAGCAAGAATAAAGTCCTAGATATTTAAAATTTTAAGCATCATAATTGCCTGGACCTGTACCCTAAACCCAGGTTTTACCTTCTGTCAGGCCAGAAACATTCAAACCCACTCACCATCAACTATCTGTTAAGAGCCTCTTACAAATTAGATTGCCTTTCCTTCCGAAGGACATAATTTTTCAACAGAGCTTCCCAATAAAACGAGCAATTGCTTTGCACCAGTCTCATACCCATTACAGAAAACACAAAGTCTAATGTAAGTCTACCGTATACTTTCACGTCCTGCATTTAAAAGGTTGTTATTCAATTGTGATTGAGATCAGATACCAAATCCTACAAGCTGTCTTTCCTTGGAATTATTAAGCTACAAATTATCTATGGAGATAATCTTTATCCTTATCAACATTATCTTATTATTTCTCCTTCCTGAATAACTATTTATTATTTAGCAGTTTTAAGCAAAACTGCACGTTAATGTCTGATGATGGAGATTTTTGTTTTCTGAAGTTGGTTGGGAAATAACTAGGAAATAAGAAACATTTCAGCATTTTTCCTCTAACATAATGCTTCAGAGGCCATAGCTTGTGCCACGTTTTAAAGGGGTAAAAAGTATAAGGGTATTATATATATATATATATTATATAAATACAAGTATATTTAATAATAAAATTTGTATCTTTGAGAATATTACCAAAGAAAGTAATTTCAGAAAAAGCAGTTTCTGCCACAGAAATAATAATAGCCACAAGATACTATACAGATGGCTCAACAGATCTAACACACTACTGTGCAGAGACACAGATTAGTCTACCTTTAGGACATTGCTCTTTTTGGTAGACATACCTTTGGATACAAGTAGAGCAACAAAAATTGTGGGGGTGAAGAAGAATGCGATTCTTTTTTTCAAAACTCTCCGTGTCTTTTTATAACACTACGTTGAGCTCCACTGCAGCTTTTGAAAACTGAGGGTTTCACTCTGCATACACAATCTGAACAAAGAGCAAGACAAAACCATGGCAGCTCATTGTAATGGCAGCCTCCTACTGTGAACACCTCATCACTCTGTCAAGAAGGAAAAAGGAAAGGAAAAAAAAAAAAACAAAAACCTCTAACCAGAGACAAATCCTTGGAATATAAATGTGTTTTTTACTCTTTTCTTCTCCCTGTTGAAGGTTCCTAGACATGCAAGAGACTAGAGAACTTGGTCCTATTCTTTCAAGCCTTATAAAGACAGCTTTGGTACCTAAACCACTGCTTGTCTTCTCAGCTAGAACAAAGTGCTCAGAGTAGATAAGGAAAGAAAATGCTCTCTATCCCATTCTCTCTCCCATCTTAAAAGTAACCGCTCTACAGCAAGTAAGTTTGAATATTATGTTACCTAGTAATATGTACAGGCTCTGTTTCTAAAAAGCTTAAAATTAATTTCTGTTTGTTTTCAGGAACTATTATCTTGTTGATGTATATCTTTCCAATGTGACCGATAATCCACATAAAAATAATGCCCTTTCAATCCCCCCAAAGAAATGAAGCTTGGTCTTAATGCAAGTGAAGCATACAGGGCACAGCTGTGATGGGCAGTTGGCCATTTCATGAGGATTACCACTGACTCCGTAAAAAAGGGAATTTAGGGCACTGTTTTGTGAGCAGCTAGAAAACAAACAGTCCATTTAGTCAAAATCTCAGCTACAGTAGGTTAGAAATGACAGTAACTGAAATCTTAAAGTAGAAGAATGATATAAAATACCAAATTCAAAGAAACTACACAAAATAACGTGATGCTCTCTGCTGCTGAGAGATCAGTGCCTATGAACTTCAGAGTACCAGATTCTCAGCTTCTTTTAAATACCTCATGATTAGATGATGAGTTCTTGATTATGATTTATGTTTGCTTAGTTTCTCTGTAGCCTTTTACCCAAGATTTCACACTGTCCTCCCCCATCCCTAAAAGCTGTAGGTTGAAAAACCAAGACCGAACTCATTCAGGTGGATTTAGCACACATCACACTGCATATGAGACGTTCAGGAACACAACGCATGTACTAGTCAATGCTGTACAGGCTCCATAGCTCCGTCAGAGCATCCTGTCTTTTCCAAAGCCTTATGACTGGCAAGAAATCAGGATTTCTTCAGGAATAAGAAGGAGAGAACAACCATCTACTTCTCAATAATTAATTGGTAAAAACTACTAGGTTATTATGAAGTGTTACGACTACTGCAAACATACAATTTCATAAATCACATGGTGTAGCTTGGTTTCAAGCAACTAAATTTCATCCCTGAACTTGAACATAATAAAGGTTTTTTTGTTTGTTTGTTTTTTAAAGATTATTACAGAACAGCTAAATAGCTCCTGAAGGGCCTTGACAGGGACTCTGGAGCTTGCTAATCATTGCTGTAAATTAAAAAAAATTTTCTTATAAAAAACGTAAGGATTAACACTGGGGCTCTAAGTCACCTGATGCTTTTATAAACACATCTATGACAGTTGAAAAAAAGATTTTTTCAATACTAATTAACTTCGAACCTGACTAAACTAGACATTTTACAATTTGAAACAGCACCACTCATTGCCGCGCACAAGATAGGCATTAAATGCAAAACCTCTACAGCAAGCAACTAAATTTATTATGGAATTACCAGAGTGGAATAAGTGCTTTGAATTATTTATTTCCCACCATTCAAAGAGAAGAACTTGAATGAGGCAAAATCCAATAAGTGAACCCATGATTTATATATGAAGCATGCCATATTAAATCATAATTTATGGCATACTGTACTCTAAGAAAAAAAAAAAGAGTTTGTTAACAACTAAAACAATGGGAAGAGTACAAAGGGATGCTCATAATGAAAGAAATCTTGGTTTCATCTTTTCTGTCAAAGTTGAATTAGAGAGGAAAAAAAACATACATACTAAAAATAGCAGTTCCAGGATCAGGAAAAAAATAAACAAAGTTTCTTGTGGGAATTTTCTTTTTTCTATCACGAGCACAATGAAGGTTTTCTAGCGATTGTAATCGCGACTGAAATTTACCTTTGTATTTGTTGACCAGCAAAAGCTTGTGTTTCACAATTAAAACCCCAAACAAACAAACAACCAGATAGAAGAACTGACCCGAAGTAGTATTTGCACCTGTAAAGCCAGAGCCCCCCCCCCCCCCCCAATTACTGCTATGATTCCTCTCAGGATTTATACTTGGATAATAGCATGATACGAAGACTAAAACCAGAAACAACAGCAGCAAACTCCAGCGGGTGAACGACACATGCGGACATCACTAAAATCACCTGTACAACCGAAAATAAAAAAGCAGCACTGTTTCTCAGGGAGAAAAAACTTTCCCGCCGAGGGAGCGGCTGGGGGGGGCCGGGCCGGGCCCGGGCCCGGGGCTGAGGCTGGGCCCCCCCCGCCGCTGGGGCGCGGGAGGGCGGCTCGCCCCGCCGGGCGTCCTCCCGCTGCGCTGCAGCCTCAGGACTCCAAAACCCGCAAAATACCCGAAAGCATCCGCACGCCTCCGGAGCACAACCCAGGCTGTCAGCCCGCATGCGGACACGCATCGGCATGTCTGTAGGCATGCACATACGATGCACCTGGCACCCCCCGGGGCGTTACTTGCAGGGAAACCGCGGCGGGGACCCGCACCCGCTGCAGGCGGTGTGTGCGTGTCCCCTCCCCAGGCACCTGCGCGGCGGGCAGCGGCGCCGGGGCCACCCCGATGACAGAGGGGGACAGAGGGGTTCCTACTGACCTTTCTGCTGCCTAAAGGACTGGATGGAGCCCGAATGGTGAACCATCTTGGCGGACGGCAGCCTGCCAGCTGCCAGCCCGCCGGCTGCGGGGCGGCGGCAGCGGGCGGGCGGGCACCCAGCGGCGCGGCCTGGCCCGCCCCGGCCCAGTTCGGCCCGCCCCAGCCCGGCCCGCAGCCCCCTAGCGCCGCCGTTGCTTTGGCAACGGGCGGAGCGGCCCACCCCGGCCCGCCCCAGCCCGCCGCGCAGCGGAGGCTGAGGGAATGACGCCGGCAGCAGCCTGGCGGGGAGAGGCGGTAACGCGGGGCCCCGGGGTGGCGAGGGGCGGGCTCGAAGCCGGAGGCTTCCCCCGCTCCCCGGTGAGGGCGGATTCAGTCGGCTCCGGCCGCCCTCGCTGCTCCGGCGGAGCGGGGACCGGCGGGGTCAGCGTCCGCCCGCTGGGCGGCAAAGTCTGTGTGGCCCCCCTCTGAGGGGCAGCGCCGGCCCGAGCCCCGGCATCGCCCGAAAATCCGTCATCGGGCTGGTTTTATTATTCCTGTGGCCTTCCTGTAACCCTTGTCTCTCTTTAAAAGACTTCAGGTGTTACTGGTGAGCTAAAGGGAAGCTAAGCATAAATTGCACCTCCTTTACATAGCAATAGATGCACTTACATCTAGGCGTTGTGAGTTAAGTTTGCATTTCAGCCCCTCCATCCCAGTTGTCGCACTATAAACCTGTGTTGCATCACCAGGTTTTTTTTCATATATGTTATATAACTTACAATCTTAGTCTTCCTGGAGATAGCTTTTTACAAAAAGACACTAAAATGCACATTCAAGGCCTGATATGGCCCGTTTTTATGATATTTGTGTTATAACTTCCCTTTTCTCCACAGTGTATGCCAAGAAGCTCATTCCAGATGATAAAGGTTCAAATTTATAAAGTTTTAATTTCTTTCCCCGTCTCCTTCTGTTCACATTATTCTCTCTGGGTTCTGAGTAAGTTTCACAATAGCATCATTCAACTCCTGTAGAATGTTTTGGTTTTAATTTTTCTACCACAATAATATTTTTTTCCGATCCTCCTAAGTTCAGTCAGTCCAATATTCCAGCCTGCATCTATCAGTAGCTATCTCCTCTTCTCCATTTAGGGATACACACATTATTTACTCAACAGAAGTTAATTAAATCACCTATTGTAACCTGTGCAGCTAGTGGCAAATTCTGTATCATTCCTTCAAACTTTGTGGCTCCATTTGTATGCTAGAAGATATACTAGAGATTTCCTACGACAGTAAAGCCAAGCTAGAACTTTCCCATAGTTGACTGGGGTTTGTAGTATACCATCTGCTTAAAAAATTACATGATTGCCACCCCTTACTACAGGCTAGTCTGTACTATAAAGTTGTACTACTTTGTCTGTACCAGTTTAATTAAACAACCAGGATGGATACACACATTTTTTTTTAGTATAGGGATGTTTTTCCACTATGAAAAAATACTAAACAGCCATGTGTAAAGCAATACATCCATACAAGGGCTCTTGTAGGTAGATAGGTAAAATAAAAATTGCATGCTAACCGGGGAGGTATTCTCCAGCACTTTTTTCTAGAGTATGTCAGACATCGCTCTTGCATAACATGCAGCTGACACATCCAACTGTTACCATAAGGGAAAAAAATAACCTTACCTCCTCAGGATAGCTGACCAAATTTTGTTTTTGTTTGGAATGTTTGCAGAAGGTTTGTTGTCAGTTAGTTTAGGAAAAGATGCAGAAGCTACGGTGCTGTGAAAACATTATCCTACTCATTTGTCAGTCTCTGGTGGCTTTCGGCACACTGAAGGTAATAGATGAGGCATTCCTCTGCACTCCTGCAATTTCAGGAAAACTGCTGGGAACAGCTTTTTCCTGCTGAGAGACAGCACTATAGATGTTGCATGGCAGAATAAGGCAAGTGGAGACCAGCCAGGCAGGCTCTTGTTGATCAACAAATGCTGGAAAATCAGGAGCAAGCCAAAAGAAGAGGTAGAATCAAGTTCTTGTTTACATTCAAGCGTTAATGTAGACATTAGAATGGATAAGTAGGGATTAAAAAAAAAATCTATACGCAGAAGCTGAGAGTCACCAGCGAAAAAAAAATAAGTATAATACAAACTATAAACTTAGTAGTTAATAATCATATGTAGTGTGCAAACAGCAAGTGTAGTTCTTTCACTGTAGTGGTCTGAACCTTTGTCAGGTTCTAGGCCAGAGCTATTTCTCCGGGAGACCTTGGCTTTGATTTGCAGGTGAAGTAGAAGAGCAGTGCACATTCTGCTCCTTTTCTTACCAGAGGAAAACAAGAGAGGACCATTATCTGCTCTCTTATGATAATAATCTACAAAATGCAGAGGGGAAGAAAAGGTGCTGATAAGTAAAATTATAGCCTAAAGAGGTTATCTTACACACTCTTGGAAAAGAGGCTGTCAGCTGCCTGGTGCTCAGGGCCATCCATCTAATTTCTGGTCCACAGTCCTCCAATGAGAGTTAAAGAAATGAATTCAAATGGATTTATCCGACCCTATTAGTGCACAGAACAGTGGGGAGAGAAAGCTAGGCTAAGGCAGTGCTCAAAAACCCAGCAGAAGATTTAAATTCTGAGGACAGAAATGAGTTGGTTTTCTATTTGTTTCTTAATAATAAAGCTCTATTTTTAGCAGGAGATAGCACATACGCGTGAAACTACAGATATGACAGCTGGGGGTAAGGCCTGCAAAGAGAAGAAAAAAATATCTCTGCAAAGGTGTTTTAAATTAAATCCTTCACACTGTCAACTGACTAAGCTTGATAATTGTAAAATATGATAATATGAGAATCTGGAAAGATAACTCTTTGGTACATAAGGAAAGATTGGTCCAGTGTAACAGTATTTTTAGAGCACAGACAATAGAACAATTACAAATTGATGGCTAAGGTATGTAGGAAGTGTATACATTCTTAAGCTTCGTAAGCACAAGCTACATTGGCTCTGAAGCTTATTAAAATAAAAATCTATGCTCACACTCACTGTCTAATGAATACTCAATCTTTTAAAATTGTTAGTTATATTAAGCTAAGTCTCACATTATCTCTCTGTAATATTTTATAAAGCTCTTCTAAAACATATCAAAACTCTGGACTTAGCGAAGAGATCAGGATCAAACAGAACTAGACTTAAACTTTCTATCTCTACAAGTCAACAGAACCAAAATCATGACTTAAAAGCTTAAGGCTGATGCACCCACAAATCTGATTGAGTTTTTGCTCAGGTTTGAGGTACTCAGTTTTGACATTAAGATTAACTCTTTCTCACAGATAGACATGCCTTTTTCATGAGATAGAGTCTTTGTCAAGAGAGACTAGAAAGTAAGATTTGCTATTTTGGTCTCGCTTCATCATAATATGTGTAGCTCTATGCATATCTGCATTACTTGGGATCTGTAAAAATTTTGCCTGATAAGAACAGAAGTCTCCAGATTTACTTTCTATCAGGAAGTTGTTTTGCCAGTAAAACAGGCTATGAGACAGATATGTTTTAAATTAAGTTTTGTACTTCCATAGTGCTTTTCAGAAAGTCACAGGAAATAGAACCTTAAATTAAAACCTAATTAGCCTAGGACAAGTGGCATAGATCAATTATTTCCTTGAGAAATATAGCCATCTCAAAAGTTAATTATAGCCAGCTGTTAACTATTGCCCGCAAAGAAAACTAAATTTACTTCTAAAGAAACTCATGAGGTTCAGCAATCGCAAAATTCTGCACCTGGAAAAACCCCATACATCAATTCAGGCTGAGGAGCAGCTCTGATGGGAAGGACCTGAAGGTTATGGGAAACAGCAGCCTGAATACCAGCCAACTGTGCACTTGCATCACAAATAAGGCAAACCTTAGGAGAAACGTAGCCAGCAGATCAAAGGGTTATTAATCCCCTTTACTTGGCATGGCTGTAGCTGCACCTGCGATTTTGTGTCTAGCTTTCCCACTTCACATCCTCTCAATTCAGGAAAGGTGTTGGAAAGCTGGAGAAGGCCCATAAAAGGGCTACCCAAGATGGTCAGGGGTCTACCATATATAAACTGCGAGAAGCTGAAGAAACTGAGTTTATTTAATCTGACAAATAAACTAAGGAGTTCCAGGAGCCTACAACTACTTGAAAGTCACTTACAAAGATGACAGTACCAAACTCTTTTTAGTGCTAAATGATTTGATTAGTGACAACAGCCACATATTACGGCATATGAGGTTCAGACTGAACGCCAGGAATAAGTTTTTACAGCATTGGTAATGCACTGTCAGAACAGGTTACCCACAAAGTAATGAAATATCTGTCCTTGAAGGTTTTCAAAATTTGCCTTGACCAAGCTATGTCTGACCCAGGTTGGTGATGGCAATGGTAAAGCTTCAGAACAGGAGGTTGGATTAGGTGACCTTCAATGGTTACAATAGAAGATGTAATAAAAAGCAAATACAAAGGAGTTGGAATCAGACTAATTCAAACCAGGAGGTAGACACACAATTTTGAATTGTTATCAAAACAAACTATAAAGTTACGTTATTTTTTCATATCTGTAATGAAGGATTTTGTTGAATATATGCTTATGCAGCTCGTCAAAGCACAAAATAGCAAGATGATATTAAATGGCCTATAATATAAATTCAAAATGAAATATCCCTTTTCAAACATACCAATTTCTAAAATTCTCGCAAAGTACAATTTCTAAACAATTTGCAAGAAGATTTTTTGAGATCAGGGTGATTCCTTAGTCTAAAATGTTGTCGAATTAGGGCAGTAGATATTTACAGCAGCACCCAAGATTACTGATTTTCTATCAATTTTTAAGTAATACATGACACATTTAAATAGTACGAAAAATTAATGTTTACAGAATTGTTGAGTCCATCTCTTTCAAGGAGGGCAGTTCTGTACTATTTAAAGCTCTTCAATGAAAAATTCATCTTGTTCAATATTTGCAGTAAAATTGTTTGCAAATGTTCTGATCTTACTGAAAACAACGGGAATTTTGCCATAGACACTAGCACGATGAGGAGGTCGTTCATTAGCTCTGGTAAAGCTGTCAGTCACTATGGAGAAGGTCTAGAAAGCAGATTACAGAGCATGCTAAAGTGTGTAGTAGATTAATTAAAGAACTGAATATTTCTATAAAGATTTTACTTTGTGTTGCTAAGACACTAACCCTTGAAATCTCACTTATTTCTATATTCTAATATTTCATTTCTATGGTAATTTATGAGACCTTTTCTCTCTGACTAGATAGAATTTTCTTATACCCATTGAATTGTCTGTGTTTTCTGACTGATTAAAGTGTTTGGGCCTTGATTCTGTAGCTCAGTAATTGCATGCTTGTTTCATAGAATCATAGAATTGTTAAGGTTGGAAAAGACCCTTAAGATCATTGAGTCCAACCATTAACCTATCACTGCCAAAAGCAGTTTTTAAGCTTGTGGTTTGTACATTCATGTTTACATCCTAATAATTTCTTTGAATAAAGTTACTTTTTCCACTTTTGGCTGTAACCTATTCAGCTAACACAAGAAACAGGAAGAAACTTACAGTTGATATGTTTAGGAAAAATTAATTTCCCTTATCAAAGAAGCTCAATTTTTTTCTAAAATATTTGGGTCAAAAGGCCAAACTAGAATTCTAAGGAGTTCAGCATTCTCGTGCCTGGTATACACTGGAATCCTTGGAACAGAGCTATACAAAAGTGAAAAGACGGTGAAATGTCGGTTCGCTAAGAAGTCCTTTTATAATAATGCAAAGAGATTATAAAGAAAACGCTAATATCAAGAAAAAGGTGAAGAGGGGCAAACAGAATTAGAATAGCAGCATCCAATATACGCGCCTATCCAAATTTCCCAGGGAGGCAACCTTCTACATAGTCATATTTTTCTTTTCTATTATACATCTCAGTTTTCTTATTTCACATTTATCTGAGGCAAACAGCAAGAAAGATTATTGTTATCTGGCTCTGCAGCACCAGCTACCAAACTGCTACAATATAATTCTGTTTCTGATTAGCAGCCTAATTTGTCAAGTAAAGAAGAAAATATTCAGATAGACTAAAAAAAAATCACTATCAACGATGAAGTTATCTGTCATTTATTTTATCTTTCCACTGTATAGACCTATTCTGCAAATCTGTGCATCTTTTCTTTAGTACCGTGTTCTCAGCACAGAAGCCTCAAGAGTGACACTGGTAGAAACTTTTAGAAACAATACGTTAACATAGTCCTTAGCTGTATAGTCTAAATTTACAGCAAAAAAAAAAAAAAAAAGAATTGTCATTTAAGTATTTGATCCTAGATTTGCTATTGATTTACTATCAGCTCCTTGGTTTAGATATTAACCCTCTATTACTGCTTAGTGTGTTTCTGACAGCCAAGTCTTTCATCACCTCCAAGCTAATTCTGTTTAGAACCTGTTAGTTCTTACTATTTGCACTTCTTTGGCCACATACCTGCTCTTTTTCCCAACTACAATTTTTTACCCCCTCCTTCCCCCCAAAAAAATGCCAAGAAAAAGCACCTTATAAACTCTTAAAAGTTCAAGAAAGTGCAAGTAAAGGCAAAACGGGGGAGGAATGAACACGGTTTATGAGCATGGCCAGCCACTTACTATGTAAAACCTCTACCTACATGTCATTTGGCTATTTCCACTCACATCGAGATGGAAACAGCATGGCAACAGCATGTGAGCTTGACATGTTACTTGTACATGACGGAGAAGTGAAATTAATTGATATGGTTCATTCAGGAAAGACAGTCTTTCCTGCCATACATTTCTTTACAGAGCTCAGAACATCAAAGTCCAAGTCCACAGCTGAAAGTCCTAGGATTACAGTAATACAAACAAAATAGTTCAACAAAAACATTAAGATATCCTCTTGGCAGCAGCTAGCACAGTAATGTAATGTCCCTGCCTAGCAATATCAGACTTTTCCTTTCCAACTTGTATAAAACACTGAAGTTCAGATACGGTAATTTTACTTTTAAATTTATCTCACAGCATGCCTGCATTCCTTGTTGGCCAACCTGCCATCTTCCAAAGCAAAAGGAATTACTGAGAATTTCTTCAAAGATGCCTATTTCTTCATTGCAGCAGCATCAATGAAATCATAGAAGAGTGTTTCAATTAGCATCTTCACAGAAATTTCTTTCTTCAGCATCATGCTCACATGCAGTTTTAGCCTTATATCCTGTTGCATGACTAGGCTCCTTCATGGCTGCATAACCTCATGCCAGGTACCGTGGCCTCATTGCAGCTCTCCGCTAGAAGTATGGCATGTATTTTCTCTGACAGCAGCATCTGAGAGGGGATCGATGCCAAACATGTGAGCTTCAAGCCCACACACATATTTACCATGCATCAATCACCTCCCCATCATTTTGGAAGAAACATACTGAGGTGGGTTATCCCATCCCACAGACTTCTGCATTCCACCACCACAGATCTTGCCTGCTTGGCTATACCAGGTGAACTCCCACAAGACTCGTGCCTCCCAGCATTAATGCTGTAGACAATGTTTTGCAGAGACATAGCATGGTGCCATCTGGCCTAGTCATCCTATACTCTGCCCTGGGAGGAACTATGCTATTGCACAAGAAGACGACAAGCAATAGTTACGTTGCAGATGCTTTTTTATAAAATTGATCTCTCTAAGTATCCTTAACATAACATCCAATTACAATAATGTGGGCTTTTAAAAAAAAAAAAAAAGGCTTTTTTTCTTTTTATTATAGGGCAAAATTACGGCACTTTGTTCCATAACTCAGTATTTTATGCAGATTTTCAAAGTACCTAAGACTGATGAAAAAGTGGGGTAAGATTTTCAAACATAATATATTTGTGATCATGAATTGCTTTTAATTTGGTCATGATTTATCAATGTCTCTGAAAATTTCAAATAATGAAAAAAGCTTATGCATTTCTGTTTTAAATAGTCAGGGAGAAAAAATGTTTCAGAATTTAAATACTGTCTTGTTGAATTTGCAACCCAGAAAGTCAAAGTAATGCAGCAGTGCATGATACCTGAGCAAAAATTAGACATCAGGAAGCGGATGATGGGAGAGGAGCACTTTCCTTGTCTACAGACACCACGCTAATTTAATGGCACTGTCATAGGCTCCATATGAGGTAAAAGGATTCGAGTCAAATCATCTGTGAATGTTCCCAAGGATTTATTTTAAAAGATATCTAGATTACACTTTGTTCCTATGCACACACAGACAGTCTATTAGGCTGTGAAAACATGGCTTACCCTCAGAAGATGTATTTATTTCTACGCCTCTCACATCAGCCAAGTGAACTCACAGCAGACAGGATATTTGCACATTACTCGTGTCCTGGACAAATAGCAATTACGTGCCAAATGCTGTAAAAAGAATAATCTCTTGGAACACATAGTATGGACTGTTAAAGAATAATAAACAAGAGTATGAATACTAGGGCTTGTGGACTACTCACCAGAATTATATTGTTACTATATCATTTTGTATTTGTTACTATATTGTTTTGTAGTTACTAGTTTTTGCGGTGGGATTGGGCTGATGGAGAAGTGTAAGAGTGTCTAAGAGGTTTGGAGTTCAAGGTTAGGATGAAAGTTCATAAGGCTTTTGTCTTTTCTTCATTAGGAACATTTCATTTAACACAAATGACTGTATCAGAATGATAGACATAAATAGCGCTACTGAATAACTGAATCTATCATCTGTTTAAATTCAGGCCAGGTCTTCCATCTTACTTCATCCCACTGGCTACATTCATTTATGCTGCCTTGCAGGCCTGAATTAACAGAAAGCTGGAAGTACTGTATACGATACCTTCAATTTAAGTATAACAGGTTATTTACCTTAAAGCTGGTAGGACAATTTAGGAGTCTCTATTTCCAAATCCATTTTTAAAAGGCCTTCCTGTGAAATAAATTTAATAACTCTCCAATACCTGATTCTAAACAACCTGAAAAAAGGTTGATTATTTTCAGTCAAAGTGGAGCTGCACACTACAGAATTGCATTTATTTTACTTAATAAGGTGGTTGTAAATTAAGGTAATAATAGTGTAGGCACAGACACAGCTTTCCAAGTCTACTTTTTCTGTTTGTATTAGGGAGGTTTCTGGCCATTCAAAATTTTTAGAAATAACAAAGTTTTTGTAATGTAAATATTTATGATGATTGTGTTAATATGGAATTACTGATTAATTACACAATGCTTCATCGTTTTTAGCAAGTTATCCATGCTAGTTACTCTGAAAATTTATTCTTGTAAATTAGAAACTTTTTAAAATGCTCATCTGTAAGACAGTAGCAGTTTTGATCTCTCAATTTATTTGCATGCATTTTATTTATTGAAAAACATGTATTTTGCAGTGCCTGAAGAGACATTAGTAATCAATTCTATTTCCATGATCATCACAAAAAGAAAATAGAATAAAAAATCAGTACGTACCTACTTCTTGCTCGTTTATAGCGTTTTGATTTCACATGCCCTAAACCGCTACGTCTCAACAGCCTGTTCAGTGGTGTTCAGCGATTTGTACTGCTCTTTAAGTGAGTGTTGTTCCTGACTATTACTGCTGCAGAAGTAATGCGAACTGACTGACTGTATCTTATTTCAGCATCATTTAGAACTATACAGATGAAGTAAGCTGTCAAGAGCAGAAAAATATTTGTCAGTCTCAATGCACCCAAGGCAAAATCCGCAAATTGTTTTCACGTACTCATTTTAACTTCTTGTTTTTAAAATACATACAAAAGCTTTGCACTTGACATCAAATAGATACCATTTCCCTCTATGAATCGAAAAGAAGAGATATGTAGTACTTTTGTATGTTGTTGTCCAAATCAGAGGACAGCAGCTTCTCAAGGCAAAAATGCCCGTTCACCTCAGTCTGTCACCTGCTTCTTGTTTCACTGTTTATCTCAAAAGCACATACTGTCAGTGCTGCAGAAGTGCTTGATGGCTTTATGATGTGCAATCAGAGGGTTAAAACATTTATTTACAATGATTATTGAAGCATTCTTCTCTCCTTTATTCCTTTAGAAGCATAAAGAAATCATATTCCAGTAAGATTTTGTAAGTTGCACAGTTGCAAGCGTGCACCGTGTCACTTGAACCAGATCCTTCAGTTCCCCAAAACAGTATAGCACAATACTGAAGGATAGGTCCCCAATACAGCGCGCGTAGGAAAAAAGAGAGTAACCTGGCCAACGTACCACTTCGCCCCAGCCTGCGTGCGTACTGGAAAAGCCAGCAGGTAGGCAGGTAGGTTTCAGCCATTCTACCACCTATTTTAAGCTTCAGAGAGGCTGCGTCATATTTTTAACTACTTCAGGAAAATGTTTTGCCAGATCACTGGCAAAATCTGAATTTCTAGCTCAATTAAGGTACGTAAACTGGTGTGACTGAAGCAAGACATTCTGCAACCTAAGAAGACAAATGGTGAGATGCTTATGGAGAGGAAGCATGATCGCTACAAATTGAGCATTTTAAGGGAGGCAGGGCATGTTATTAGCAGTTTCAGCTTTAAACAAATACTATCCCAAATGAAAAGCCTCATGTTTTTCTACGTTTCTGCTGTTAACTGTCTTATGAGTCAAACAAAGCTCAATTCAACTTCAGGTGAGAATTTTACCTGAGAAACTTCGTGGCTGCAAAAGCCACAATCAATAACAGCCTCGAGGAATCCGTGGGGTTCTGAAAACTGTCCGCTCGGCTTGGAGAGCTCAGGCTGCCTCTGCAAATTGTCAGCAAGTTGAGCTCTGTGTGTCTGTACCTATACGTATACACGTATTTACACAAATATATACATACAAATATACATATGCATATTTCTTACTACTTTTTCCAGGATAAGTATCGCACTAACACAGCAGACTTTAGCATACCGTGCTATGGAGTGCTGCGGCGGATTGTGTAGGGAGTGAAGGTTCTTCTGGGAAAGACAGGTGGAGGTGGGGGAAGAAGAAAGGTGAAAAAGAGTCTTTAGAGCCCCTTGAAAATCATGCTTTTTTTTCTGACCACTCTGCCAGTTCTGCATCTCCAAGGATAATGCTTTTTGAGTGGTAGTTGAGACAAAAATTTACTTTTTTATATATGTATGTGTGTGTGTATATATATATATATATATATAAATTGTGTATGTGTGTATGAGATATTTGTCATCACTCCAAGCAATCATTCTGTTCATACTAACTGGTGTTGTAATGGCAATGAACAATGAAAACCACGACTTTTGAGATAGTAGTACATCGGCAAAAAAGATTTCAAGAAAACATGCGAGCCTGGTACCCCATGTTGTTTCTGCCTCTTAGTACGCTGCATCCTAACCAACGAATCTGTTGCCCAGTATTTATGGACTAAAATTTATAACAGCATCCAATGCTATATTTTCCAAATGTAAATGTAGCTTCTGAATAAAAGATGGTTCCCATCGCGTGACTAGATGTATGTGACAACAGTGCTTCCGGTGACGTCACGATGACGGAGCTATAAGGAGAAGCTCTCCAGAGCTGCTCCCTCAGCCGCAGCCTGCTTCCACCGTCCGCCTGGCAGGCCAGAGCAGCAGGATGCGGGTGATGCCGGCACCGGAGGTCTGCACGCCGGACGGAGTCAGTACTCCCATCCCAACCAATAGTTGGAATAGGTTAATTGCCTTCATTTTTTTCTCATTCCTAACTTTAATGAATCACAGCAATAACGGGTTATTAAGAAACATGAGCCTTATTTTTTTTTTTAATTAATTGATATCACTATTCAAAGTTATCCATGGCTATTTTTAGTTATATTTGCATTGTAACAGTGACATCCACTGGCCAATGTAAATAGCGCCAGATTCTTTTCCACTGAATAGGACTTGGTTATTAAACCCATAGGGACTTTAAATACCTAAACAGAATTATTTAGGATTAAAGTAAATAAAATTGTTCAATGTCCAGTAAAACATGGAATATTTTAGAGGTTATGGTACTGTAGTACCAAACATTTTACTTTAAGCCTAGTCTCCTTTAGGTAAGGAGATAAAACTAAAATAAATAAAACTAAAAAGTAAAACTAAATCAAACATAGCAGCAAAAGAAAACTAGTCTGAAAAGAAATAGTAATGATAAGCAGATATTTATTTATTCTGAGGATATCCACTTTTCAGTCATTCGGTCTCCAAGAAAATAATAATGTAGAATTTCTTGGCATGTTAGAATTGAGGTCAATTCTGGATATTGCAAAAAAGAGATTCCCTTTTTATGAGGGCAAATTTATACCAGTGATAAAGATAGTACTGTAACAGTATAATAATCCTAGCACGATAAGCAACAGCAAGAACAAATCATGTATCTGTAGTAGAGAGGGTGAGGAGCAGAGGAAATACACCCCATTAAAGATCAGCTGATGCTTTAAACTTAGGAGGTTGTAAGATAACCACCCTTCAAGAAAGTCAGAAGTACATTGTATGAGAAATCAGATAAAAGTAAAATTTAGAGAAAAGAAAGATTATAAATCTATTTCCTGTTTGCTGATGGCTCATGGAAGAATTAAATGGAAAAGGAGCAAAAAAAAAGAAAATGTGCATAAAAACCAGTATACAGATGTATTCATGTCATGAACAAAATGCTGCAAAAACTGAATAAGCCTAAAAGAACTAATCTAACTTCACAACTAGCATTGTCAAGAATGTTTAAATCGAGTTAAAGTTTTTCACTGGACCTTTAAAAATTATGGCTCTGGCATCTTTTTTTTTTTCTTTTTTTTTTTTCCTTCCCCCCCCAAAGAAAAATCGCGGCATACTCTCTGTAAACTGTCTTTCCTGTTAGGAATGTACACAAATAAAGACAATCCCTATTGCTACAAACATTGCGTATCTGGACCTCTTCCCTGGACTTAAAAGGGAGGACCACCCTGGTGACATGTGGCAGGAAAAATGGTAATAACATAAATCAGTTAATCTTAGTGTTGATGAATTGTTCTGCAGGAAAGGAATTGCAACAGGGAAACTGTTTATGCTGTGAAAAGGAGCCTGTGTTCACAGAAAAGAGCAGCAGGCGAGAACGGGAGGTTCCATGAGGAATGTGGACTTGGAGATTTGAACTTTGTTCTGACTTTCATAGAATCATAGAATCGTTAAGGTTGGAAAAGACCCTTAAGATCATCGAGTCCAACCATTAACCTAACACTGCCAAGTCCACCACTAAACCATGTCCTCGAGCACCACGTCTACCCATCTTTTAAATACCTTCAGGGATGGAGACTCAACCACCTCCCTGGGCAGCCTGTTCCAGTGTCTGACCACCCTTTCAGTGAAGAAGTTTTTCCTAATATCCAACCTAAACTTCCCCGGCGCAGCTTGAGGCCGCTTTCTCTCATCCTATCGCTTGTTACTTGGGAGAAGAGACCGACCCCCACCTCGCTACAACCTCCTTCCAGGCAGTTGTAGAGAGCAATAAGGTCTCCCCTCAGCCTCCTCTTCTCCAGGCTAAACAACCCCAGCTCCCTCAGCCGCTCCTCCTAAGACTTGTGCTCCAGACCCTTCACCAGCTTCGTTGCCCTTCTCTGGACACGCTCCAGCACCTCCATGTCCTTCTTGTAGTGAGGGGCCCAAAACTGAACACAATACTCAAGGTGCGGCCTCACCAGGGCCGAGTACAGGAGCACCATCACCTCCTTGGTCCTGCTGGCCACACTATTCCTGGTACAAGCCAGGATGCTATTGGCCCTCTTGGCCACCTGGGCACACTGCTGGCTCATGTTCAGGCAGCTGACAACCAACACCCCCAGGTCCTTTTCTGCCAGGCAGCTCTCCAGCCACTCTTCCCCAAGTCTGTAGCGTTGCATGGGGTTGTTGTGACCCAAGTGCAGGACCCAGCACTGAGCCTTGTTGAACCTCATACAGTTGGCCTCGGCCCATCGATCCAGCCTGTCCAGATCCCTCTTGCAGGGCCTTCCTGCCCTCCATCAGATCGACACTTCCACCCAACTTGGTGTCATCTGCAAACTTACTGAGGGTGCACTCAATCCCCTCGTCCAGATCATCAGTGAAGATGTTGAACAGGACCGGCCCCAGTACTGAGCCCCGGGGAACACTACTCATGACCAGCCACCAACTGGATTTGTCTCCATTCACCACCACTCTCTGAGCTCGGCCGTCCAGCAAGTTTTTAACCCAGCGGAGAGCGCACTTATCCAAGCCATAAACACTTATCCAAGCTGTGGACTGGATAATCCATTTCTGTCCGTCTGTCCGTACTGGAGAAATAAAATGTTCAAAACAATGCTCAAGTACGGTGGGAGGAAAATGGTCACTGATATCTCCCTGCAACAGCTGTTTGTTTGAATATAAGGCACTTGTCATTTTTATGCCACTGCTTTTGTCTAGGATGCAGATTTCAGAAGAGGCATCAGGAAGAGGAAGCACACTGCAACTTCCCGGAGAGTTATTAAAGTTATTTCAGATAAATCAGTTATTTGTCTGAGTTATTTGTGCCATGGGGTCCTCCTTTCAGTATAAACAGACTCAGGCATGAGTAATAAAAATAAAATTAGCCTGTTCAGAGAACAGCTGTCAGCTACTGCTCTTCCTCCTTTGCAGGGCATAGCTCATGCTGCCTCTGTGCTCATGCAGCCTTATCAACCTAGCACCTAGAGCATTATATGCACGGAAATGGATTTATTCTCAAAACCAGGTAAGACATAGAACTTGAAGCAGCCCATGAAGTACATTGATGTAGCTTCCCTTACAAGCCTGGAAGGAGAGGACTACACAGATACCACAGAGGTAGCATAACAATAACATAGAGGCAGATTTGCCCTTTGCTAGGTGGGCTGGAAGTAGACCATTGCTTGCAGAAGGCAGGGGCTGGTAGGAACTATTCCACCCTCCACAAAGGAGTCCTGCTTCTGTTTCTTTATCTGACCTCATTTAAAAAATACCAAACCATTCACTGTTATTGGTTCTTGTTTTTCAACCACAGCTTTGTATTTTGAAAGCGATACCAGTAGGTGAAAATCTCAGCTTTTTTTTTTTTTTGAAACAAGCTGCTGTAACCTGAAATCACAACCCAGAGTGATGAAAATAGTCCAGTTACAAGTAATTGCAAGGAACAACTTAAAAGACACATACTGTCATGATCCGTTAGTTTTTCCTCTAGGGATCAACAGTGCTAAGGTTATCCCTATCTTAACAAGCAGTGGAGTGAGGAAGAGACAAGATATTAAGGATAGTATAAATTTCAAAGAAACTCAAATGTTTCATTTCTATGCCTTCCTTGCTCTGGACCTGCCTGTCTGCACCATATCCACACCCAGGCATTCAGTCCTAGGGTTTCCTCCTCTTTTCCCTGGTTATTAATGGAGCTGCATCTACCAGCACCAAACAGCCATGAGTCTCATGATTAATGTTCTTCTAGAAAGAATAAGAAATAATTCAAATCTCTGCTCTCCTCAAGCCCATTTCACACCAATTAAATATTTATGTGACCACAGGAGAAGATATTTGATGGCATGTGATTTCAGCTGGGTGAAAATTGCTGCTATGATAAATACTTAATAATTTATATGAACCAGTGCCTCCTAGAACAGCTTCGGTAAGAGAAAAAGGAAACATCTGGTAGATAGGAGACACCTGGAATCTGGGCAGTTTACACTCTGCTATATGCTCTGAGACACAGCACTCAATGAATCTTTTAACATCACGGTGTTGTCCCCCTGATGCCACAGACAGCTACGACAGCTTCTACATTTTTCTTTTCCCGGCCCGCGACCTACCCAGCTGCTTTGCTGAAGTGGGAACACTGGTACGTACATGCTAAATGCACGAAAAATGTTTCCTGAGGAGCTGTGCTCGGTGTGAGTTCCGTTCAGCTGAGGGGCTGTGTAAACATGCTGACAGCACCAGGCTCCAGCAGTAAAACAGGCTTGGGGGTGCCCACTATGCAGGGCCGGGGTTGAGCTGGGTATGTCTGCTCACAGAAATGGAAACTGGGGCAAGAACTTGGCTGGGTTCAGGC
This sequence comes from Nipponia nippon, assembly GCF_047370975.1. Classification (NCBI taxonomy): domain Eukaryota; kingdom Metazoa; phylum Chordata; class Aves; order Pelecaniformes; family Threskiornithidae; genus Nipponia; species Nipponia nippon. The sequence continues at coordinate 6,595,454 of NW_028262291.1, read as the reverse complement.
CATACGTGGCACTAAGAAGATCAGCGAAGTCTGAAAGGAGGTTAACTTCCATTTTCAATCGAATTATCTGCAGTATCTTTGCAAAAATCTCCCTTGCATCTGTCCAATACCATTTTTCCTGTAAGCATCTACCAAAAGAAAGACATATTTGGAAAGCAAAATAAAGGTAAACTGCCTGATTATAATTTGTAATTACTAGCAAAAGTTGATTACACATTCACCAACACACAAGCATGTACAAGCCCCTTATATCTTGTAAATCTAATGAATTGAGAGAGATTCCAAATACACAGGTTGTGATTTACAGAGGTGAAAGAAAAAAAGATAGGAAGCAGAAACTATATGGCATTAAATATAAAGATGTCTGAAGAAGAAACTAAACACTTAGGAAAATAAATTTGAAAGCAAAATGTTTATACATATATATATATATGAAAGGCAGGAAAGATGTTTTTATAGACTTTACTGCCCTCTATATGCTTCTTAATATTTTGAATAATTGGAAAACATAGTGTAATCTGACTCTTGAAACAAAGCCTTTGGCAAGCAGCCTTAATGAAGACTGCATTAAGTTTAAACTCTCTTGAAATATTAGAGCAATAAAAACAGAAAAAAGAGTTTTTATAAATTGTGGTTTCATAAACTCAAACCTAACTTATAAGGAGGACAATAAGGTACAATTAGAGTAGGGGCAAATGTTGGCACTGAGATTATATGTAACTGCTTGAGCATCTACAATGCCAGTATCTAGAGAAAAAAAAATTGTCAGACCTACCTCAACTAAAAAAATATTATATAGAATTTAATTAGTGAAAGTCACTGGTAGCAGAGAACTGGAATCCTGTTCTTAGGCCTGATCTTCTCTAGAGCTGAGTTGGGATTGTACAGTAACAAAGATTTGTCTTCCTTTTATTTCACTGCAGAAATTGATGAACAGTAATGGAAGTGGGAGAAAGTAAAAGGATATTAGGGGTCTAAAAACTAATTGTGTAAATACATACGGTACTGGAGAATACCCCTCTTTTCCCTTACAAGTTTTCTGTGATGCTAAGTCAGTCATTTAAATCACCCTTCTATACAGTTCCTAAAAGTAATGTAAGATCTAACTCTATTTTCCAGTTTCCAAAATTAAACATTTCATTTTTATCACAGCATAGATAGTTTCTAATACAGTAGCTTTCCTGCACTCCAGGTTCCCTCATCCAGAAAAAAACAGGCAATTCTTTTAAAAGCTAGCAATTCCAGAGATTTCTTTTCCTGATATGTTCTGGTATGCAACCATGCCATCTCTAAATCCTTAAAAGGTCATGAAATTTATAGAACGAGTGTGTAAAAATGATAAAAAGATGTAACGTTTAAATTGCCCCGTTTGGTTTCTGCCCATCCTATTTTTCACACATTCCAAAATGGGTATTTCTACAGCTGGTCCCAAACACTGGATCTTTCAGACTGTCATTAGTTGGATGAAGACATTGTTGCGAAATTCAAAAACAGTTCAGTGTCCACTAGGAACTCTCAAAAATTAACCACCTCAGAGGTATTTAGTTTTTGAGAGACTTCTAAAGGTGTATCAAATTACAAAATATGCTCCACAGATTTTTTTTTTCCTTTGTTCCCCCACTCTTGAGTACACAAAACTGTTCAAAAAGGAGAAACAAAAGCCCCAATCTTGTAATCATGGCGTATGGATTGACTCACTGCATGGATCAATCCACTGAAAAGTCAGCTGAAAGGAAAAAGGACAAACAGATGGCTATCTGTAATAAATACAGACATTTACATAGAGAGCATTTAAGAGGGTTTTTTTTTAACCTTTTCCACATAAAGATTCCACTTGTACAAATTTATTTAAAAAGGGGTTTCAAATAACAGAGTCTTTTAGAGATATTTTGCAATAATTTACTCCAAGAACAATTAATATCCTGGTTTATACTATCAGTGTGAACAGTCAGAAAGAAGACTGAGTAATCCCCAGATATCACCAATGGAAATTTTTTAGGACTGTATACGTATGTACACGTGTGTGCACAGCATATATATTTACACACCTAACATTGGAAAAATATTGGGAAAGTCACAAATTAAACCTACTCCTAATATTGAGAATCCTGCCCAGTGGCCCAAAGTACACCGGGCCCTCTCCTCCCCTCTCCCCCGGGGCTCCGTGCAGAGGAGATGGCACCTCCCCAGGCTCCAGGGGCAGGGCCGGGGGATGGGGAAGAAGGGCCCACGCAACACTTGGCACTCAGCAATTCTTTTATGGAGTGCTGGGAGGCCTTGCGCAGGCCGGCTGCGCCTCCCTTTCCCGCTGGCGGGATGTCTGGAAGCTTCCCCCCTCTCAGCCACTGTTGGGCATGGGGGCTGCGCCACTTGCAGGGAGCCGGGTTGGTGGGGGGTCACCGAGGACCCCCAACCCTCCTGCAACACCCTTGCCACCGTCTTGTCCAGGGGAGCCCAGGCACAGGCTGAGGAGGGGGCGGGAGCCCAGGCACACAAGGGGAGGTGGAGAGCAGTCCCTGCATCCAAGGGGAAGCAGAAAGGCACAGGGGAGCGATCCCCAGGAAAGGTGCCCTCAGACCCTCCTCCTTCTCCCACATGAGGCCATCTTTCAGGCAACAGGCCCTCCAAATCCCAGAACAGCCGTATATGGCCACATACTTTGCCATCACACTGGCCTCCTGATGTCATGAGCTACCTTGCAGCTCTTTGTTCTAGACCCTATAAATACAGGGACCCTGGCAGCTGGCCCACAATTTGCTGAGCTTCAAGGCCCTCAGATTCCAAGAGTGATTGGAAGAAAGGGGTCCCACAGCAGTGAGGCACGTGGCTGCCTACATTTGCATGGGAAAGCAGACAGGAGGCTGCAGGAGAGGCAGAGGAGGCAGCGTCAAAGGTGGGGCACCATCAGACGCATGGTAGCGATGGCTGTCGCTCATGTGGCTGATGCTGTGGAGCCCATGGAGGTGGACCCACCGGAAGACCAAGAAGAACCGATAGAAGCAGATCCACCTCCAGCATGGCTCCCCTGGCACCACTACACTGTGCCAGGGCTCCCCTCCATGACACAATCAACATGACATCACAGGAGAGCCCAGCTAGTGCCCTACCATCGGCCCACACTCTGCACCTGGCATTAGCTGGGAGGCCCAGCCTCCGTGCCTGGCCATCCTGCGGGCTCACCCATTCCGTCTCCTGGCATCAGCAATTATTTTGTTGATTTCCCTGGCTGGTGTGAGACCTTCTTTCCCACCCCCCATGCCTCCTGAAGGGGTGCCATCTTCTCTGCTCTGAGCCCCAAGAAAAGGGGATGAGACAACCTGGCTTCTGCCAGGCTGCTGCACCAGGGCAGCAGGAGTTGTCCCTCAGAGGGCCGCTGAGGTCTCTGGGGCCTGGAGGTGGGGTTTCTTCAGTCTGCAGCCAAGAAGGTTGCCCAACGGGTGGTTGAAGATGAAGCCAGACCCTCCACGACTATGCACGAAGAATAGCAACAGATCAAGCAAAGAAGTTAGAGAGACAGCTGTTCCTTTGGAGAAGCAGAAGACTGCAGTTCTGCCAGGAAGAAGTGCTGGCCTTCAGCATTAAGGTCCCTTCTAGCTGCTTCATTAGGAGTTCTTTTCAAGGTTGGGCAATAAACAATTTCAAAAACCCCAAAACAATAAACCAAGAAAATAACTGTAAAAATGCTCTCCTCCTCTCTTATTTGGTCTCTTCTCTTAATAGGGCCTGTAGTGACAGGACAAGGGGTAATGGTTTTAAACTGAAAGAGGGTAGATGTAGATTAGATACAAGAAATTCTTCACTACGAGATTGGTAATATCCATTATCACAATTACAACTTAAATCTAAAAGTAGACACCCAAAAGGATAATTGAATCTATTCTCCACATGTAGACGAATGGTATGAAAATGAAGAAACATGAAACACTGTTCTATTGAAAGAAAAAGGATTTAAGTAAAATGGGAATATAATGGTTATTTCAGAATGAATTTCCAGGGAACAGTGTAAGTTTTAAAACTGGCTCACTCAAGCCAGTAATCGTTAGAAATGAACAAGACTGGCTTGAACAGCTGAATTATTACTATTTGAGAGTTATCTTGCCTCAAAGCCAAGTGATTTCTACTGCTCTCCTATCAGCTAGATGGAAAATTGTGAGACTCTAGCTTCAGGGGGAATTAATGGCTCTTTAGCATGCTCTTGTGTTTTTCTCATGTCTATTATCACTTCAACAGTATCAACTTAAATTGTCTCCTTACTTTATTAATTAGAAATAGATACACATTTTTATTTTACTTTATGCACAAAGTTCAATTGCACTTAAAGACAAATGTTGATCTTCTGTACTGTATACGTGCTCTTTTTTGATTGCACAATTATCTGATCAGAGTTCTACTAGCCTTTGATTTATTTAGCCAATGCACACAAAAGGAAAGTTTTAGAGCAACTTTCTGTCACAGAATTTACGGCACCAGATCAAAACGTCAAAAGAAATTAACAGTTCTACCCTCACTGGTGCTAATGGAAAGCGTCAGGTCCTCTTCATGGTTTTGTGTTACCATGGGTAAAATTGCTGCCTCTGATTAGCAGGATATTTGGCTCAGTAACAACAATATTTTTCCTCGTGGTACCATATGTAGAAAGCAAAAAGTCTTAATTTCAATAATTTTAATTTGAATTCTCAGGAGTCAAAAGATTAACTCCATCATTGTAAAACGTACAAAAGCATCACTCCAGATGTAAGCAACAAACATCACCTTTGTGTATTTTCTAATTCTTATTTCAACATTAGGTAAACTGATCTATTTTACCCAGAACAGTCCAAAAGCTAGTCTCTCAGGAAATCTGCCAAAAAGTTGTTTTCGTGCAGAAGTTTACTGAAAGACATTTTATTATTTTAGATGTATTAAAATAGCTTGCAAAACTACTTTTAAACCTTTCTAGCATCTTTTTACCTCCGTAAGTAACACACTATTGTTCCATTATCCAAGAGATAGCATTATAACATGAAAGAAAACTGCTGAGAATATTTTCCCCCAAATTTCTCTAAATTTCTTCTATTTAAATAGCAGAGGTTTATTTATTCCTTATTCAATAAATTTTAAAAGTAGCTTGCAGCAGCACAATTCCTACAAATTCTTTGGATAGGACACCAAAATAGTAGTCAAAAATGGGAACATTTAAATGTCATGACCTTATAGAAACGGTCTTCAGAGGGACTTTTGGGAAGAAATCACTAGGAAAAGGTCCTGACAGCTATTCCCAATACAATTGTTTATTTCACCAGTCTGCACCAGTTCTTCATAGAGTTCTTTACTAACAGCATTTGGGAAATGCCCACTAAAAAAGATTTCATCTCAAATTCTCATGCAAGAAACAACCTTAAAAATTAACTTAAGATAAAGAATGTAAGTCAAAGGCCAGGTTTCATTACAAGTGCTCTATAATTCCTATGGAAAACATAACATAAAACCATCAACTTCACAGATGTTCTTCCAAGAGTATATGCAGACTAAGAAAGAAAAAAGAAGGAGCGTATAAATCATCACATACTGAAGCCTAAATAACGTTGAATCAGTCAGATATATCTCCTGATCAAGTAGGGAACAAACGAGTGCCAACATCTTCCCGCAGATATCCAAACCAAAATTCCCTAAAAGAAAGAATCTGGTACTGCAATGCATCTAGCAGAAACAGCTGCTGGAAATCATATTTCCATTTCTCTGACATAAAGATACGCTGGGGTCAAAGATCAGTGCGGCTCAGCTGCACTCGTCTGCTTATCCTGCAGAGATGCGATACGATTAGGGAGTCATATAAATCAGTTCAAGTTGAAATGACTCTTTGAAAGCATTAGTGAATAACACAGTCAATGCAGACTAGCTTCGTGAGGCTAACTAGGGGTAGATAACTTAAGAGAGAACATCCTGTAGAGGAGAAATTAACATACCACTTTTATTTAAAAAAATCTTATAGAAAAAAAACAGAATCTCTTCCTGATACCTTGTGTCCCCCTTAAACACTTAATTTAGTACAGGCACTCAGTCAATCCAAACTTTTTCGGTATTTCATTTTAAAAGTGAACTCTAGAAGGCGTTTGCTTATACAGTTTCAGTGATGAATGGCATTTACTAGCTGCAATTAAATTCTGAACTTTCCTAACAAAGTCTGAACTGAGGTTTTTGAGTAGGAGAAGCAAGCTTAATGAATGCCAGCATGATCAAAGCCTGCAGTCAGGACAGCCAGAAATAAGCTTGTCTGGATTTAGCCTTCAGCTGAGGCTACAAATTTTTGGTAGCATAAAAACTGAAGAATGCCTATGAGCAGAGAGGGGCATCTAAGTCAGATGCAGTCAACAGACATCTTGATTCATCTGTTTCTGAGGCAGGAAAACAAGAGTCCTGTAGACTTCTAAACACACAGACAGAGGACTGTACCCAAATGGAGATACCCTTCCTCCCAGTAAGTTTTGTTATTTCAGGCAAGGAAGCTCAGGGGTAGGTAGGGCGAGCTTGTATGTGCACCTCTATCCAACAGCGAGGACAAAACCCTTGATTCCTTTATGGAAGTAGTACCAACTTTTTTCCTATCAAATGGGATAATACCACTTTCCTTTCTCCTAGGTCTTATCTACGTTATATTTAGCTCACGATGACTTTGGAGCACTGGTTATTTCTCATACAAAATGTACAAGCCTTTCCTATTATAGTGAGTGCCTGATTTTGTTTGGGCTCTCTGGGCATTGACAGAGTCAAAAAAATGACTAGATATAGGCAGACCGGATACTGCTTCCCCCTAAGTGACTTGGGACAGATCTGATTTGGGCCTAAAATAGAGTTTATTTATATCAACTGACAATCTGAGCCTTCTCTTCCTCACCGTTTCTCAAAACAAAGCCAAAATTAACATAATTGAAGGACTCCTCGACAATTCTTCATCTTCACAGTTGTCAATGCTTCTTCATATTCCTACTGAAATCAAGCTTTGGAGCACCAAAATATCACAGGAAAGGCATTTCACACGCTAATGGCTGGGAGCAGGAAGTAATGGAAAACTCTTGAGAAAACACATCTGGCAAGTGTACAGGCTCAAATCATTGAGATACTGTACTTCAGAAGAGTAAAAAAAAAATGCTTATGATTCCCAAGCTGAACCTGAACTATGGAACTCATTTATAAATAGTCCATGAAAGCAGTCAAAGCGAAAAGAAACAGTGAGACACAGTCACTGGAAATCAGTTACAACGTTTAGGGCATGAGAAACGGGGAACTGCAGAGGAAATGTTCCCACATTTTTGCACCTCCTACATGATTTAAATTAATTATCCATATTTGTTTAATGATTTTTGCTTGATGGACTAATGTTTTTACTTTAAAACTCCCTAGCTCAGAGAAAAAACATACCATTGTACTTTGAAATCTCACTAGAGGGAGCTCTGAGTTTGTTTATAACTAGGAAAGCAAGCATGTATGGGATCTCATAATTTGTTTTGGTACAGTTTTGCCAGCTTTAATAAATATTTTCCTCTTTATCCAATTACTTTACTAAGCAAATCAAATGGAAAAAAACCAAACAAACAAAAAAACCAAAGCAACCCACAGATTCACTCCAGTATTCAAGGGATGTAGTGAAAGATTACAAGGATCTTGCTATTTCTCTGGATAGTTTATTTTTTTTTTCCCCTCCCCATAATTCAAAGACAAGGCCCCTCGTTTCATTTTTACATTGCCACAGCCAGAAGACGTGACATTTTATAGCCACCATAAGACAGAACTTTGCTGTGGGAGAGTATCCCAGATTTGCCAAAGAAATCTCATAGGGACTCACAAAAATACAGTATGTCATGGGATTATGTATTTAATTATTCCTGATGGATTTTTTTTATACCATGTCACCTGTTAAGTTTAAATATTCACAAAAAGCTAAGTAATCAAATAATCTGAATTCTGATGAGTTAATATTTTGAGTATTACACAGATTTTCTAACATCATCTGCAAAATGTAATAGGAAGTCACGTAAGACCAATACTTGGTTCCCCAGTTCTACCAAACGCATCTTTGTCATGATTTTTTACACAACACTTTTTTCTTTGTTACACTTTGAGCATCAGGTGTTACAGAAGACATGATTTACGGGAAAAGAGAGACCAATGTAGCTTTAAGCTCATCCTTGATGTGTTCAGAGCAGCCCCAGGGCTTCCCTGGGGACAGATATTCAGACTTCCTAAAATTCCTTAAACTAAAAGAGGCTTGCACAACCTCTTACAGTGCAAAAGCTGCTGCTTCTTTCCAAATGCTATCTTTCCATCAGAAATATTTCTTCAATTTGCAGAGAGACAGGAAAGAAAAAAAAAAAAAATCACTTATCTCAGTGATACACTGCTCTGTAGCTAAGCTGCTTTAGCAGGGCCTGTCCCTGCATTCCTGCGTATGGTCCCGAGTTCCCAAGCAGTGCTCTGGCAGACCGGCTCTGCTCTAGCCAGGAAACATTGCTGGAGCAATGCAACACGGTCTTAGAAAAAAATCTCCATCCACAGGCTCACTGCAGCAGCAGTTTGCAGTAAGAGAAGATAGCTAATGAAAGAGAGCACAGGGCAGAGCTGCCTGAACAGCAGCTCCTGGACTGAGGATCATCCTTCCACAATACACACCAAAAAACTCTGCACCTTGTCATCTTCAGGTGATAGCACAAGACTTGCCTGAGTTCTCGAGCAGTCTGTGCTGCTGACAGGTAGAGGGAATCCCTGTAGAACACTTAGGCAGAGGACGCTAGGGATGAAAGGCTGTAGCATCTCTGAAAAAATCCCACTGATTAACATTTAAAAAAACTAGAAAGGAGTAAATTGCTGCTTCTTATATCACCCAGAGCAGGTACTTCAGAGAACTAGAAGTCTATGTGGAAAGATTCAGAGGTAAGGAAGTACTGTAATTCTAACTATGGAAATCTATATATATTTTAATAAACTAGATTAATTTGAATGAAGTTTAGGCTTTAAAATTTTGTATTAAGGATTGATGATGAACACATATGTAGAAGAGTTGTCCATCAGTCAATAAAAAACTGCCCATCGCTATCCATCTTCATCTTCATTTCTGGAAAAAGCAGATTTTTCCTCTGAGAAACAGAGCCCAAAAGAAACGATCATATGGTCTAATAGCCACTGAATGTACAAAGATCGCTTCACTTACCATCTCATCAGAGCTTGTGCTCCCCATCATGTGATACTGAATTGACAGAAATTTCTAGCCCTTGAAATCTGTTTGGAGAGCCTTGCTGGCATAGACCGAACACCGTTCTGAAATATAAGCCTCTGTTTAGATTACCTGGCCTCAGGAGAAATTTAACTGTGCCATATGCAGGAGGTGAACCCACACAGCCACGTATGTGATCATAGACATTTGTGATTATGGCTTTCCTACTTTCATATCTATGTTACTATTTTTTTTTTTTCATTATGCATATATAGGAGAAAGACTGAAGCCAGAAAACAAAACACACACACACAAAATATACGTGCTAACCAGGAAAGAGCCCTTGCTGAATAGGAGCGTTTCGCCCCCCAGAAAAGGGTGAGGCACAGTGGCTGTTTCCCAGTGATACCATCTGAGCACTGTTCTTTGAAGACTCAGAAACATAGCATTTCAACTATAAAAGGATCAATTTATTTTTTAAAGCACCTCAATCTCTTATTCTCATGTATTAATAAATAGCTACAGGATTGTGACCAGACTGCAAAATCCACACCCTAGGATACTTCAGGAAAAAAACCCAGATCGAACTGATTTTGAAGTAAGGTTATGATGACTGGTTTTCCTTTGACATCACATACGAATTTCATCACAGACAATAATATACTGTCTCATAGAATGTTTTTAACATCTCAAACTGAATATCTTTGAGAGTATTACACAAACCATTTTCCCTATTGACTAACTAAATCCAGCTTAAAGAAATCCTAGTTCTACTTTCCCCTGTAGCGCAAAGGTTTTAAGTCCTTCAGCACTTGTAAACTAAGGATCGGAGAACATCGAAATGACCCACCGAGTGCATTTGCTATAATTTTTTTTCTTTTTTCTAGCCATAAGCTCTAACATTCAATTTTCCAGTTCTGTACTGAAAGACAATCTTACCAGCAGACCTGTAGATTAAGCTAAAATTTGAACTTTGACCTGTGTTGCAGCTCGGTTTCTGCTACTGATAAGAGCTACAGTTATTTTTATGTCCTCTAGTGACAATACCATCTGACCACCTAAAAGTGGAGCAAATTAACAGGAAACTCAATGGCCCTCTGGAACGCTAAAGATAAAAATATAGGAAAAAAGTGAAAGCCATAAATGCTGAATTTCCCCACAGCTCATTTTCTCATCATTTCCTTCCCTTCTGTTTCTTAGCAGTAGGCTCTGACAGCATGATCCTACTTCACCGCATAGCTTCAACAGTTCCCGTTATATTTGTCACATCAACTTAAAAACTGAAAAGAGAGAATCTTTCAACACAGTAGTGCTAAAGGCTTACAGTCCTTCTAGGAATTTCTGAAGCTGAAAAATAAAGAAAAATAATTTCAAATGTGACAGATATATAGATAAATAGAGAGATAGGCAGAACAACCCAAATTCAGCTCTAGAGTGGTCCTTGACCATATCTCAGATTAAAAAATCAAAAGTGCAGCAGTTCCTGAGTTATTTCCCCATCCTAAATGAATAGAAGTGTTGAAATGAAGTGCCACAAGAAGCAGCAGATACTCCAGTACTTCTGAACTCTTGATGCATTTTCGGAATATACCTGCATTAGTCTTTTTGATTATTTTTACAGTCTGTTTGAACGGTTTGTCTTCATTAGGTCTCACAAAATTTAGAGTTGCACATGCTTATTATACAGCCTACACTTCTCACAGTACATCTGAGATCCTGAAGTACATTTCAGCTAGCTGATAAAAATTAGTATTAGTACTGTATTTGACACATACCTTCAATTTAAAAAAGAAAAAATCACAAAAAAATTTATTGAACAACTTTATTGCACTTGGAAAATCAAGTACCTGAAAAACTTGGGAATGGAAACTTTAGAGCGACTTGTAGAATCTGAATTAGCATCTTCTGCATCTGTTATGACGCAATCTGCAATTACATAGTACATACATTTTCACCCATGTAGGGCAAAAACTTTTCTTGTATGCAATTAAGGTTCATCTCACAGGGAAGAATGTTTTTTCATAGTCAACTTTAAAAGCACAATTTCTTAAATTTTGGGCACTTTCATTTTGCAAAATTATTTTAAAATAAGCTTTTAAATTTATCTTTTTAATTCGATCATGTAAAAACATATTGACTCTCTGCCTTGGTCATCGCAGTGCCATAGGCATTTGTTTCACAACAAAAGCCCTCTTCATTGAAACTAGGTTTGCCTTCACTACACACCTACAAATTTAAGATAAGCTGGATATATATTTTCATCCCCAACAAATCACAATAGAAATTCTTCAGAGTAAAATCTTTTATCCTGGGATAGTTACTAGGAATGGCTCATGAAAATATTTTGACCCTAGAGTTCCAAAGCGACCAAATGTGGTCTTTCCAGTACTGTCATCTTTTAGAAACAGGTTTAACACATCTAAATCTATAGGTACACAAAAAAGATTTTTTTAATCAATGTATTTTTATTTCTGTGTTACATTTTTTTTCTATAGGTTTGACATTAAGCTATTCTCATATCATTTTAGTGATAATAGAATTAAATGTAAAAAATAAACCTAGTAGCTATTCTGGATTTTAATAGAAGCTCAACACTACCCAACATGACACTAGCTTTGTTGCTGCCATGAAGAATAGTTATATTAATAATTAACCTCAATCCAGACTAGATGGTAATTTCTAGATATAAAATATGCCTAAGTACCACAAAACTAGAGGGATCAGAATGAAAGAGAGTCTAGGTAAGATCAAACTTTTCAGCACGAAAAAAAGTCACCATTTGAGCACTCAGAGAAGAGCATCTTTAAACTCCCCTTCACAAATTGGAACTCATTTATAGTAGTATGTTAGCTATTTTCATATGAAAATGAAGAAACTATACTAGAGACTGTTCCTTCTGTTTTCCTCTCCAAGCAATGAAAAAATATGAGATACTATGAGTTGTCTTCATTATTGGTAAAACTCTGATGACCACTATGATTTTTTTTTGTTATATTGGTTTATAGATCAAACAAAATTTACTCAGTCTGTAGGAAAGACTGAATATATATCCCAATACAGTGAACTGTAGCGATGTTAACTAATTAAATTCTCAGATAATTAATAAAAAGAATACAGAGTGAAATTTATTCATAAAGATGAGTTCTTCTCATTTATTCAACAAACACAAAATGAAGTTTAATGCAGTAATGATATCTTAAGCAGCATCACCAATGTGAAAAATGAAGGTCTGTGAACATATTTAATGTTACAACCACTGTCAGCTGATGCAGCAAAAACCAGATGTGCAAGCTGGTGCTTTAACAAATAAGGAGTCTTTCAGTTCCTCTAAAGGTCAATTATGGCATTTGTGGGGCTAGAAAGGCATGCATAAATATTATTTACAGTAAACAAAGAAAATTTGCTTCATTCTAGCAATGAAAACTCACATAGAAGATTAAACTGATAGATGTGCTTGACATTACGTTTTATTTTCTCATAAAGAATTTTTTATAATCTTTGCGTTATAAGGCAGGGACTAGTTCTACAGTAACTCTGGAAGATGGGCGGTCTGAGTTCTCCTCCTGGTTCTGCAAGGAACATGCTGCACAATAAAGCAAATTATTTAACCTCTTCCAGTCCTGTTGTTTGTGAATATGAATCATGACTCATCTCATAAAAAAGAGGACAAGACATATAACATAAACATTTATACAAAGTGTGTTGAGTATTGATATAACCAAACTAAACCAGTTGATTACCAATTGATTATTTTGATTATCAATCAAGATTTGCCATATCTGGTTCAAGATCTGTGCTTAGTGTTTGCATCGGTTTAATATGAACATGTACCTTATGATAAAGGCTAGCCTGATAAGAACTATACACTACTGTTTAAATGGGTAGCCTCTTTTTACTTCATATCATATGTAAAAGACAGAAAATGAAGAGAAATGCTGTAGGAGGACTTCCTGTGGTTCTGTAAGACAAGTATAAACATCAGAAGATTGGGTAAGCAACAACATAAGCCAGAAAGCTCACTTGGGCCAAGCCCACTTAGCGTCTCCAAAGGAAGATTTTTTCCCATGGGAAATGCAGATTCTCAGTCCTTCAAATTGCAAATGTCAGTGATATCAACTGAAATTAACTGATGGCTTCAGAGATGTCTCCATCTCATTTGTACAGTCAAACCCAGAACAGGGGGATTTATTAAAGTTATACTCTCAGATGATTTCAAGTAGCATTGTATAAGCTCATTTCTTCTAAAAAGAGTAATATCAAATAAAAGCATAAAGAGCTGGTACAAAACCTCTGAAATATGACTGATTAATTTTTATATGCGTTATTAATGGTATCAAAAGGCCTTTGAAAAAGAATCCTTCCTTATGTATGGAAGATGTCTGGGGGATTGTCTTGACTCCCAGTTGCTGGTGTCTGTCTCCTGTATGACACATGAGTTTAGGATGTAGAGGTGTTGACTCTAGCTAAAGCTTGTTTAAATTCATGTCATTTTTTGCATTGATTTCAAGAAAGCTTTGGGCAAGACCTTTAAGTCCGGTCATCTGTCATAGTTGTAAGCAAAAAACCCATGTTCTGTTATTCTGAATCTATGCTTTCCTTTGTCCTGCTAGTGAGAAGAAAACCCAGAAACTGTTGGTGGAGCTGCTCAGGATCAGCCCTGAAGAACACTGTCCTGGTGAAGATGATGTAGAGAAAGGCATGCAGCTTAAGATGTACAAGTTCCCCCCCCCCTTTTCAGGCATGTTTTCTCACTCATTCTGAATTTCCTGAGGTGCAAGCGCAGGGCTCCATCACACCATTTTTCTCACAAATACCTCATAGTGAGGAACAGTTGACTGATCTTTCCTGTCCTCTGCAGCAGAGCAATGGGGCATCCTGGCTATGCTGCGGCCGAACAGCAAAACTCCCATAAACATAGCAGACCTCACTGTGGGGGAGTGCCTTTGCTAACATTTTATCTTAACCTGCCGTAAGTGTGATTTAAGATAAAAAGCACTCCTCGTTTAAGCATAGTATGTCTCCAAGCCAAGCACCCAGGACACCTTAATAAATGCTATCATCATCTGTCCTGCATTGTATATAGAAGATAATGGCGTGGACTCTGTCGCCTAGATCAGCCTATTGGGAACTGGTCACACGGAAGCGATGGGGCAACCAAGTGTCTTCCAATGACCACTGGTGGCACTGAAGGCTTTTGGGCAGGCAGGAAGATATTGGGGAACAGGAGACTTACAAAAACAGCCATTGCCAGGCTGACCTACCATAGCATAAATCCTCACCTGGTTAGCTAGGGCACACTGGCTCTTGAAAATGCCTGTGTAGCCTAATACTATGTTTCTGAGGGATATCCGTATAGGGTTACCAGAAAAAAAGCATGAGGAAAAAGGTCAGATGGAGACCGATTATTCCACTAGCAAGGCCTGCCAGCTTCTCACGGTGCGTGGCCTGGAGAGGTCCAACATCAGAGTCAGCTTTTCTGTTACCCCAACACATCCTCCTTGTTTCTCTAACCCCCTTTCAAATCTCTTGAACTCTACAACACATAGTATCAAGGCAAAGCGTGTCCTTCTCTGTTTCATTTTGCCTTATTTCTGCTCATCTGATCCTGTCATGGACTATCGTCCAATCCCTGGGCTATACAAAAGAGTAAATAATGGATCCCTGCTTACCATCTTCTTTCTAGTCTTAGTTTGACAGATCCTTTCCTAGTCCGACCACTTTTAGCCATTTGCTTTCTCCCTGGGACAGAGGCCATGCTCTGGCTCTGGCACTTTCCTGGGTACTTTTAGCTCTGCTGTGTTGTATTTCAAGTGAGGTATCCAGGACCATACAGCACACTGAAGATGCTGTACATAGTGATGTATGTTATGACTTAGTTATGCTTTCTGTTTGGTTCTCAGTTTTTTTTTCCTGCAATAAATCTCATTTTGTTTTCTAGACATGACTTTGGTTTGAGAAATAAGGTTTCTGGTGCTAACAGAAAATATGAAGTTCCTCACTGTATTTAGGCTGTATTTGCTTTTCCCCCTGGCACTGCTTTGCTTTTTATCAAGTGATGGGTTCATAGATGAATGTTAAGCAGTCAGACTGCTAGCACCACACTGAGCAAACTAATCTGTATGTTGCTCCAGAAAGCTTATGCTATCATTTTTGTCCCATGGTATTCATCAGCATTTTAAAAGATGCTCAGTTACAGATAAATTTCAAATCATAGTACCAACAAAATCAGTAGCTACAAACAAATGAATTCAAACATGCAGCACTTAATAAACACAAATCGTTTTTTTTTAATAGCCATATGTCAGCTCAATTTTTAGTTGCAACTCTCACTGATGAGATCAACATCAAAAAAGATAGCGAATTAAAGTAGAATATTTCTTTTAGTCTAATCTTTGATATTTCTTTTTGCATATCTTAAATACGTTTAGCTTATTTTTTGGCTTATTAGCTTTAGGTGTTTTCACCTTCCATATACATAAACTTTTTTATACCACCAAACATTATCTTAATAATCTCCTCTCATTTCAGTCGTCTTATTTCTTTGATCACCTTCCCTAGCAGTGGCAAGAGATGTCCCACACCCTCAGTAGTACTCTAGATTTCACTGCACTTGATAAATAGGGGAAGACAATGAATAATGGCATTTTAGGATATGGAGCCAAAGTTACAGATTCAGAGATTTATCTGACAAATCTGAAGGATACAACAAATAATTTTTCTCCTGTTGAATCATGTATTTAAAAATTTAGCCTTTTGTTCTTCAGAGCCTGTGAATTCTAAACTACATCAGAAAGAAACATTGAACAACAGAAAACGACCAAGATAATCCTCAGCTGTTTTAAAAATTGGCACAGTTCCACTGGCATGTTAACAATAGCATAAGATTGGTCCTATCATTTTTCATGTCATTCACAAATTTACCTATTATAAAAGGAAGATTCTGTCAGCTAGCTGCTAGTAAATAACTCTAACTTGGTAGGTCTTAACCACACATAAATACAACCCACCAGATCTGTATGTTGCTCCAGATCTGTCAGAGGTGTTCAGAAAAAAAAATATCTTGATTTTTGATTTTTGTGGGGATTTTCCAAAATATCCCCATCTTTTAAACCTTGTAATTAGGATTTTAGTTGTCCCTACCAAAAGTTTAGTATCTAATTTACAAAGTTACTGGGTAGAGGACACTAATTTTTAATTTTAACATGAAACTCTGTGTATGGACAACACGTGTTCTGGGTGGCTTGTGTGTTTCCATAATTTGAGATAATCAGCGATAAAAACTTGAAGTCCTGATCCCATGTGCTGCTCATTTGTATTTCACATTTAGCTTATTTTTTGTACTGCTACAGATACATTTCATAACCCAGAAAGAATCATAGAATCGTTAAGGTTGGAAAAGATCCTTAAGGTCATCGAGTCCAACTGTTAACCCAGCACTGCCAAGTCCACCACTAAACCATGTCCTCAAGCACCACGTCTACCCGTCTTTTAAATACCTCCAGGGATGGGGACGCAACCACCTCCCTGAGCAGCCTGTTCCAATGCCTGACTACCCTTTCAGTGAAGAAGTTTCTCCTAATATCCAACCTAAACCTGCCCTGGCGCAACTTGAGGCTGTTTCCTCTCATCCTATCACTTGTTACTAGGGAGAAGAGACCGACCCCCACCTCGCTACAACCTCCTTCCAGGCAGTTGTAGAGAGCAATAAGGTCTCCCCTCAGCCTCCTCTTCTCCAGGCTAAACAACCCCAGTTCCCTCAGCTGCTCTTCATAAGACTTGTTCTCTAGACCCTTCACCAACTTTGTTGCCCTTCTCTGGACACGCTCCAGCACCTCGATGTCCTTCTTGTAGTGAGGGGCCCAAAACTGAACACAATACTCAAGGTGCGGCCTCACCAGGGCCGAGTACAGGGGCACTATCCCATCCCTGGTCCTGCTGGCCACACTATTCCTGATACAAGCCAGGATGCCATTGGCCCTCTTGGCCACCTAAGCACACTGCTGGCTCATGTTCAGGCAGCTGTCAACCAACACCCCCAGGTCCTTTTCTGCCAGGCGGCTCTCTAGCCACTCTTCCCCAAGCCTGTAGTGTTCATGGGGTTGTTGTGACCCAAGTGCAGGACCCAGCACTGAGCCTTGTTGAATCTCATGCAGTTGGCCTTGGCCCATCGATCCAGCTTGTCCAGATCCCTCTGTAGAGCCTTAATATTATGTTTCACTGTCCTCGGTGAACTGAAGTGACATTTGATCCACGCTTTGCAAGGAACAATTGTACCAGGACAACAGCAGAATACAGAGCACACAGCCTTTCACTTGCACTGTCTGCCTGCTGCTTACAAAATTAACTCCCCTACGGCTCTAATTGTACTGTGGTACACAGAGTTTTTTGTAGAATTGCAAAGATTCAAAGATTTGTGTGTTTTAAAAGGGAGAAATCACTCTCTCCTAAAGAGAAAAACACAATCTGTTTTTTATGGGGTATGTGACCATTCTGTATAAATACAATTGACGAAAAAGCAGAACTCTCCCCTGCATGCCAGAATTGTTTAGACATTTGATTCTCTCGAAGTTGTCTGTTTTTTGAAACAATATTCATTTGACCAAATACTTTTCCAATTAGTAACAGGAGTCTACATAGGAAAAATTTCGGAGCAACATAAGGGATAGCCTTTAACAAAATACCAAACTGAAGTTCCCCGCTAAGTCAGGATGCTAAGCAGATTTTAGTCTCAGAGTACTTCAAGTCCTATACAGCTCTTCAGTTCATATTTTGAGGAGGCAGATAACCCACGATGCACAGTTTATGCCATAAAACCACTGGAAGGGTGGAAAGGGTGCCAACCTTATTTGGCATATGATGTGCATATCTCAAAATTCATATGCAAAAAGTGCACAGACATATCTCCAAGGGCAATCATTATTGCACTGAATTTGAATTATTTGCATGCTTCAAATGAAGTAGTGCCTTACAGTCTTATGTTTTATTGTACTAATAACACAAAATATAAATAATGAAAATTAATAGTAAAAAGTAAGCCCGTATTTCTAAGCCTTTGATATATTCAATGAAACAGAGCTAAGAGTAGTGGTCAGGAACAGAGCCATTTTAAACATCAAAATAATTGCAACTTTAAAAAACCCAAATATATATTCTGATGATAATTTGTTTTGTAAAAAAATCACTAATAGAATTGCATATTCTGTGGGTTTTGTTTTACAGAAAGGTAAATAAGAAATTGTAGGATTATTTGCAGTGGTTTATCCTATCACTTGAAATGGCCAACATACAACAGGTATGAAGAGACCAAAGGTGACTGCTGTTTAAACACATCTGCCTGGTACACCCTGGAAATACAAAGCAATAGGTATCAATTCCTAGCTAGATACATTACCAATAATGAGACAAAACCTAGACTTCATAGATATATAGATAATTAAAAACAAAACCCATGGTCCTCAAGCATAGAAATCACGTCTCATAGAGCTACTAGAAGCAGACAAGCATATGAACAAGAATGATGCACCTGGTATAGTGCATGGTTGTTTCCAAAAAACCTTTCAACAATTTATCTCACCAAAGTTTCTTAAACACCCCCAACAACTACGGTGGTATAACACACAATGATTGGTTTTTTTTTTAAATAGTTTAATACTTATATAAAAGACAAGAACAAAATAAATGGATAGATTTCATAATGGCAGAAAAATTATTAGTGGATAACATACTAGGACCTAAGCTGCTCAAAATATTTGTACATGAGGAGTAAAAAAAGTAATAGCATTTATTGCTGATAATAAATGGAATTTAGGGTCAAAGAAGGAAGAACTGCAGAATGATCTCATGTTACTGAGTCACTGGGTAAAAAATGTGAGATGAAATTCAACATTGAATTTCCACTTTGATACAAACAATGCATTATGACATGGAAAAGATTTTCCTCCCTCCACCTAGTTCTCAAAAATAGGTTTAAACCAAGCAAAACCATTTTCATACAAAGCCTAATTAAACTGTGAAACTGGTTGCCACAACTCTATCATTACAAAGTGAACTTCTCTCATGTATTTTGTGCAAGTGAGGTTCTGGGAAGGAGTTAGATAGATACTGTTTTGGGGACTCTTCTAATGCACGGATGAAAGCCTGTAAGACTTGTGATGTGAGGCAATTGCTGTGCTCCTGACAGGGTCTAAAGAGTGCAGCAAAGAAGTTACCAAAATAATTTCTGGACAATAGAAAATAGAGATAGGTGTGAACAAAAAAATAATACAGTTAATTTGGCAGACAAGTAAGAATTCCCTTTTTCTTAAGAAAATGAAAAATATCCAGCAATACAAAACAATGATAGCTGAAGTTATCCAAAGTAAAGCTAACTCAACTATCCTTTATAATTAGATTACTGAATTCTTATTTTTAAAGTGTTCACCATGGCAGATAAGCAATTCAGCACCGTCATAAGAAACTTAACTTTTCTTTATCGCAACGACTACAATTTTCGTTATAGTTGAAGACAAATAATTAGCTAAAATCTTCAAGTACTCAGTTACACGACAAAGCAATAACAGTTAGAACAAAATAGCAATGAGCAATTCTACCCAAGGAAGCTTTATATGGCGTAGTGGATGATGTCATAGGCCCAAGGCTACTAAGGTGTACTAAACACCATCGAACCAAATGAAAGGTTTCCTTATACAGTAAACTCTTAAATATTGGTCAGCAGAAGCCCTTTATTCACCAGGTAAATTAGTCACTTCAGAAAGTGCAACCAACTTCATCTTACATTGAACAACATGATGAAAAAAATACTGTTTGGCGCATGCACAGCTAAATATAGGAGGTATAGGTGATATAGAGAAACAGTAAAGCTTGCACCTGCTGTTTGGTACCATCAATTGTATGATACCTCTGGAAATACTCAAGTCCACCTCACCTTCCTTTATTTCCAACTCACTTCAACCCAAGCATGTATTGTACCGTAAAGCTGCAGGATTCCATTGATTTCTTTTCTGGCAGACTTTAGCTTTTTTATCTGAAGCCCTATATTTCATCTGGACAGTTCAAAGCAAGAGGTATTATTCCCCAGAAAATTCATTGGCTTTAAAAGGACATGAAAAGCTCTGGTAAGCTATGCAAATTCAAGAAAAAAAGGGCATTTCAGCAACCAAAATTCTAACTCCTTTTTCTTTCCAATAGAAGCATATTCTAGCTGTAGAATAAACATATTTTTAGATCTCAGCATCTAAATCATACAGATTAAATCTCTGAAAGGATTTAGATGTATACAATAAAACTTTATGTAGCTTCAAACTGCTAGCTATTTTTTGCTAGGGATAAAAGCATTTTTTCATTACAAATGTACATTTGATAATGTATTTATGCTGACCTTCAATTTTTCATCAGAGAGCATGAATTTGAAACACTGGTCAAATTTAGCTATTTTAAATTTTCTTTCACTTCAATATATACACGATTATTACTTCAGTTTTCTGTTTTGTTCTTGGCAATAAATTCCAAATAAAAGAGACTGAAAATGATACATTGATCAATACAAATGCACGTACAAATACATGTCAAATGATGCAAATGGTTGGAGTCCCTCCGGTACAAAATCCAAGCTGTCCACATGTCTGACCATTATCCACATGTGGAGCTGGTCAAGCCATACTTGTACAATAGTTTTAAGACTAAGTTTAAGTAACCAAATAATCTGATTTGTACACAATAACAATCAATAGTTATGTCAGTCAGGCTGACTCTCACTTTCTTTAATATACTTTTAATGAAAACCTAAATATTGTCCATAATCTGTTCAGGCAGCAAAGCAAAACACAAAATCACTGCTATTACTTTTCAGATTTCATATAAAATGAAGACAAAAATACCCTGGAAAATATTAATGCAGATTTTATGGTGCAAAAATTCATAAACTTTACATCTCAGAGTATACTTCGAAACAATTTAAGATATGAAATTAAGTAATGAAAGCTTTAAAAAAAAAGTCACAATACAATACCATAAGGAATATGTGGCATACTATGTTTTCAAAATACCACTCAAAGCTTTCTACATTTTCAGTATTTAACCAAATGCATGGCCTGAAACCACAAAGAGAACATAGCATCGTACAGACGATACTTTTTTCCACAGGAATTGCATAATATGGGTGGGCACAGTTTATCACCATAGAATTTGAAGTAGTTTGAGGTAATCCATTAGTTTTTGCTATTCCGCTGTTGTGTTGAACAGCAACAACATTGCATAAACACTATTAGAAATTAACAGCTACAAAGTAGATGCATGGCAAGTACATACCAAAAATCAGGAAAGTTTTACTAAACAAAACACTGATTGCAGGAATTTTATTGGACCAGCACGTCAGATGGCTGAAGCACATACCCTGTGAGCTGGGCTTCAGGAGAAGTGGGCTTGCTCAGCCTGGAGAAGAAAGAGCTTTGAAGACACATAACAGCAGTCCTGGGCACCTACAGGGAGGTTACTGAGAAGATGGAGCCAGGCTTTTTGTGGAGGTGTGTGGAAGCAGGACAAAAGACAAGCTTCAAATGAGAGAGTTTTAGGCTGAGTATAAGAAGAAACATTTTTCCTGTGAGGGCACTCAGGTGGTGGCTCAGGTTGCCCAAAGGGGCTCTCGTCCTTGGGGGATTTCAGGACAAGCCAGGCTTGTCCCAGCGGGCAGCCCCACTGGCAGCACCAGCTTGGGCCAGAGACCTCCCCAGGGCCCAGCCAGCCTGCATTACTCAGGCTCCAAGCATGTGTAATAATGTCCTTAATTAACATATTCAAAATTGATGGATGACAGTCCAATGTAATATGAGTGAAAATAATCCAGATGCAAGGATTTAAGACTAATGTCAGCACAGGTTTAAAAAAAATGCTCACTGGCACCATCTCTTCTCAGGGAGCAGATGAATAACACTGAGTTTGCCAGTGTAAGTTGGACTAAGCTCTCAAGAGATTTTATGGACATTGCTATCGTTTGGTTAGGAGAACTTGCTTTAAACGTCCTCTCAGAAAAGTGGGGGTTCAACAAATATTATATCCTCTCACCATTCCTGAGAGTTTCAGTCTTTACAATAAACTGCTGTGAACTAGTAAATCACAGGGCTGAAGGAAAATATTAATGCTCTGCAAATGGGTAGTTTAACATTTGCAAAAATATTCACACAAAAACCACGTATCTCCTGTAGAATGAAGGACAGAAAAATACTACCAATATCTTTTCACAGAGAGATACATATCATGTTTTAAAATTGCAAACTGGAAATAGAATATCTTTTAGTGGTGATCAGGCCGGCAATTTTACTCACTTTGCTACATTGTGAAAGATTTGAGAAGTCTGAAAAACCTAAAGGTTGAAGGAGTGAGTATCTTTATGTATTGCCTGATCCAAAATTCTGCAAGGACAGTGGATGTTCCCCTAGATTAAGCTGTTTGACGTTTCCTAATTCAGCAAGAATGGAATAAAATCTCAGCTTTCCCACTCATACAGAGCAAGTGTGGCAGTTTGTAAGGAAGAGAAGCACAAAGCAAATAGATGTCACCAGAACTTTTTCTGCATCCTAGATTGAGCCACAAACAACACAGAGTCAACAGTACAGTATAAGTTTATGTAAGTTCTTAGTCTCTGTGCTTGGATGTATTGACAATAAAAGCTCACAGTGATGGTGAGCGTTTTGTTAATGGTCAAAGCATAGGAGGATAACAGCTCCTTCTTCTTTCAGACTATCAGGGAGAAAATACTTTTAACAGGACCTGAGGTATGAAGAAACACTGAGTAAGAAACTTTTATGTAGTACTGGATTCAGTTTGCAACAAACTGGATTTACATGTTACTGGACTCACCCTTGGCTTGTGCAAGGGTAACAAGAAAACATGTTTTGAAGTGCCGTTAAAGTGTAAAAGAGATAAAAGGGTTACAGAAAAATGTGGCCAACTGCTCCATTACAGTTTGCCCCATACATCAGCATATTGTAAAAATTATCTTTTTTAGGTGCAGTTCTAATAAAAACTATGACTTTGTCATATGAGCTCACGCATTTCTATGAAGAAACTTCCATCCCTGCTGTTGTGTCTTTCAGATTCTGCAGCTCCTTGCGAGTCACACCTGATTAACTCATGTTTATGGAAAGAGAGAGCAAAAAGGGGCCAAGTATAGCCCAATGCTCAAGCAATTATCTAGCCTGCCATTTATGTAGAAAATTCTTAAGAAGCAAAAATAGCTCTAAATCCAATGGAGTAGAAAAAGACAAGAAATGTTTAATGGTCGGGAATATTTTTAATGTTTGTCACGCGGTCATCCACAAGTCTCTCAAAAGCAGAGAGAACAATAGAGCCCACACTGCAAACATTCCAGCTTCCACAGGCAAATCTGGGAGCGCTCAAATATGCACGGGCTGACCACCCACTTGAAATTATGTTCAGCAGGGTTTCCTCTGGAGATTGTGGATGGTATGAAGAAAGTGGGAGAAGAGTGCCTTTGCGTATGGACAAAGGATTATTAAATAAGCTCTATAATACCTGCATCATCATTTTACTTAATGGTCACAGTAGAAAGACAAAAAAAAAAAAAGCAAATAAGGGAGACAAAATGAAAGAAGGAAGGAAAAACATTCTTTGCAAACTTAAGGAGAGAGACTCCAAAATCTGTCAACACCGACATCTGCCACAAAATGAGAAACTGCCGACTGGAAGAGAACAAGCTATATACAGTTCTGGCAGCAGTAAGTCATTCCAGCTGGTCACAAAAGCATCTTGCT
Source organism: Nipponia nippon (assembly GCF_047370975.1). Lineage (NCBI taxonomy): Eukaryota > Metazoa > Chordata > Aves > Pelecaniformes > Threskiornithidae > Nipponia > Nipponia nippon. Next base: position 6,571,499 of record NW_028262291.1, on the reverse strand, counting down.
TCTGCACCCCACCAAACTTGCTCCCCCCTCCTCCAGCCACACACTCTTGCCTGTTCCCTTGCTCTCGCTCTGTCATCCATCAAATCCCTCCCCAGGCTGTTTCAGTTAGCTAACGTAACAGAAAATTAAATCCTCAGGAAAAAAAAAAAGGGTTGTCTGCAGGGTTTGCAAGTTGAAGCAGCTCACCAAAGAGCTGGTGCGTACCATGTGCTGTGGGTGGGAGCAAGCACAGGGAGCAGGAGGGAAGGGCAGTGAGGATACTTCTCTGCTGTGGCTGAGCTGCTGCTCACATCAGTGATACCCACCAGAATCACAGAGTCACAAGTCCTATGGACATGTCATCTCTTAACACTGGTGTCATTGTAAAATCCATACTCCCGATGTATTAAATCGGAGAACAAAAAAATACCCCATACAACACCAGAAAAATACTGAAAGAAAATATATTTGCAAAAGCAAAATTATATTGTATGGCTTGCTAGGCTTTTCAGATGCAGTTTAACTTTTGCTGAGTAGCTCCAAATAATGTTAATAGTTTTTCATTTCAACAATAAAAGCCAAACATATTTCATGACAGTGAATTCTGCTATACCCCTTGAAAGGGACTAACATATACTTATATAGAATGACAATGACCAGTTTTACTGGTGTAAAGAGAAGTATAATAAATAGCTATTAACTATTTTTTTCTAGATAGCCCTATAGTTTCTCTTGATTTGGACCTTCAGTTCTGTGCCACTGGCAGTTAGTACCATGCTTCATTCATTGTCTAAATTATCTGTAATTGCAATTACAGTTTGTGTTATTTTCTGATACCGATTGTCCATTTTTATAATTTGATTCCCTCTCTCATTTTTTTGAGCATATTGATAATTAACAATAATAGCAATATACAAATATACAGTAATTAAATTTTTAGCTTTAATAGCAGGAGGCATACAGCAACCTTAGACCACAGGTGTTAAAGCAGTTTTATGAATGAGTAAACCGAGCTTCAAAAAGCTCAGCTGATTTACTCAAAGCCACCCAAGCAAGACTGTAGAAGAGTTGAAAAGAGCATCGAGAAACCCCAATGCCCTGGTCTAATCAGTAGACCACATGCCTTCCTTTCATAATGTGCCATTATACTCAAAGCCATCAACACAGCTATAGTTCAACAAGCTTGCGCAACCTTCTTGCATCAGTGTTTACCAGTTTTCATAAAATAATTCTGGTGCCACAAACTCTCACTACGTTTGCTTATGAAAACTTAGCTATAGCAGAAACAGCATATGAGTTACTCAAACAAGCAAAAGACCCAACAAACACTGAAAAATTGAGTCATTGATTCCTCTTTCAAATCCTCTACCTTCTTTAATGACTTAAATTAACATAGTACATAAAACTGATATAGCTAAGCAGATCAGAGAGAGGACACTAACATTCATTTAAACATCAGAATTTAACCCCAGGAAAAGGCATGATTCTCTTTAAAAAATATTGGAGAACTTAATGTAAACTAAGAAGTAGCCTTGAAAAAATGAACATTCATCATGGAAATGGGGCTTGCATCCATCTCTCATTTACCCATTTCCATTCAGCTTGCAAACCGTTGTGTTGGGAACAGTGCTGAGCTTCCATGACAGTAAGCTTGTGTCACCTTGGGCTAGGAGAATTGGAATTTGTTAAGCAAAAAGAAAATCAAGTGATCTGAAACAGTACCTTATGGTGACAGATTAGGATGTGAATATGACAGGAAATCCAAAATACAAGTATAAAAAAAAACCCAAGGTGTCATACACTCAAAGTCAGAATTTTATAAGCAAAAAGGAGGAGACCTGAGTGTTCCCCGCTTGCCACAGCCCTGTGTCTCTCTCATTTTGAGGAAGCAGAATGTGACAAGTCAGCAAGAGAGTCTCAGATGACCCAGCAGAGGGACCTGGCAGCTACCCTACCAGCTGTTCCTCAAGCTATGGAAGAATAACGCTAAAGTAAGTGTATGCCTTTATGTGTTCAAAGACAGAGATGGGTATTTATGGATATCATGAAAGTAAAAGTCCTGAATGTTTGAACTCCTTTCAAATACCAAGAGATGGTAGATATTTTCAAGCTAACATACCTTTTCTATACCATTTGTGGTTTGGTTTTGTTTGTTTTAAATACGTGCTTATTTTTAAAAAGTCATTAGACAGCATATAGCCCACTACAGGATACAGCATGAAATGAGGCCTGAACTTAGGAGCGGACCATTTGCCATGGAAACACCTTGCCTGCATCAATTACGTTTTTGCTAATAGGGCGTTTCTTTTACATTAAGATTTTGTGTGAGTTAATGGGAAACTTTGCTTTTAAATACATGCTTTAGTTGAATAGTGAGGAAAAACCTTCACAAAGAGAACAGGTAGATTTTTTCTACCTGGTAGCTTTGCAATGTCTTAGAAGTATTCCAAATACTTTCTACAGTAATTCTGTGTGCATCAAAGGTTTTTGGAGATATTCTCTCTTTGACTCAAACTACATGGTTTCCCAGTATCTTCATCTAGGCATCTGAAACAGCACTGCATTTTGACTCAGCAATCTAAAAAGACCCCAAGGACAGGGCACTGCAAAGCATTAAATGAGGTTATAAAGAGAGGGAAATACAATTGAACTACATATATTATTCTAGTGATGTTATTTTAAAATGATAAAAGTAAATCTAAACCCTTCATGTTGGAAAATCAGGCCCGGAATGTTTAACAAGATACAGCACAATTGTTCTTCTCTATAAAGGCATTGGCATCTTGCCCGATGAATAAATACTGAGCTTTCATTAATTTTACGTTTTTATTAATATTGCTACTATTAAAAGTGAATGAATTGAGCAATCAAAAGAGTAGTCTCGTCCTTATTATCATCATCATCTTATTCTGTGATGTTATGAAAAATCCTAGTTCTGTATTCAGTTAACCACTGTTATCCAGGTGCAGTGCAAGGCTCAATTTGACTAACATTTCTAATATTCTTTGAGATGCTTCAGGCATTTTATGCTTAAATGAAGGATGCAGAGTGTTACTACTCCTTATCCGAGGAAATCTTTCTGTTTTATCAGTGTCTTCATTCCAAAGCAGTTTCTTAAAGAGGTATCGTATTTTCACACATCGTCTAAAAAATAATAAAATAAATCCTACTATGCAGGATTTTACAGTGTTGTTTCTACTCCTTTTCATAGTAAATGTAACTGAAACATCTGACTTACTAAATTAAAGGGTAACATGAAGCAGGCAGAACACTAGGGTAGCTGGTAAAAGGGGAAAAAAAAAAATAATGTCATTTCTATCATTGCTTATAACATTTTCAGACATTGCTTAGATGGTTTTCAAATAAATTATGCATCTTTCACTTCTAATAGCCACTATGTAGATGAAAGGAATGCTTTGCTGTATTGAAAAGCATTTGGAATGAATTTTAGTCTGGATAGCTTACATAATACTACTGGTCTTAGTTTTCCTTTGTTTCCCTTATACGGGATTGAAAAGAAATGGGAATAGTTGTAGTTACATTATTATGAGGTCATAATATTCTTAGAGGAAATACCAAGTTTAGAGGCTTCATTGCTTCCAAGCACAATTAAAATCACTAAAGGTTTTTTACACTGCTATTTGCAATAGCCGTCTTTAAGCTCCCATAAAGTTTGTTTCGTTTCCAATAAATCTGTTGAATCACAAATACCAGCAGATTATTATGAGAGGACATATTGTACCATTTTCCCTACATATCTCTGGATCATCTGAGTTGATGTGTCAAAGTGCTTGACTTTCTTTCCAAGACTACAAGAGTTCACCTAAAAACACTAATAAGGAGATAGGACAGCTGTGTGAACCCAGTGGTCATAAAAGAGTTGAACATACCAAGAGCTCGGTGTTAAGGAATTTGGGTTTTTGGGGAATTTTGTTTGTTCGTGGTTTTTGTTTTTTTGTTCGTTTGGTTTTTTTTAAGTGAACCCTTATCATAAAGTCAGTTCTCAAGAAGAGACATTTTGACCATGCAAACCCTAAAAATTAAAGCAAATATTCCTGTACAGTCACATTCTAGTCATCTTACATAGTACAGTTAGTGACAAACATAATTGAACACAGATTAACCCAAAGGCTTCAACAAAATGTTTCAAAGAGCACAAATCACCACTACTACTACTGCACATACAATTCAAGCACACAGACACTATAACATGCTATAGTTCATCAGTTACTAAAAGAAATGCCATATGGAATGAATTACTCAATTCTGCAGAAATGTTGTGCACAACTACTTTTGAAAAGCGAAAATAGACTATCACTGTCATGAAAATATTAAGTACACATTTCTGCAATTAAAAAAAAAAAAAATCACACTATTTTTATTGACCTAAACATTCATAAGGTAACCCCATGTCCTTTGAATTTATTTTTTTTTTCTGAAAGAAAAAACTATATTTTACCCAGCTTGACAATACCAGTGGCTGTGTTAAAGTTACAGCTGTGGTATAGAGCCACGAAGGGGACTGTTTTTCCCCAGTTCATAACTGACAGCATAACCAGCTGTAAACAGGTACATGAACACATGCATATGAACACCAATGCAGAGTTCCATTCCTATCGAATAATGAAAAATGCCAAGTTCAAAATCAATGCAAAACAAACAGACCTCCAATATTTCATTGCCTACTTCGTTGTAATTGTTTCATTTTGCATACACTAGAGGTTATTCTCCTGGGAAACTTGCTATCATGAACTTCAGACACCGAACAGCACATTCAATCTGTTTTGGTACGCTGGGTAGAACTGTTTTCACAAAATTTAATTGGTGTTCTTAAAAGTATTTCACTGCCATCTACACAGGCAAAATAGTCTGAATTCAACAACTACTGTTCATGCATGACAGAGACGTCGTTCATCAGGTGGTTTTGGTAAAAATATAATTTAAACCTCTAGTGTGGCCTATCTGTACCATGCATTTTACCTCTCCTTGAAAGTGCTTCGTGGAGGAAAACGCATCTGCAGCATAAATTATACGTGCTTTCAAAGCATGTAGCATGGTGAAATGATTAAAAGTTGTTTGCTACTGAACTTGGCACTTGGTATTTGTCAGTTAGGTTTGATACAAATTGTATTAGTCACATTAACTGTTTCACACCATACGTCTGTGCTACAATAATGAGCATTTTAAGCCTGCTGTCAGTAGTAATGAAACCACTCAATTTATGAAGTAATTCTGACTTTAGAAACTGTCATGTTATTCTGAATTTGAAATCCCTCTGTATGCATGAGTCTTCTGCTATAAACACTGAGACAAAAGACTAGGCATTAAGCAGCAATCGATCATCATAAAATCAGATTTTGGAAATGTTTTCCATCTGATTCAGAGATCTTTCTGTTTATTTTATGTTTTTATTAATTAGTAAATTAATAATAAAGGCTCACCCAATCAAAAACAGGAAGACCTGCACCCTGGCCTATAAAACTCAATCTCTTACCCTTGGGTTGCTCCATGCTATAAACAGTTACGTTTGGATTAGCCAGAGAGATTACAGAATTTTTTTGTTAACTCAGAATGGCACTTGCTGAAAGTGTATTAATATTAACTGAAATTGATGAATCTCATTTGGAAGATAGGACTAACCAGTACTACATTCCCAAATATTGTCAATAGTTAACTGTCAAAGCTGTAATAGTTAATAGATAATAGCTACAGGTTACTTCAAATTGAAGTAGAGCTTGCTTTCTTTTTCTCTGCACGTAACTGGTCTTGGTCAGATCATTGTTACACCCTTCCTCCCAAATGTATTTACATCTTTTAATGATAATGGCAAAGACTAATATTTACACCTATTCTCAAAGGCAGCATGTACAGGAATCTGCAAGACATCATGCCAACAAACTATCAACAATACCAGATGGCAGGGGATTTCTTTAATGTTTTCCAACCCATCATCAATCACTTCTGGCTGTGTTATATATGTACGTTGGGTCCCATCCAAAATCCATTGAAGAGTTTGAATTCACTTGGGCATTGTTTGTAGCAGACCATACTTTCACCCCAAGCCTTCTAATGCTACCAAGAGTGTGCAGAAGGGAAGCTCTAGCCCAGTGAAGGACTCTGTCCCTGGGACATGGTGCTGCTGGAAACCGAGCAGTGCTGGGACAGCGGCTTCGACAAGCAGGTGGAGGTCCTACATGTTTGCAGCTGCAGAAGACCTCGGTTTGGTGAGCTCAGCCTTCAAGCATGCAAGAAAAGAAGAACAGCTCCCCTTAGAAAATTATCTCTCTGCATTCTACATACTGTGAAAGAAAGCAGATAATTTTATTGAGAAATTTTCTAAACTGTTTAACGTCTGCAAACCTTAGGTTTAAAAGGTTAATGTGTGGTTTACATAATGCATAAACTGTTAATTGTATTCAATTCTTCCCTTCAAGAACTAAACACAGAAGAGTTTCTGTTTATTTTAAAGGCAGAGACAGCATTTTATCAACCCTTGACAGGCTTGGGCTTTTGAAGCATGACATCTATCAAGCCAAGTTCAGTTATACCCTAGCAAGAAACTCTTAGTTGTTTCATTCCGGCATCTGGGTCAGGAAGAACTTGAGGAGGACATTTTTTTTAACGAGTTCCACCATTTGTTCCTTCAGGGTACTGTCACATTAACTCCAGGGGCCTGAAAATAGCCAAAGGCTGGTGACGTCTGGTGAAGGCCTCTCCTGGTGTAAGGACTAAGAGCAGGGGCACTAGAGAAACATCAGGTCAGTCCTGTGGTAGCTGAGGTGACATCCAGCCAGCCTTGTGAACTCTGTCCATCCTCTCTTAGGCCACTTTCACGTTTCCAGAGCAACACAAGAGAGCGAGCCACATGAACAGTCTCAAGGTAGACAATTAATGTAACAGTCTTCAACCCTACGTCCCTTAGTCATGAACTCCTCTTTCAAAAAATGAACAATATTATAAAAAAAAGAAGGCAACTAGAAATAAATCATGGTAAGTCATACTATGTGCAGGAAAGACAGAATTTAAAAGCACAGGTTCAAAAGAATACTCACTAACTGCCTTGTGCCTCACTGGAATAAAAAAAAAAACTTAAGTTTGTGCTATTAAAGATAGTGAAAAATGCTTTTCTAACACCAAAATATTTCCAAAGAAAATCTAGATTTCAATCAAGAAAATCAGTCCTGCATAACAAAAAGTTTTCAAATACCTTTTAAAATTTTGAAGATATCCTTCATGAGAATTACTTGTATCAAATATAATTTAGTTGCAAAGATATTCATAAAATTATAGCTTTGAAATCCCTTTGCTGAGGAAGGTTGCTGCTAAAGAAACAATGAATGAAATTTACTTCCATATCATAATGGAATATTAAATGTTGCAGAACTGTACACTGCAGAAAAATAACGTGAAAATACTTTAAAAAATATAATAAAGGCCAGGTTTTAAAATTGAAACTTGTTCTGAACAATAAAACTGAGTCATCTTGATGCACAGGCATCCTAAAATACCATACTTGTCACTAAGATGGCGTTTGAAAGATAAAAGATAACATAAAAGATAAAAGTTAACATTTTAAAAATCAATTTCCATGAACCAGGAAACCAATTTGCATTACAGAAATGACTTGATAAAGCACTCTCTTGTCCTTCTTAGAAACCTAATTATTTGATCCCAGACAAACTTGAGCCAAGCAGAGCACTACAGATGAGACACCATTTTCTGCAAAAGTGCCATGTGCTAATCAACCACAGTTCAGTTTAATGCTGGCTTAAACTGCTGATTAGTCAAGGAATACCAGAACTGTAGCACACAGACAAAGGTGGGCTACACAAAAGAAAGCCAATCACTTACAAAAAACCACCACAATGGGTAAGTCTAGAACTACATAATTTTTTAGCCATAAGAAAAAAAAAAATCCTATTGTGTTGTGAAGAAAGGTCCATTTAGATGAGACTTAAATATATAACCATATTCTGACTTTCTCTCAGAAGCCTTACTGGAAAACAAAAACTATCAACATGGAACATGTTAATAAATCATAGAATCATTTAGGTTGGAAAGACCCTTAAGATCGAATCCAACAGTTAACCTAACGCTTCCAAGCCCACCAGTAAACCACGTCCATAAGCACCACGTCTACCCATCTTTTAAACACCTCCAGCGATGGAGACTTAAGCACCTCCCTGGGCAGCCTGTTCCAATATGCATGACAACCCTTTCGGTGAAGTTTTTCCTAATATCCAACCTAAACCTCCCCTGGTGCAACTTGAGGCCGTTTCCTCTCATCCTATCCCTTGCTACTTGGGAAGAGAGACGGATCCCCACCTGGCTACAACCTCCTTTCAGGTAGTTGTAGAGAGCAGTGAGTTCTCTCCTGAGCCTCCTTGCTCCAGACTAAACAACCCCAGTTCCCTCAGCTGCTCTTCATAAGACTTGTGCTCCAGACCCTTCACCAGCTTCATTGCCCTTCTTTGGATGCGGTAGGGCAACCTTTTCTGCCAAAAACTATCATCATTGTAGTTTTGTTCTGTTTCACCTTCAAAACAAAAGATAACAAAAATATATCCTCTGAGAAAGAGCTAGAGTTTTTGTCTTTTGTTGTTGTTGTTGTTGTGTTTTTTTTCTCTCCTCCAGACAAATGGCTTGCACATTTTATTCCAAGTTGCCATAAGAAGAATATTCAAGTTTTCAAAACTAGTATGGGTTTATCACCACAAAAGGAAAGACTGCTCTCCTCTTCAGTTCTCATTTGCGCATATGAAAATGCTGGAAGCCACCATTTAGCACCATTAGACACAAAACTGTTACAACTTGACTAAAATCAGATTTTAGCCAATACTTAATATCTAATACTATAAATTAAATTGATTAATACACCACAGTCAAGGCTGATGGAGATCCTGCAGTGCAAATTATTGCTCTCTGGCGTCAACAGGGAGCCAGAAAAATTCTCTGTGAGAAAAATGTCTCTGTGACTTAAAGAACTGCAGACCAAATCGAAGTCGATGAAAAATTTACGTTAATTATACGATCAAATATATATGATCAAGTATATTCATATTTGAACCCACACTTCTTGGACCAATGTCCCTCCAGCATCTTAATTCTTGGCACCAATTTATTTGTCTTTGCCAGTAATGTTTTTATGGGCCATGATAAGGGCGTCCAGGGACCAATGATCAAGATCCACTGATAGTAAGCTAGACAAAACACATTATCGACTGTGTTTTCCTTAATACAGGGACTGTCACTAGCCACTCACAGCATATAGTCATATATATCTAGAGGCAATAGCACAGTCAAGAACAGACATACATGCTTCAAATAAACATGTTAGCCTGGGAACAGGACTAATGTATGATAAAAAATAATAAAATGAAGTGCTGTCAAAGTGGTTGTATTTGTACTCATTCATTTCAGTTGGGAATACAAATATGTAAGAGAGAAGAACTGAGGGTTTTTGCTCTGCGAAGTAGCCGTACTACATGGTTTCAATAAAAGCCTTTCCATTTACTAACAGGCTTCCTATCTCCCTCTTTTATTATTTAAAAATTTATAGAAAATGTGTAACTTTGCTTCTTAGAGAAAAAATTCATTAAACACTTTTCACATTAAGAAGGACTTTGGATTTTTTTGGAGCACTTTAAAAAAGCAAAGAAAATGTAAACAGTCCCTTTTTTCTTGTTTTCCAAACATTGGCAAGCCTAAATGTGAGGCTTCTTCATTACTTTTCTACAGGTTGCTTAAGTTCAACGGAAAGTATGCCATAACGTATACCTGCAACAGTGCATACCATTTTGGCAACATTCATTCTTTTTAACCATATCTTAATGTCTACAAATCTTCTACTAAATGGGATTGCCTGTCTTATTTAAGTACTAATTTCCGAGGTTGGTTCACACTGTGTTTTAATTAAAACCAAGAAATTTGTTTGAAACAGTAGAAGTTAAGAGTTCTGTCTGATACAATCTACTTTTCTGAAACCATGCTTTGCATTTAATTCTTCATCTACCTCTAAGCCCTCAGTTTTCTGTTTATCAAGATTTATTCTAAAATGTTGTATAATATTTCTAACAAATAATTTGTTTGCATTTTGCAGTATTTTGAATTTGATTCTCTTTGGAAGTCTTCCTCAAATATATACACATTTTGATACCTATTCTCAAAGTGATGAATCAAAAAATTCTTGTTCCTATATCTTGATATCATGTGTGTTTCATATTATTGCAATAGAAATAAGCTCCCTCCTCCACAGGTTAGTTTTTATTGCCTATTCTTCTAGATTGTGTTTTTTACTTACCCTAGTGCTCGTTTTGATGTGTCAGTCAGTCATGGAAAAAAGAAAATCTATTCGATATAATGTTTACAATTAATCAATCTTCATATAATTAGCAGTATTTATTCCCTATTCTATATCCAAGCAGTTAAAATTTCCATAATAACAATTCCCATCTCTACTGAATTCTTTAACACTATTTCAGACATTTTTTCCTATATCCAAATGACAAGAAAATGTTCTTATAGCATTTACTTGTCTGATTTTCTTTTTTAAGGCCAGAGTACGCTACAACTTATTATTTTGTCAGGATTAATTTATATCAACTCAATCAAACGAAATATATTGAATACTGCTATGAAGCTATGAACTATGCGTTTATATATCTAGTCTGTTTGAGAACATAAGTGCATAAATTTTGTCCAATCTTCCTTGTGTTGTCTGATCAAAATATACCAACACCAAAGATGAGTGAAGATGGGCAGAACTAACGAAAAAACTATCCCAGTATAATGAACATATTAACTTAGGATAGCCATTTTAATTTGTTGATTAATTATGGCCATTGAAATGTATTAATATCTTTAAAAAGGACTGATTCAGAAAAGGTTAAGGCTTATGAAATCTATTTAGACATTTTTTTTGAGGGGGAGGGATTTGGGGAATTACCAACTGGGGACCCAGTCTACTTCAAGTAGACATAAGCTACTTCATAGAATGCTTTCATCTTTATAAGTAATTTTACCAGAAGACTCGAACTTGCATGAAAGTAGTGTGCGATCATTTTAAATCAAGCCAAAAGCTGACTTTTAAAGAAGGAAATAAGCCAAGTTTAAGACTGTAAAAACAAATAATTTCTACGCACCAGATACCTGAGACTGCTTCGGCTAATATTCATACTATCAAATAATTACATAGCTTCAAAATCAAACAAAAGTTGCTCCGCACAAACCAAACAAAAGAAACAAGAAAAATCCTTCTGCAGAGCATTTAAATGATAAAAATAAATCTTTCTCCAAAACATTAATCTTCAAGTTTTTAAAAAGAAGTTATTCCTATTTCCTGCTCAAATCAAGAGACAGAGGCAGAAATCAGGGATGTTTTTTTTGAAATTTTTTGGCGTTAAGAAAAAAATCAACATGAGAAACATTGAGAAAACAGTGTAGTGCAGAGCAGTGGTAACTGCTCATGTCCACATTCAGATCACAAATATGATGATTAATTTTCAGCTGTAGTGCAGAGGAAGAACGTGCAGATAAGCAGCTAACAGAACAAATAAACAGTATAGAGCCATCCTGTGCTTTACCTGAAACAATTAATAGTGCAGCTACAGCTTTAACCACAAGAGTGAGATTAACTCAAGTTATTCAGGTCCCTAAAATGAGCACAAGTGGAATAAACAAAACATTTAAATATTCAATTCCCATTGAACTAGTGTGTTTACATTTTTACCCTTCAACAGATTCTACCTTCAACTTAAACAAGCAAGTCTATCAGTTTATGGAGTGGGAACTCTCAGATCCCTTTAAACAAAGACTGGGACAGTAGTGAGAAAACAAGCAAATCCACTTTAATCTGAAAAAGATTATTTGAACAAAAGTTCTAACTCAATCCCTCTGGTATCTGACCCATTGTGAAGCAGGAATGTATTAACACAAACATTAGATTCAAAATCCTGGAAATGAAAAGGCTAACCTTACCCAGATGCTATGGAACCATGCCTAAGCAAGACTTTAGTATAAGACAAACATAACATTACTCAGTAAAAATTGGGGTTTAGCAGTCAAACTTCCTGGACTTTTTAAGCACTTGGCTTAAGAGGACGGGGAAGAGGAAGAAGCAGTTAATCCTCCAGGAAGCAATCCTATCTGGCCATTTCTGGGGGAACAGATCTGGCATGAAAAGTACAGTTTCAAGATCTGTTTCTCCAAGGTCTTGTTGTTTTGTCGTCAATGCTGTAGATAAACCATAAGTATGTGTATCTTATGAAAAGTAGCTATTACCTTAAAAAAAATACCTCCTCCCTCCCCCTCCAAAGCATTAGGTGGTAAAAAATGGGTGTTTAACCCATGAGAGAAAACATGCAAAATTTCATTAGCAACCTTTCAGAGTGCAAAACCCAGTTGCTGTAATTGATTTCTCTATCCTTTCTAGACTAGGAACTCAACAAGAAAGAATACTTGTCAATGGCATTTTGGCTGAATGAGCATACTTTCTGCGTAGCTTGAACATGCCGAGGTTCTGAGGCCATGTGTCTACCATCAAATTAAACAATTGTGGGCAGAAGCCTGTGATGGTCTTTGCTATGATGTTGTTAACAACGTGGAACATAGTAAGTTATTAGAACAGCCTCTGGCATGCTGAATGGCCGACACAGTACTCCCAAGCAAATCCCTTGCATGATTCAGAAATTAACGTGGGCCAGTGATTACTAAGCATGAATTTCAGTACCACACTGCTGGTGTACTCCTAGGTTGGTCCTTCAGCACTGTTCCAGGAGATGCCTAACTATCAAGTCATGACCAAGCACATTTGTGGCATCACCCTATAAAAACTCTGCTCCTGAAATCTGTGAAGAAGCCTTCTCATTATTTTTCTCTGGCTTCAGGACAACATTGATGATTGTGGAGGCAGAACACAAAAAAGCAATGTGGGATGGAGAAAAGGCACATTAGAAGAGGTGGGTCTACCTTATTGCCTTACCTCCCAAAACAGCAGAACAGTTACATTTTGAATCAGTTATACATTTCAAGCCATTATAATTTAGGCTGAAAATTAATATCAGCCTAATGGATGATTGTTGTGGGTCACGCAGATTAAATAAGTCCAAAACAAACGAGTAAACAAATCATATTTGTATACCTTTAGAGAACTTGTCTCTTATTGACAATGATATACAAAGATTATATGCAACTCCGGATTTAAAATTGATCCAACAGTAATTTTTGCTAGAAAATAAATTTACCCTTGGAAGAATGAGTATTTCTTTTCATTCTTCATGTTAAAAAGGGCATGTCACATCAGTTATCTATTTCAAATTCTCTTTAAGGAGAGTGAGAATCACGACAGAAGAGTTGGAATATCAACACTAAGGATGAGAATAATATTAATAGGAGAAAATATTTAAAAAAGAGCTTTAAGTTACTGCATCCATTTGGTGGAGGCAGCTTCCCCAGGTTTCCTCTAGGCTAAGTTTAAGGCAGCGGAGAAGAAAAATAAAAAGAAAAAAACCCCTAAGCTAGAAGTAGCCCTTTATCCTTCAATAAAGGTAAGGAAACCACAGGACTCCAAAGAAGCCACTGGACAGCTGGGATCACTAATGCACCACTTAATACAAAAATCTGTAGTCTCTCTCTCTCTGAGCAAGGATACCAGTTTCATTTCTCCCTCTTAGACTCTGCTTGGCTTGGACATTGCATAACTAGCTAGTCCAAACTTGGCCTGCTGGAAAATGTTTGTATTACAGATAAGCTGAGTATGAAACTCACTGTTCCAAGATTTCAAGGAAGCAAGGGCCGAGCTTTTGTTTCTTGTAACAACACTCTTTTCATATAAAGAAATGAATCAATGATACTGCAAACACAGAAATGAAAACAAGCAAAGCACATTTTACCCAGTACTTATTGATCTGTATTTTCATATTTCAAGGTACGCATCTTCCATCACGTTAATTAAGTAGAAAGGGAGTCAGAAAGTTTATTGATAGAGGAATATGCAAGATGAAAAGAAATTAGCCATGAAGCTGTACCTACATTGATCATTTTTATGTTCTGCAGAAGCATTGCATGATAAGAACAGAGACTGAATGTCTCAGAACCACCATATTAGCACAGTCATTTCTGGTAAACTAAATCAAAGAGGACTTCCAGCATCTAAAAAACAAAAGAGAAATTTATGGCAATATATTTCATTAGCTAAGTGACACAGTGCTGATTTATTTCTAATGATCGATTCCAGAGCCTATCAGTGACATACACATCCCAGGATCATTTCTTTATGGAGACTGTGGATTCATGTTTTCAGTGTTGAAGATGTGCTTCCTTGCCATCAATAGACAGTAGCTTTCTCACCACTCTGGCTTTTGTCCACTCTGAGCTACCAAATTCAGCCAGGGGAAAATTCTGCATTCTGCTCGAGTAAATTTGCCAGAGTTTGGTAAGAAAAAAAGAGAAGAGAGAGGGAAGAGAGAGGGAAGAGAGAGGGAAGAGAGAGGGAAGAGAGAGGGAAGAGAGAGGGAAGAGAGAGGGAAGAGAGAGGGAAGAGAGAGGGAAGAGAGAGGGAAGAGAGAGGGAAGAGAGTTAATCTGAGTCTTGTTTTTAACAATACAGAGACCACCTTTGTAACTTCATCTATAGTGCAACTGTAAGATCACTATTTCCATGTTAAGATAATACTGGAAACCCTAGTCTCAATACCAGTCACTTCTGATAATTTGATTAGTAGGAATTGTGCAAACAATACTGGTTTTGTACACCATCCCAAACACTACCAATTACTCTGCCTGTCTGATTTTAGGAAGTAAAATCATGCCAAAGGACACGCAGCAGGAAACCAACTTGTGATACCTCAGTGCCTACAGGTAAAGAGGCAAACCTTGAAGACATCAACATAAAATAAAGGGAATTTCAGCATTTCAAATGCTGACAAAGGATTGCAAACTGAATGCAATGCCTCCACAATCATGTTCTTCCTGTTATATATGTGAAAATAGTAACAAATGTAGAGCTTACCAGGAACCCAGAAACAGCACGAAAGAGGCCAAACGGGAAAGGTTGAAGAGTAAACAAGGAACTCCAAACTTAAGGTCCAGTTGTTTCCTAGCCTAAGTTGGCACAAAGCCTCCCAGTTTCTGTGGAAGCTCTCTTATTTGAATGCTGTATCAAATTTAATCATCATTAAAAAAGCTACAGTCACATCTACCAATGGTTTCTAAGTAATGTGAGAATATAAAAATAACAGTACTATCACAGCAGCCTTGATTCAGTGCACTATGTAAAAGGAAAGCTGTGCTCACACAGAGCCCTAGTCATTTCAGAATATGGTTGCAGAAGTAATAAATCCTCCAATTTCACCTATTTTTTAGCTAAGCCAACTCCAGACCAAGTTGTCAGCTTTTACATATTACAGCTGGTTCTCCAGTGTTCTTCAAAAGCAAAGAAGGGCATAACCTTCTAATGTAGTAGTTTTTAACATACATCGTGTAAATAACTATGCTACGTGTCAAACCAGGTACTATGAAAAATAGCTTTCCCAAATGAATATGATTTTAAAAATACCTTTTAAGGTTCAATTGGTTGATACTCTTACATCAACAGTCAAGTCTGATGATTTTCCTTACAAATACTAACTTGTGCCCAAGCTAAATAAATGTATTAAACAGTCCAGAAGCAGTAAAGTGAAGAAATATCATGTCACATCTTAGTCACTAATTCTGTTCTTTGTATGCAGTGTCCAATTTCTGTGGTAAATGCCATATGAGTGAATTCTGTGGAGCAGAAAGACCTTTGTTTTGCTATACTATTGAATTTCTAAGGTTTTTTTCCAAAGATTTGCTAAGATATACTGCAGCATTACCACATAGTTCCTGCACATTCAGGATTCTGATACTGTGATACTAGGAAACACTCCTCATTAACGCAGATGCAAAGACAAAAAATCCAAAGCCCACATTACTCGCTATAAAAGTGTCATTGAATCTGATAACATTTAAGATAAGTTCTGAAATGCAACACGTACATCACAGAAATGATTTATATCAAGGTTTAAGTAAAAGCTACAGTTGTATGTTCAATCTGCAAAAGGCTGGTAAAGTAATTAAAAAATGCCATTGTCTTAAAAGGTATTTTGCAAATCCTCTTCCTTTTTCTAGGCTAGAATTGCAAAGGCATTTATATAATGGAAAAAGTGTCAAGAACCACAAAAATTCCATTAACACACTGCTGGTGAAAGTCCTTGTTAACTGTGATTGTTAAGCTGTTCTCTTCCCTGAAAACCCATTAACTACTGGTTTTCTAACAGAAGGGGTTTTTTTATACTTTTGGGAAAAAAAAAGAAAAAAAAAGCTTTAATCAGGAAATGTCCATATTATGTCATTAAAGGATGTAATTTTCACTGTTTCCATACAACAAAACTTTCATGAAAGAAGTGGACAAACTTCTTGAGATGACTAAGCTTGCAGTTCTTCTTGCTACACCTTGTGATGTTTAATTTTAGCTACACACCTCAAAACACTGATATCAGACTTTAGCCTAAGCATATGCTGCAAGAACACGGCCAAGTTAAAATTCACCTTCCGAATTTCTTGATAATTTAATCTTTTTGACATCTTGTGCAACTACCCATATTTAAAGACTAAGTTCCGATAATTCCTTGTTGTGTGACTCCGCGTAAGATTTGACTGTCATTTTTTATTGGAATTAAAGTTTCAGGAACGAATAATCAACAAAGGAACTTTAAATTCAAGGTGTGGTGTATTTGTAGCATACCAATGCTGTGCAACTACTATCAACTGAAGAATGTTTTGAGCATTAACTGACGTTCGAGTCAACAGGACTACAGTTTCAACTTAAGTTTTATCCCCATCTTGTGCTGCAGCTACCCGAGGCTGACACTGAGGAATGCAGACTGAGGCCCTGGGTTTCTTAAACAAGCAGCCTCCGAGCCAGTGTTGGTGTGTGCCAGTGCAGAGGGGGGAAACAAAGAACTTCGTGCAGTCAGGCTGCTCAGTATCCCTTTCATAGGAAAATTTAGATACACAACACAGTGCCAAAGAGAAATGCAAGAGCTTTAGACAACACTGGGTACTACTCTGGTGTTAGCAATGTGCTGCCCAAGATGACTACTTACAGAACAGCAATTTCAGGAGCCAAATCTTCTCCCATGACGTGCAAATATCAATAGGAGTTAGTTATACTCCTGCTCGGAGTTTTGGTCCTTTGGAGAATTTTTTTGAAGTTATGAAATGTGTCAAAATGTAATTCATACTGTAATGGCAAGAGGAAAATATGAGACAATAGTAGGATTCCACTTTTGGGAAAAAAATTATCAGCTTGACTCTAAACACTCAAACCCCTGTGTTGTAAACAGTTCTTCCAAAACCTGTTTGGATTTCTTAAGAGAGCTCCACGCAGTAGCTTTTGTTCACATCTGATCATCACCTTCAGTGTGAGGAATGCAAGCACATTTGGAGCTGATTTGGACACTGGGAGATTTGTTAGAGAATAGAAGAAAGGAGTTGGCTTGTTGATAGTTGCTTTGTATGAAAAAATATACTGTTGGATGGAAAATACTTAAAAACTTTGCAGCCTCGTATCAGCTTCATGACAGTTATTTCAAGTTTTTAAACATTACTGGGATCACATTTCCTAATATTAATCATAACCATAATGAAAGGAAACTTCTGGTCAAGGCTCTACTTGGGTAGTCTGACGGCAAGTAGCTGCTCGAACTTCTTGTGAAAAATCCCAGTGCTTTACTAATAAAAGCTGGTGTAGCAGAACAAGCCTGCATAACCTTTGCTAATTAGCTAACAAGATGGTGTGTTCTTTCCTGTGTTCGAACAGCATATTTAGGGCTTTTTCTCCTACTTTAGAAAAAAAGATGAATAAGAAGAAAACTTTTGCCCTGCTGCCCTGCACAGCGGCAGAGAGAAATAGCCCCGTGGCATCATTAAACTTGTGGCATTATCATCAGAACTATTTTTGGAGGACAGTTTGAACAAAGCTAACAAGCCAACTTGGAACGTGTGGTAGCTTCATATTTGTAACATTCATCTGGTTTTTATATCCCTTATTTTTAAATATCTTCTCAAAAAGGCGAGAGGGAACATTCGGGCGTATGATTATGTCTCACTTGCTGTTACAAATCCAAGCCTGGATTGCACCCACACCTTTGTTTCACTTGCACATGGCACGCGCGGCAGCGAACAAAAGAGTGCTGACAGCGCCAAGTGGTCGCCTTCCCAATCTGTTCTCGAAGAAGTCAACATATGTATATATGCACTGTGAGTTGTTCCAGGTTTTAACAAGATCTCAAATCACCACATAAAACGCTTCAAAAAGCACATTGCCACGAGCTTGGCACATCCAAGAAATTCCTTGGTTCTCTCTCTCATCTTTTCAGGAGAAACAGCTAAAACGTTTTTTCACTCCAAGCCGTTAGTTACAAATTAATTTCTGCAGAGCTATCTGCAAGCATTACTCCAAACAAATCAGTTTGCATTTCTATTAAAAAAAAAAAAAAACCCATAACGTAAAAATCTTTCTTCGAAACTCACTTAAACTGTTCTTCACAATAGCTAAAGTTGCTTTATGATTTTTTTTAACAGAGAGATTAATTCTTAAAATATAGCAGTATGAGTAAGTGACCAATTTATTGCACCAAAAGCTTTCTCTGATGGAGAAACAATGGAATTGTCTTTGTACATGTCCTCACTTCCTCCAAATGACTTCTCACAAGAGTTTCAGTATGATTCAGACGACAATTTTTATGCTCACGGTTGAACCTCCCTGTGGCGATATACTACAGGATTAAAAATGATGTATGTCTGCATTACAAGTTTGAGGTAAATCTCCCAGCTGAAGCAAACAGGTGTAATTCTGTGAACGAATGGCTGTTCTCAGCTTTACAACAGCAGAAAACCTTGCCCTTACTGTGCTTACTTTTAAAATTGAAAAGATAAAGGATAATATGCTTATCGCTTGGAAATCAAAATGGCACTCAAGCTCCAATACTGGCCTTCTCTTTGGATTTAACAGAGCATATCCTGATTCCATGTACATTTTTGCCATTTTATGAAAAAAGATTACCGATACCTTAAAAATATCTTTCCTGTCTAGAAGTAGAAAGTGTTATATTTTATTGTTGCTGAAGTGCATCCAGTAAGCTTTATGAAGCATGCTAAATTAATAATATAATTGGGAAAATTTGAAAAAATACATTCACTATTTATTTATTACTTTTAAAAACCCACAGGCAGCTCTATAGAGTTTATGGCTCACCAGCTCCTTCATGGTCTTGGGCACATCAGTCAGGACCTACTTTTCCAGAAATGCTAAGTGGACCCATAGCTGTGCAAAATGAGAAGCAGCTTTAGTGTTTGATTCTTTTTTTTTTTTTTAATTGAGGCTCCTCAATCTCTTCACATCTCACTTTTCAAAAAATTGCCTAAATAATAGCAGAGAAAATTCCTTATTACTGGAGACATTCACATTTACATAGATGGCGTACATCTTATCGGATCTTGTGCAGTTTTGTCAACTGCACTTGCAAAAAATGCCTAGAAATATCAACTTCAAACTCTCAACTTCAAACTCCCCTCCTTATTTTAGTTCTCTTCTTCACAGAAAGTATATATTAAAAATACAATTTTGTAGACTTTTAAAAAAAGGAGAGAATAACGTTTTTTTGGTGGTTTGGTTTTTTTTTGAAAGAAAATTAAGATAGGAAAGGAAAGCATGAAAGAAATGAAAATAATTAACGTCAGTAGGATCATGATATTGGCACCAGCAGAGAAAGTCACAAACCATTAAGGTACTGAAAGTACCTGAAAGTTAAACAATTGGTTTTAAGAAAAGAACTGAAGATGGGTGTTTAAAGTGTGTGATATACTTGGAAAAAGTCGTCACTCCAAAAGTGAGAGATGTAAAGGAACGAGTGAGAAAACAGATGCTAAAAATAAAAAATAGACATGCAATGTGAAGTGAAAAGTCACAAGTGAGATTAAACTGAATCAAAAACCTCGATGGACAGATGAGAAAAGTTACCTTTGTGCAAAGATCAGGAAAAAAGTTAGGAATTTGAGCAGAGAGGAAGACTGTTTCAAGTGCTCTATACTGAGTAAATCAAAAGGGAAAGGAGAATATGTTCTGGTCGTGAAGAAGAATAAGAGTAACAGACCTTGTGAAACTCTGAAAAATATGAGCTATGTAGAAAAAAAGGAATCAACATTAGTGCCAAAATGCGAATACAAGATTACGAGTCAAATTCCTAATGTTAGTTATGAGGATTTTCAGTGAAAATCGTAAGATGATCAGTTCTAAAGGATTTTTTTTTTTTTCCCCAGACACATTTAAGCACACTTTACCCCAGTTTTGAACTAGCTAAAACCAGTGGTTTGGGAGCTTCTGTCTCAAGAGACTAAACTCTGCATTTATGAAACTGAAGACAGATTTTTCTCAAGCTGAGTACCATACCTCCTGCAGGACTTCAGTGCTGTTTAGTCAGATCAAGTGGTAGGATATCCTTGAGGAGGTACTGGAAACATGGCCAACAAGATGCTTTCCTGTTCTCCTTTCCTCTGAAACAGCAGATACTGATTACTGCCAGAAATAGGACACCAAACAAGGTAGACCTGAGTCTGTATGGGAATTCCTATAAGTCCTATGAAGGACAGAAAAGCATAATAGTTCCTGCCAGAGTTCCCAAATCTTCTGAGCTTTGCTTTTCCCAGCAAAGCAAAGATCAGAAGGCAAGCATATGAAGATCAAAATTATAACATTAGGAAACAAGGTTTCTAAAAATAAAAGTAATACTTATCACATATAAGTCTACTGTAACAGATACTATGAAGAGAAAGGGTAGAACATAGAAAAAATGCATTGTATTAAAGTTTGTGAATTTTGAGGATGATAAAATGTCTATAAACAGGATACCTATTTGTACTTCTTTGAACAGCCCTCATTATTTCCTTCCTGAGGCAAGTGAACAGGCAAGTAGTATATCCTGTGTGAAAAGTATGTACAAAACGGCGTTCTTCCAGGAATGAAGGAAAAAGATATAAAACCCCCCCTCATTTGTTACATCATTTAGTTAAATTAGTCAGAGAACAAGGCCTAGTCACTCTCAAGAAAAATAAGACGTCAACATTTAGAATAAACTTCATTCAACTTAGTTTTGATCATCCTTGAATTCTGAAGATTTATGTTCTCCTTGGGTTTTTATAAACAAAAATAGAAAGGGCACATAAATATACACAGAGTTCCTTAATCCTGAATGACTCAATCTTTTGTCTTTTTTTTGACAGAAAGAAAATATATCAGTACTACCAAGATTACACTTGCTATTTTTACTACTGCTTTTTCTCTAAAATAACATTAAGTTTAGTCAATAGAAGTGAGCGGTGACAATCGGCACCTCATACTAGGTGCCACAGAGCCACAATGAGCAGCCAACTCAAGTGTCATAGCAAAACTAGGCTTCTCTTTCTGCAGTCCTTTGTTTTCTGAGAGACAACTTCCAGAGTCCATGCATTTTTCAAGACAGTCACTTTAAGAAACCCACAGATGAATATAATTATATTCTTGATTGATGTACATCAGAAATTGCCTTTCTGAAAGACTAGCCGTAATCTATTCTTCAGTCTGCCAAAATGCCATTGAATAAAAAAAGCCATTTTGGCTTGGCAAGGCCTACAGGGCAAGATCCTCTATTTGTTAATATTTGCCTCTTGAAAGCTGCACTAATGGAGCTTGCCTTAGCAAGGATCCTGGAAGAGAAACTTTACAGGCCTTGTATGTCTCGTCGTTTGGCAAAATCGAATCAGACAGCAGGAATCTAGAGCATAAACCTATGACATAGCAACATGAGATTTTGCTGGTGGTTCACTTAGTTCATTATCTTCCTTGTTCAGGTTCCACAGAATGTTGTTGGGGTGAAGAAAAGATTGAGTAAATGAATACCCCTACAAGAGTGTTTTCCTTGAATATTTTATAATCTTTTCTTGCAGAACTGAAAAGTGAATAGAAAGAGACGTGGGAGCAGCTTTGGAGTGTCAAAATCAAAATATTTGGAATATAAAAGGCAAAGATATACCAAGATGAAATGAGAAAAAGCTTGCACTATAGACTGACTCAAGTCATTTTAGTGACTTCATGAAATTCTTGTATTTTGCCCTTTCTCGATGTCTAGATAGGGAAAGCAGAAATCAGTTTTAACCTCTTATTCACAGTCCCAGTGCCATGCATAGTATGATAACTACCAGCAAACTTTGTATCCATAATGACTAACAATGCATTGACCTTTTATTCTTTATCCTGCAAGGAAAAGAATAGGAGAAATCTAAAAAATTAAGGAAAAGAGTATTAAAAGCAGAAGAAAACCTTGCTGATAAAAGTAAGAGAGAATTTCCTTCCTAAAGGGAGTACAAGAAAATTCTTTCTAGAAATTAGCTTGCACTTTAGGACTCGGGTAAGACTGATACAGTTTATCTTCAGCATACATCATTCTGTTCCTTCAAATGAAATTCACTGAACATATTTTACTACCTTTCTTGTTAGCGACATGCTGAAATAATTAATATTAGTAGCTGACTACAATGTGAATTTTCATAAAGCACACTGCATTACAGAGCAAAACAGCAGTACAGCAGCAAACTAAGGAAGGCTATGGCCTACTTAAAAGACTTATGATACATGATATAATTTAGGATGCTGTTTTGAAGTGCTATTTCATCTTGATACAGAAAAGAACATATGTATTTTAGAAATAGTCACCTTAAATGTTCAATCAAAGCATTAAAACAGAAACCTGAGGTTAATACTATTTACAAAATGTATACAGCCAGAGAGGTTTAGCATAATTACACTGGCTCAAGAGATTGGTGTGTTTGGATCTAAGTGACTTCACCATGCCCCCCCCCCCCCCCAAAGACAGGAGCACAAATATGATAAAGATCTAAGTAATTACTAATACTTTTGCATATATAAATACATAATGCCTAAAGATACCATCTCAATTTATTATTTTACCAGCAAACCAGCACGTTTTAGGATTGAGACTAATAGGCAGCCAAATTCTTTCTCACCATGTGCTTTTGGAAAAACACACTTGTCTCTTCCAGCACCACTCAAAACTCTTTCTATTTATAACATTCAGCTGCCTGCACAGATAACTCTGTGTATAGTTCTCTCTCTCCCATGATGTCTCTTCTAAATATTACTAAACTTGTGTT
The DNA here is from genome assembly GCF_047370975.1 of Nipponia nippon. Classification (NCBI taxonomy): domain Eukaryota; kingdom Metazoa; phylum Chordata; class Aves; order Pelecaniformes; family Threskiornithidae; genus Nipponia; species Nipponia nippon. The sequence goes on along the minus strand of NW_028262291.1, from coordinate 6,548,295 downwards.
TTCAGGAAGTGATGGTGTCTTTTTTTTTAAATCAGATTAACTTAGGTCATATTACAATACTCATATAAATATCACAAAGGTCTAGAAAATCTGCTGAAGTTTCTACACATTCATGACAGTGTAACAGAAACCCAAATATTAGTTGTTTTATTAATACAAAAGAAAGAAACTATTGTAAGCAATAACTTATAGACCACATACTAAATTACATCATTTGTTTCCTCATTGCATACTGTCTAGACACAGCCATCAGATCTTATAGTAAAGTCTGCGTTCAAATATGGAATACAAATGTATTCTGCATCACCAATGGAGCATCCTTCTTTACTTACCAACAGTTATCAATACGTGGCCATTAGTCCACTCTACTTAACACTCACAACCTTCAGAGTTCTTGTTTAAAAACATGTTGTTGTAATGCATATAGAGACATATCCCCAGAGTTAAATTTTTAAGAAACCTTAAAAAACTCAGTGACCTCCCCATCCACACTGAGTCACCTTGCATCCTATATTATACTGGAGACCTGCTTGTTAATTTATGCTCATTATTCAAGGAGAAAAGACTCAAGCATACGGACTCACTTCTTCTAACAACTAAAACACAAGAGTTTCATGGCTGTATTCAGGCTTTGCAGGTGTAAGATATACTATGCTATAGGAAGGCTGTTCAGACTTGACTCTTGGTCCCATTTTTTGACCTTTGTTATCAAGTCTGCACTGATCTGTTTTGTAAGTATTGACTTCACCTTTCAAATCAAGGAAAGTTTTAGTAATATCTGTGAGGGCAGCATATTCTTTGTGTAGACATACTTCATCTATTGCTACTGAGGGAATTTGGGAAATAAAATCCACGATTATAAATCATTAGAGTGTCTTCACTCAGAGTTAGTTGACCTACCCCACTCTTGAATTGAAAGTAAATAGCTCATTAGAGGAAGAAAGAGCACAGAAAAGAAACAATGCCTCTGGGAAAAATTAAATTTCTATATCCAGCTTAGTTTCCATTTATTGTAGCCATCTGAGGATGGAAGTCATGACCCCCGGGGGCAGAGGTGAATGCCTCAGTACATTAGGCCTCTCTGCAATCTCTGAATTATTCATTAGCTACAGGCTTATTTTATGTATTATTAATGAAATTATTACAGAGGTGTGCTGGTTTTGGCTGGGATAGAGTTAATTTTCTTCATAGTAGCTAGCATGAGGCTGTGTTTTGGATTTGTGCTGGAAACAGCATTGATAATACAGAGATGTTTTCATTACTGCTGAGCAGTGCTTACACAGAGTCAAGACCTTTTCTGCTTCTCGCCCCACCCCACCAGCGAGCAGGCTGGGGGTGCACAAGAAGCTGGGAGGGGGCACAGCCGGGACAGCTGACCCCAACTGACCCAAGGGATAGCCCACACCATATGACATCATGCTCAGCCTATAAAGCTGGGGGAAGAAGGAAGGAAGGGGCGAGGGGGGACAGAACATTCAGGGATATAGCATTTCATCTTCCCAAGTAAGCATTACACATGATGAGGCCCTGCTTTCCTGAGAATGGCTGAACACCTGCCTGCCGATGGGAAGCAGTGAATGAATTCCTTGTTTTGCTTTGCTTGCATGGCTTTTGCTTTACCTGTTAAACTGTCTTTATCTCAACTCACAAGTTTTCTCATTTTCACTCTTCCAATTCTCCATCCCACCTGGGGGAAGTGAGCATGGCTGTGTAGTGCTTAGTTGCCAGTGGGGGTTAAACTACAACAAGAGGGTAGTGCCAAAAAGAGAAAGATTTTCCAGTTGTAGCTCATAATACACCTTTAGACTAAAGAGCAAAAAGACTGACTCTTGCTAGTACTAAACTCTCAGCTCGACTGAAGACATACTACATAACTTTGAGTCCCAGCCTCCACACACATATGAACAAGTTTTCTTTCTCCCCCCTTTTCCTCCACCTGCAATCACCACACAAGACACCCACTTAATTTTCAGAATTGGCAGCATTTTACTTATGGTGATTTGGACATAGAGAAGTCTGCCTCCAAGGTAAAGTTCGAATTAAAAATAATGTTATCTATCAGAAATAGTGAAATACATTCTGCTGCACTGAGGTTAGGAGACTACTAATAACTTATATTTCTGCTCTACTGGTGAATTAATTATGTTTCTTGGTGGCTTTCAACTAAATGTTGACTTGACATGGCATAACAAGTAGAAGGATTATTTCTGAATATTGATCTTCCTGACAGGAGTCTCTCAATTGCTTCTTAAAATGACATAAAAATGCATTTCTTGACCTTTTGTTTTTTTAAGATAAAATGGAAGAGAAAAATAGAAAAATAGCACTTAATCTTTGTGCAAAGATTACTTTGTTATGTTTGTTCACTTCAAGTAAGCACACAGTTTAAAAAATTACTTTAGTGTAGGTGTTTCAAGTCCTGATTCCGCATTGCACTACAGCTTCCTACAGAGCTTACCTGAGCACAGGGACTTCAGTTGGATTGTAACCATTAGACATAATTTCCTCTTTATGGCGTCTGCCCCCTTCTTGTTTTTATTATATAATCCTAGTGTGAGTAATTAAGGCAAATTGGTGGTGTGGTACAATGCACAAAGCTACAATTTATTTATTCCATTCCCTGGGCATTGTGATGCAACCAAGATCGAAGCACTTCTCAAAATTTAAATAAAGAGAAAATTCCATTCAGCAATTAAATTACCTTCTAAAGGTTATAAATAAGAAACACTGGTTTAGCAGATTTTCAGTAAGCAGAAGCATTTTGATATTTCAAGAATGATGGAAATATATTCAGTTAAGGGTTATTCACAGAGGGCTTTGCAATAAAAAAAAAATCAAGTAAAAGCTGTAGATTATTTTGGATTTTCTCCCTAGTAAAATTCCTTTTAAATATTTCCATTTCAAGAAAGGAAATGCTCTTTTTTGAAGGCAGTGCTCTGCCGCTTCGCATTCTAGTTTCATCTGATATCACAAAGTACATAATTTTATTCCTCTGCGATGCAACACTCCCATAAAGCTCTGATATGTGCATTGTGAAAAGTTTTTCAGAGGGGGTGATGTAGCAAGATGTCTAGACAGGTTGCTGAGAGGGATAACAGCAAGCACTCAGAGCTCAGTCTGCCGCTGCCTCTCTTATAACCATCTTGGAAAGGAAAAGAGGGGCAGATAGCTGTAGGGAAATTTGCTAAATTATTGCCCTTTTCATCATATTTGTTCTGGTGGCAAATGAGGACAAGTTTTGCTCATCCTTTCTTCTTAATCCTCACACATTCTGATGTCTAGAAAGGGACCTCATTTTATGTTGGTGAAACTCAAACCACTACCTCTGCTCTTCTAACTCCCCAAGGCTTTTCTATCACTCAAGGTTTGCTAAAATGTAAAAATACGGTTGTTACACCTCTCTATATTACACCTATTACATTGATGGTCTTGAGCATGAAATATTAAACACTTGAAAGTATTTACTCAGTTACATTATCTTTGCCCAATAACTCCCATTTTCCTCTCTCTGAGCACCCTGTTAGCCTGTGTTGTTTGTGCCACGTGGATCAAAGAATTTTGCGGGAATGTGTCCCTAATTTTTTAACCCTTTTTAATTGCTAGAAGTTTAGTACTTCATTTTGTTCCTTTTGTACCCTCATACAGCATATGAGTGATTTCTAATACATAAATAGACCATCAGTAAAAATAACTTCTGAAACATAGCAACTATTCTCTGGAAAAAAACTTTCACATCCCTTCCCCTAAAATCTCATCAAGAGAGCCACAAAAAAAGGCAGAAAGAAATTATTTCTTTTGCCTTGTACCATTCTACCAAAAGTCACAGAAGCAAATCTACGTGATTTAATGCATGTCTCATTTCAGGAGAGTTTGAGTGCTATACTCTGACCCCATCACTACCAGTTATGCTACTAAGACCTCACTTATGTCTCATGCCTTCTTTTTTAATATATATTTTTAAGAAGTTTCTTTAATATTGATCAAGAATTATTTGGACAAAACCATCTCTAGGAACATATTAGGAAATTTATGTGGGGAAGTGTTTCTGAATATGATTTGTCTTATAGTTGTAAAACAAAGATTAGGAGATAAAGGCCATTATTGTAGATTGAATATTTTCAGTCATTTCCAGGCTAATAAGAGATGAAACAGAACAGCATCTATCAGGGATAATAAGGTTTAAATCTGCACAAATGTTTACTGCTGGAATATTCAGATTAGCTTTGCTTCCTGTGAGAAGTCTGAACTGCAAATACACCAGGCCCTGGAGGAAATTCTACCCTGGCAAATACAACAGAGATCTGGTCCTGTATTTCTATATCATGAATAGCCTTCTGTTGCCCATTGGTGAAGACAAATTGCTGTAGCTATGACGCTGGCATTCATATTATCATATTGTATTAAAAATTCTTCTTTGCAGCATAAGTAGCATATAAATCAAAATAAGCTTTATTTTCTTAAAGATAGCTTGTCATCTCTCAAAACCCATCAACCCCACATTATCCGCTGTGTCTGAAAGTGTCACTGCTCCATTCAAGCTTTCACCTGGAGTCCAGGTAACCCGAGTGCTGTGAAGACCAACATTTTCATTGACCTGTTCACGGAGCCTTCATCAACTGAGCTTGGTCACGTGTTTCAGGATTTCGTCTTTTGCAACAATGTCTCAATATTACACTGCAAGTGATATACTCCCAAAGATTTCAATCATGCTCGGCATGGAAAAAGTCTGTACTCTATACACATTGTTAATTTAACAATACCGTTGCTCTTATTCTAGTGTTATTACTCTCTGCAATATATTCTGACATATCTGCAGATCCCAAATAAATATGCCTCAGGATTGGTACTTGCATCAGAATTGAAAATGGAGTGGCATAAAGAAAGTTAAGCTTATTTATAATAACATTCTCATTTAATGAGAGGTGTAGGAAAGTAATTTAACATTTACATCCTACTGCAATGGGTTTGGTTAAAGCAGGAACAAAATAAAAATTTGGTTAATATTTTTCTGTCCCAGCAATGTTTCCATTTTCCATTCCAAGAACATCAGACTATTTCAGATGCCACTTTGTCAGTGTATTCACTTTTCTGTATTTGCAGTTAGGTGTTATGTTTAAAATTAACACATCTGTACTACAAGAAGAAAAGTTTTTCTTAAGTGATAATCTTTCTATATTGAATTCTCTTATTTTCATAGCTTATGTATCTTATGCTTCCACTTGTTAGTGATTTGAATGATTTTAGAGGACACCTCTTAAAATTCTCTTTAAAAAACATAGGAAATCTAAAAACCATTAAGCCTAAATATAAGATTCCCAAGGCTGCAACTGTAAGGGGTGGAGTCCTGTGGGGCAGAGGAGCCAACACTGGTAAACCTCAGTGCAGCACCTTGATGTGGGATGTTGATTACATTGAAGATTTTCATACTCTTATTGCTATCTGAAAAAACTAAATACTGAGAGCAAAATTTCAATTACTTCCTGTAGCTCAAAGTTTTCATTTTGCTTATGAAACATCATTGTTGGGAAATAGTCTACTCGTGAAGAAATAAGGTCCATCATTTTAGTATAAGCAAAAGCTGTTTATTTTTATCAATAGCCATGGCTGAGCAAGTAGAAGTTCCCTTTAGGAAACTTCTTAGAAGGCAAAAGATGAGATTGCATTTGCTTTAAGTCTTCATTTATAAAACCCCCAAATACTAAAGGCAACGTATCAGCATTTATATGATTCTTCCCATGATGCAAAAAAACCATAAAACAAGAAAATCTTCAAACTCTATCAACACATTTGTCAAAGATGCTTGCTAGAACCGTTCCTGCTTTAGGAGTAGCAAACAGTGCTTGCAACAAATATTTGCAAGACATAATTCTTTTTAAAAGAAATTATTTTTCCAAATGGAAGAATCCCAACAAGGAGATTTGGTATTTTAATATCTCTTTCCTGCAGAACTCTGAATGCTATAGTTCCACAAACAATATGCTGCTCATGCTAAAAGTTCATTTTACTCTTGATCGACTGAGTAGGCTAGAACAGATTACTCTGATGTTTAGGGAACATGGCAAAGTATATCAGCTAGCACAGGCATAAATTCCTTGGTGGCACTTCTTTGGGGTAGGAGAGGTAATTTTGAAGTTATAGGATCCCAGGGGAACAGACAGACACCTGATTCCTGACCTTGCAAAAACCTACTAACATCCAAGAAAAACTTTCAAAAGTGAGAAAACTCTGTTTTACAAAAGTTAGTGAAGGCTTTACAGGAAGTAAAACTAGAAAAGTTCTGTTAGGGAAAGTACAAGCTATCTGGTTTTCCTACAAAAGAATAGATAGCATGACATCCCAACCATTTGACCATTTTAATGTGTAAGAACTGAATTTAAGTAAAAAAAAGTTAAAAAGTTTGTTACAGAGTTAAAAATAAAGTTCTATGTACATATTCACCTACTTTAGCTAAGTGAAAGTTGCAGTCTTCCACTGCAGGTTGGTTGTCCTGTCACAGGATAAAGTGTCACTTACATTCAGATATTCTCCATTTCTCATTTGTGCTTTGTTCCAAGGGTCATAAGCAAGTGAAAACACAATCAAAATCAAGTTATCCATTGGGAGCAGTGCAAGTCAAAATACATATGTAATCCACAAGAAATCAGAGTAGTCATTCATAAAAGGTATCGCGCCTTTGGAAGGACTATCCAATACTTTAGATGGTTTTAAGGGCATAACTGAGATTCCATTGATTAACTGCAGATTGTTCCCCTTGGTTATACTGGACAATCCAAGGCAGCTACATTCTGTATTTTTCATGACTATGAATTTTCAGAGAAATTGAAGTTTCATGATGCTTATTTAGTTGACATTTTTGGGGACCTATTCTAGGTATATGTAACACCTGTCACAAAATAAAAACAAAATGAGCCACACTGGTCATGGAAGAAAAAAAAAACCAACCAAACAAAACCTTACAGCATATGCAGTTCCCTCTTTACAAGCCCTGATGGGATAAAAAAAAATACCAGAGGAAAGCAGAAGAGGAGCCACAGTGCTCGAGAGCACAGGTTATATACACACCTTACAAAGCCTAATACCAGAGCAGCTGCTGAGGCTGCTCTTACACAAACACCATGTCATCTGCCACGGAAAGCTCATCTTCCAGGTAAAGCAAAAATAGCAATGTCCTGGGCTCTTCTTTCAGCAGCACCCCATGAGCTAGAGTGTTCAGGAGACGCTGAATTTTTTTTAAACAGACATTTGTTCTACCCTTTATCGAAAATAAAAATGACTTTATATATTGCATGCCTGTGACAGCAACGAATCCTGTGTTTTTGTTATTGGGTCTTGCAGTTTACTTGCAACATGTTACATGAGTAAATAGACACAGATTTGAGGAACTAGTTTATATAAATGCATGCTTACCAGCTGGTGCAGAATGCGAGCAGTGAAGTTGAAAACTGTGATAATCGGCACACGATTCACTGAATTTGCCTTCCTTAAAACCTGACTTGGAATCCTTTCTGCTCTCAATCGCATCTGAAGAAAGCTTATCCAGTTCAATTATCACAGCTGACATTGTAAGATAGTCTCAGTATAACTCAAAATAAAAACAAAGCTGAACAAAAGAAGCAGCCACTTTAAGTTCAGCTTCTCCAAACTTGCAGTCCAGGGAAAAATAACTTCCTATCACAAAAACAAGAATTATTTCCCCAAACCGTAATAGTGCAAAATGTTTTTAAGTCAATGACTGAGAAACTGTATTCCCATGAAGCTGTTCTTCCAGCTCTGCAGCATTTGCTAAATATTGCAGCTCTTCCCTAAGGTAGAAAAGTACTACTTTAAAAAGTTCTTCTGTTCTTGTAGTGACAACAATATTATGGCATTTCTGTGTAGCTGCTACAAAAATAGCAAGGATAAGTGGAGACATCTGTATGTCAGCTAAGTTGTGGACTTACTAACTTTGTTTTAAGAGTCTAGTTCACAATTTGTTACCCACTGGTCCGACGGGGAGGGGCTAAGCAATACCAATGGAAGCAAGTGCATCCCGCACGCCGCTGGGCTGGCGAGCCTGGCAGCTGCCCAGTGCAAGCTCCTTGTGCCACGGTCCTGCTCCCTCGGCAAACACTCGGGTCTTTGTCTGGGATGTGTGCAGCAAGATAAATGACCACAGGCTACATCGTTCCTTGAAAACAAGTAAGAAATGGTTCTCGGTTCTTTCGTTTATTGTTTTAGAGCCTTGATTCTAAAGAGTTTCTTTCTAGGGAAAACAATTTTAGTACTATTAGGGAAACTGGTTTAATCCTTTCAGCTTTTTTGTTTTTAATTTTCTTTTCCTTAGATGCAGAACTCGAGAAAAGAAAATGATCGGTTTCTTTCCAGCCTCTGTCCCACCAGCCAGCCAGCAAGTACCATAAGCAGTGCCAAGGGAGTCACCCACTGGCGATGGTGGGAAACGACACGGCCGCGAAACCGCGAGGGGAGGCGGGCAGGGGCCGGGGATGCTCGGGGGAGGCACCGCGGGCTGGGAGGCCTCTAAGGGCACCGCCAACCTGAACTGCCCTTTAGGGCAGCAGAGCTGATAAAGCAGGAATTGTCATTTATGAAAACGTATCGCATGAGCTTTTAGTAGGAAAATTGCCAAGCCTTAGCTAGAGAAAAGGTGATATGGTGATGCATCAGCTGGCACCTCCCTAGCAATTTCCTAGCTTCTCTTTGCTCAGGAGGAAAGAGGAATAAATGCAGGAAAAATCTACACAGCCATGCAGCTTTTACTAGGGAGTCCCCTGAAACAACAGGGCAAATCCGAAATCTCTAAACTTAGCTTGATAGACCTTCTCAGGGCTAATGCGAGGCAGGTTTAAACCAAGCTGCTGATGGTACCCTCAATAATCCCTGTGCAAACAGGGAGCAAGTGGAGCTCCCATGTGCTTGCATAGGAAACATATCCTCAACCAGGGCCCAGCTGTAAACAAACAAACAAAAAATTATAAAATCAATGTACCAATGGAACACTTCCCTAAGTTAAGGGAATTTGTAAGAGGTAATTTCTAGATGGGTTATGATCACAGCAAGGAACACAAGTGAGGTAACGAGGCTGATACTAGTAAGTAGAACAACATGGAAATAGGACTAAAAAAAAAAAATCAATCAGGGGAAGCTTTTCAAGGAGGCTAGAAATAATGTGGCAGTTGTCCGTTTTTCATTTCATTGCAATTAATGCACATCAGGGGTAGGAAAAAGACAGCTTGGTGAAAGTGTCACAACGCTGAACAAAACTTTACAAACAGTTATATAACAGGGAAAACAAACAAACGTTATATCTTTTGGAAGGCAAATCCAGCATGGCTCACACCAAGACAGGGAAAGGAAACATCAGCAAAACAGACTGGCATTGCATCCTCTTTTTAATAGCCCTCTATTTCAGTTCCTCTTAAATAAGTAAAGTCTAGTTTTGCTGTTATTGTTGGCTGAAGTAACTTGATTTTGTCTTCTGAAAGAAACTTCCCCCGTATGAAAATGCTGGCTGCTAAATTTGTTGGAAATTTTACAGGAGGTATCAGTCCTATCAATATATCCCAATCAAAATCCACAGCTTAAATCGCACTTCTCTATAAATATGCAAAAGATGTATTTTACATGGAGTTGTTACTTAAATAAGTCCAGTATATCAAAACTTCTAAAGAAAGCAGAAGCTTAATCTTCTAATGACAAAGCATCACAAATGCCCAGAGGGAGAATCATTCTTCCAATGTTCAGTGTCCCAAGAGCTTTACACTATCCTTAACTGGGTTCTTGTAACTTTTCCTGAGTACGTGAGCAATTTCACCTCCTGTACAAATCCTTTTCTGAAGGTTTAGGTTTCTCCAATGACATTAATCTCAATGTGATTTAATTTAAAAATGAATTACCTCATTACTATTGCTGCTGTTCAGTTTCCCATGTAACTCTGAATATGTAAGTCAGTCAAGGGCATATTAAGTCTTTAGCAGTCTGTGAGTATTTCTTCATTTGTACAAGGTGGTTTTTTTTTTTTCCTCCTTGATTTTATGCATTTACGCATATGACAAAAGAGAGGGTACTGTTCCTTGACAGTTTAGACAACCCCCAAACTATTCTATTCTCTATCCACATTACGTAGTGTATGTAAAAACCCTGAAATGCCAACCAGCTCTGCTGAAGGGTAAGGGTCATCCTTCAAGATGGAGAAGATGTATCATAAAGAATTATATTACTTTTTTATTTATTTTTACTTTCCAACTCTGTGGAAAGCAATTTCCTAGTAGTGATATATGATAATCCATACTTTTATCAGTGGTCAGTAGAAGACCTGAAAGGCCTGTAGACCTTTCCCTCATGCTAAAGCAAACCAGAGGTGCAGGGCCTAACGCCCCATCTGCTTTGATTTTGCAGAGCTAAGCCAACCTGGGAGCAGCTGAAGCCCTGTTTCATTCGGAACCTTGCCTTTTCTTTCTGTGTCCTTATGCCTCTTCTCAAACAGATGTCAAAACTGGGAACCTGAGCTATTTTGTGGTTTTAATACCTTTTTGTGTGTCAAGCAGTTTTGAGTCTTGCTATTTCTTCCTCCCTGCTCTATGAAAGACTGCCACTTTTGGCAAGTTATTTGAACAATATTTGTCTAAGTATCATGGGAACACAAGATATTTTCAGAACTTTTATTTAGGTGCCTAATGACACATGTATAGGTACCTAACCAAACCAAAGGCACCAGAACCTGCTCTTCCTCCAAACTCTGTCTAAACTATTTGACAACTGTTATAAAGCCGCTCTGTAAACAGTAATTACTTTTAATAAATCTGGTCATTAGACACTTATGTACATTTAAAAAATAATTTTCAGTTCTCTCATGCTTCTAAATATCTGCCATATTTGAATATATGTCTGTGTCCCCAAAGCATCAATATTTGTATGTTGTGAAATGTACCTAAAAGTAGCATTTGTACCACTGACAATTTTTGCAGAGAGATAAGAAATTTAAAGATTCTAAACCATTCAGCTTTTATAATGCCAAACTAAATTAAATTTATTTCATAGAGTCCACTTATAAATACTTTTTCCTCAAAAAGAAAAAAATAAAAGATCTTGACATCAAACTAAATTTTCCAACTCGTATGAAAAAGTAGAATCTCATTTTCAGGGTTTTTGGGGGGTTTTGTGGATTGTTTTGTTTAATACAAGAGAAGTGATGTTTATACTGTAAGAAGAGTTAATATTTTCCCTTTCTCCAACACATCAGTGTTTAGGAATTCATTTAATGGAAGACCCAAGCTTAATGACCTCCTCTGCTTGGACTGAGTTGTGCCCATTCCCAGTGATTTCTCTATAATATTACACTCTTGTTGGGGAATGGATATGGTGATCAACCTCTCTTATCATAACCATTTGAACTACAGGTAAATGTTAATGATTAATGTTGAGCACCTTCTGAGAAAAGGGCTGAAATTAACACAGAATTAAATTTATTCTTTTGCTGTGATCCAATTAATATTTGCTTATGCTACAAAGTGGAAATGTTCCAACCGTTAAGAGTATGGGAAAAAGCCTACAGATTTTGTTACATGGCATCTGCTCAGAAGTGCAGCATCTTCATTTGAATACATATTCACCACCAGGGAGGAAGTAAATATAAATGTAGGATGTCTCACCTCTCATATAACTGTTAATCATAAATAACTATTTTTCAGCACACAAACTCTACTCAAACTGCAAATTTACAAGGCCTTAGCAGTGAGGACAAACCTGATTAAGGTCAACCGACAAAAGAGCAGAGGCTTCAGCGCACTGAAAAGTAAGAATTGGATCTGGCTGCATGTTTTCAGGAAGGAAGAAATGCGGTGTGCAAGAGAAACATTAAGACATGCACTTATTCATAAGTTTCATGAATTTCTATCTCATTCCTAGACATGGTTGTTGATACAACCTGGAACAGTGAGAAGGAGAGAAGAAAAAAATTTTTGAACTCCTATCAAAAAAATCTAAATAGATGAAGTATAAAAAAAAGGTCAAGTCCTTGTTCCTAGTTTAAGTATCTATCATCGTCATCAACAGTTTCAGTCACACAGACAATAATGACCCACCGCCTCAAGGGTCAGATTGTATTTATGGATCCACTCTACACAAGAGAAAAAGAGCTGACAAAATGTCTTTGCCTAGTGGTCTCCTTCCCAGAGCTCTTGCTAAGAACTTCAAGAGAGGCAGAAAGCTGAATGAAAATAGGTAAGGGAGACACAGAAATAGTTGGCCTACATACTTACTGTAGAAACTGTGTATCCACCCAGGGTGGACCTAACTGGACTTTATGAAGTCTGTCAGCTTTTTGTGAGTAGGTTCCCCACACAGTAGACAAGATTTCACATGTAGCAAAGGTTATGCAAGAGTCTTTCCAGGGTAGTTTTTTCACAGCAGTTAGCACAAAGCCAGGTGTTACTGGTTGGCCACCTAAATCATGATTTTCCTGAACACCCAGCTACCCAGTAGGGCTTGAATAGTAATTAGAGAGTTTATCCTTTCTTACTCAAGTAAAACAGTGACAGTTTCAGAAAAGTATAGGTAAAAAGGTATTTCCTTCTTTCATACAGAGAAATCTACCCATCACATTGATTTACTTTACTCTCCACGTCTAATTAGCATATATCCATTTACAAAGGCTGTCTAAATAACATGGTTACCGTATAAAAATGTAGGCTTTCCTTGCTCCACAGCAAAACACTGGGTCTTTAGAACAAAACCTAAGGCACATCTGAACATCTGTGATTTCAAAAACATCAGTATTATTCTGCAAGCAAGAAGTAAAAACCGTACTGAAGACAGCTTTGATGGATACAGAAGGAATTGGATTTACACACAAGAAATCAACAATTCCTGTCTTACCTAATAGAAAAAGAGAGGCCATAAAGACATTATGCTGTAATAAACCAAGACAGTTTTTAAATAGCAAAAAATGTGTATACTTTAGCAAACTTTCTGATGGTGTCTTTTATATTAATTGAACAGTTACCCATTTGGATTTCAGCAGAAGCAGTTATTTTTGTTATACAAAGAGGTAGGGAAGAAGATGCCATCTGTCTTCTGTAAGCAACCCTGGAACACCTCAGACTGTCTGCTAAATCAATGCAGGCACAACTGGAATTTGATTATTTTACTATATAATCTCTATCATTTTTGAGCTGGCAGAAAAGTGAGGCAATTTTGGCCACATTCTGCTGATAAATTAACACATTGAGTGTGTTTTGCAAATAGCATTCCCAGCAATATTGAATAATTAATCTTGAAAACATAGTTTTATACCTTTCATTTTCTTATTTAGTGTTGTTGGTACGAAATAACAATTTTAAATTTTGAACTAACTGTCCCATAACAATTTAGAATTCCCTTTAGAATTTACTGCAGATTGTTCCCTTTTTTAACATTACTTGCAGGATTCAATAAAGTTCTATCCTAAAATAAGACATAGTGACAATCATTCTCTCTGGGGAAGAACAAAACCAAAAAAAATTAAGTAACCAGTCAACACACTCCATCACCAAACTTCACCAAGTGCAACAGGAAAATAATTTGGGACATACCATTCATAAAGGCAGATTTAATGAGCTGCAGTCCAAAAAACTCCAAGCTGTTTAATCTCTAGACTTCCTCATTGTATGAATACATCATCTAAAGACAGTTTAAACCAATATAACTTTTCTATATAGGTGTCTTACCAATGGATACACACACAAAATTAATCCAGAACATGCTCTGTCATTACAGTGTGAAGAAACTTAACTTATATTCCTCAGTCTTTAAAACATCTGTTTTGGCTTAGGAATCCACTACTGCCATTTATTTTGTCCCCCAAGTAACACCTATACTTTTCAAATTGTATTTGATTTTTTATTTTTAGTGTGCTGAATCCATCCAGCAAAATGGATTAGCAGATTGTTAACAACAGTGAGATTTAACATTAGGTACTTGACATTACAGAATTACCAATAAGAAAGTAACCATTCCATATTATTATTTTATTCAGAAGAAATATATTCAATTAATTTTTTTTTTTCAGACAGGCAAGAGGGCACCACTACTTAAGACCTACTGACATCAGAAAGATAAGGTATGCACATAACATCTTTTACACCAGCAATATTTGTCTGATAGCTATTTTTCAGAGCTGTATGAAAAAATGTTTCCCAAAACCAGGAACATGACAAAGGATAATCACCAGCTCTCCCTGTATGTATACGAGGAATTTACTGTGGTATTAGATACTTACATAGTTAAGAGACTGTTTCCCTAATGCACTGGAAAGCTTCTGCTTTGTTAGGCATAAAGTCCATTTGCAGTTACTAACATATAACAAAATCTTGACGTGGCTAAAGCAATGTGCAGTTTCTGCCAATAAAACGTTGCTCGTACCCTAAACTAAAGGCTAGAAAGCCAATATTAAAGACAAAAGGTCTTGCCCAATTAAGGAAGACAGTTCCTCTTCCAGTCATTCCCTAACCATCTAACAAGATGATTTTTGAACTTTATGGCATGTTACAACAGCTTTCTCTGGATACCTGTGATCACCCTTACTTAGAGATGAAGAAATGGACCAGATTAATTCCAAGGAAACCAGTGGCAAAGCCCAAGACCAAAATACACCTTAGTTATGAGGCAATGACTTCTCTCAAATTTCCTCTACAATGCTTGACAATCTACGTCCTTAGACACTTACGTATGTGCATTTTTTTTCTGGTAATGAGCTACTTCAACATAGATTCTCGTAAAAACAAGTTTAAACCCAATGCATTATTATAGTTATTAAGTTCAGCTAAAACTTTGTAAAATGTAGATTTGGAGTTTAAATACCATTAAAGATATTGGCGTGTACAATGAGTTGCTTTGGAGTCTGAAGTTGGCTATCTTGTTCATGAAACGTGATAAAGTGAATTTTTACCTGAAGCCTTTTTCTTTCATGAAAAGAAGTGTCATAATACAACCACATAAGAACTTCACCTAAGTTTTTTTGAGATTGTACACAAGAATTTTCCTTTGATTCAGTAAATTACCTCCTTACAAGCAAAGCAGAGCATCAGGAATAATATTATTTCTATAATCTCATTTATAATAGAAAGATACTTCCTCATCATAATAATTCTTTTATGTATGCAAGATGCTATATTTGAGAAAATAGAGGTGCCTAGATTCATTAAACAAATTCTAGAAAGACCACCTGTTAAGGAATTTGACATGTAGAAGTATAACATACTAAATACTCCCTAGGCAACAGGAAATTAAGCAAAATCCTCAAACCTTCAAATATTTGTTACTTCTAAAATCAAGATATCACACTTTGTAAGATGCAATACTTTTTCCTTACAGACAACTGCAGTAAATATTACTCAAAACACTAACAGTCATACAACTTTTATTGTAAATCAAGATATTCTTGCAAGATTCAGATTTATATTTACTATCAGACTACTAGAAGTCACTTTTAATCCTTTAAAAATTCATATGTAAAATCTTTTAGATGCACAGTATTTCCTCAGTGCTAAACAACTGTGAGCATGTTAAGTGTATGAATTATAGACTCAGTGAATTAATTTGAACTAGACACTAGGTGTCTGACTCGCTTCATGATAAGATACGCTTGCTGCTAAACAGAAAGGAAATCAGAACGA
The DNA here is from genome assembly GCF_047370975.1 of Nipponia nippon. Classification (NCBI taxonomy): domain Eukaryota; kingdom Metazoa; phylum Chordata; class Aves; order Pelecaniformes; family Threskiornithidae; genus Nipponia; species Nipponia nippon. The sequence continues at coordinate 6,532,645 of NW_028262291.1, read as the reverse complement.
TTAGAGAGCAAACTACTCCAAAAGAAAACAGGATTTCTTATGTATATAAAAACATGCATCATGTGGCTTTATTTCTTAGTAACAGCAAAGCCTGCAGTACATGTGTCAACCCTTTTGGGCAGCACTAAGGAGGTGGGGAAAGAAACCATGCAATTTTGTGGCTCAGCTCTTTTCAACACTGGTCATAGCTGTCCCTCTGCGGAGAACTTAGTGCTAGCCAAAAGTAAATGTCAGAGTCAGGCCTGGCATTTCAGGGATGTTCTCACAAGTCCCAAAGCATGGGAATAGCTGTAGGAATTGGTTTGTAACCCTTACAGACCTGTGAGTCCATGTGTGTTGCCTGCCTGCAGCTCACTCCTGTGAGTACTGGTACTTGCCCCTGGGAAGCAGGCACAGGCAGGGGCTGGGGAACATCACTGGAGCATGCATGGACACAGGAGACAGGTCTAGGCAGCGCCTCCAGCGCCCACAGCAGACCTGCAACTGTAGAACCAATTTCCATCTTGAAAAGAGATGGCACGACCCACATGTCCCATGGTTTCCCTGGGCCTGGTGCTGCTTTCCCTATCTCCCCGCATGAAATGATGCTGTAGCAGCCACTTTGGACAAGTGCCTAGGGCTCGATAGTTTCATGTACAGGTGAGAGGGAAAGATCAAAAGCCTCAGAACAACTACCAGATTTAATCACCATTATTTCCTTCTCCCCACTCATACTTTTTTTTTTTTTAATACTAACCTTAAGAATTACAATAATGGTAAGATTCTTTTGACATTAAACGGAGAAAATGATCAGACTAACACATTTTCAACATCACCCTAGTACAATGCACTGATTTTCTGAAGTCTGGTCAAAATCCCCTCGCTTTGCCCTTATACTATAGTCCCTATAGTTTTGATGAACAATCCTTTGAATTCAGGCACAGATCCCATGTTGCAAAGAAAATACGGCCAGATTCCTCCATTCTCACTCATATTCAGCAGAATATTAGGGGATATTAAAAATTAATTACAGAAGAAAATTGAGCCAACAATTGAGAATGTGCTTCTATCAAGAAATCACCATCTTGATTGCTCCCTACATACAATGCGTTTTGCTCTCATAAGGGAGATAAATTATCTGATCTTAGAACAAAAGAGATGCTTTGGGTACAAGCAAAATCAAACAGTAAGACACACAGCTTTAGAAGTTCAGTGTACCTGATATCTTTATTAAGCAAAGGAAATACACGATAAATTTTAATGACGCACAAGTCTTCAGAAAAGAAGAAAAGGTAAGCATTTCAGGAAGGAGCAAGACACCTACAAGTAACGTCAACCCTCGTTGTCAAAGGTAGTGAAGTGAACAGAACTTTTTTTCATGAAGGAGATAGAGCTGTAGAGGAAGAGAAGGTTATAAAGCAAAAAAAAGTATTATGTGCTGAAGTTAGGGTTATTCATTTGCATGAGAAAGAAAAAAGCATTCAGGGACACAAAAATGAATAGCTTGGGAGGGAAAGAATCAAAACAAACCTAACCACTATGAATCGTGTCATTTATTAAAAACTGCCTGAGACTTTTCGTATATGCTTAGTTAACCTAGCTGACTCCCATTCAGTGATAACAGCCTCCAAGGCAATCAGAGGCTTGAAATAGAAAGACTTCAAAAATCTATCCAATGCCTGAGGAACTTAAGTTTCAGTTTTTGAAACTTAGGTGCCTAAGTTGCCTCCCAAGAGGATCATTGCTACTGTTGAAAACTGTTTCAGAGCTACATCTTTATCTCTGCAGCCAAGGGAATGGAAAGTGGAGTTTGACAGGTTAGTGTCAGCAAACAGGGATGTTACCAACCACCCAAGTCATCAAGTCTAATCCCCTATGGTCACAGGCAGACATTCAATTCCCAGTTTTCAAAGAAAGGCAGGGTGAAATAATAATTGAGGAACCATATATTATATCACGTATCAAAGGATAATAAGCCCTTCTTGACACCTATGAGTCAAAAGATAACCATAAGATTACATGGTGCAAGCAACCGCAGCCTGATCCTTTCACAACCTTTATGAACATATCAGGGAATCAGTCAAATTTAATTTTCTCCAGAAGTTCACCTGTTCTGTTTTTTCCATGAAGTTACCTAGCTCTTTCTCTACTTAGCTTGCACTCTGCCTCCAGTTGCAGCTAAAATATATTATTCAGCTACTTGAAAATTTAGAAGACTTCTAAATGGTATGATGACCAACTTTAGAGTATTTACTCGTATGGCACTAGTCTTCCTTAGCATAAGGAGAAAGAAGAATTACTTATAGTATACATATTCTTAATTAGCTTGCAAAGCATTCTTCAAGATAAATAGTTAACTACTTTGATTTTATGTGTTCCAATCCCTCACATCAGTAGTTTCAGTTTGCATACACTTATTTTGAAAAATTTTAACTAGTCTGTACACAGTATTTCAAAGCAGATCCTGCATATGCTCAAAAAGCAGCACTAACACTTCCCTCTTTTCAACAGAAATGCCCTGCCTGACATCCTCTAAAATCACATTAGTGTTTTTTTCACAGGTCCATCACATTAGCAGCTGAAAGTTATCCTTTGATTAGCTTCATTCCAATTCCTATTAGTCTGGTGACAAAGTCACACAATATGAGATGATTAGTTCCTCCTCAGCACTATAAATATTCCCAACATGTATTTTGTCTACAGGTGTCACGTGCACATACCCTTTTCCTACTGTCAGGTCACTAATGAACATTCCCATTTCCAGTATGAAGTAAGAATATTACTGATTATTTCTCTCAAGGTTTTAACATAACCTGTTGTAGTTTCCTGTCCAACCATATCTTTATTCTCTTGATATTAATCCCCATTATCTCCACTTTGAACAATAATTTCCTATAGAGAATAGCATCAAATTTTCTTGAATCGCAACACTGCATTTCTTGTGTATGAGAATGGGGATATAAAACCCCCAAGTAGTCACTGTTTTCTTTTTAATAAAATTGGGCTATCATTTAATCCCACTTTCTCTTCATTTCCACACGTGTAACGATTCTTTGCTTCAAACCGTGTTCCAATTCTCACATTGAAGTGGATTGCCTCTCCCTTCTCTTCCCTGTTCTTGGAATGTGGCTACAAGGCTATATATTATCCAGCCAGAGTACTGAGTCCAATTCTACAAATTAACTAGAAATCTTCTCTTTTGGATTTGTGACACTATAAAAGCAGTTACATGGATAGATCTACCCCAATTATATTTAATGCAAGTTTTGCGTTACTTTTTTAGTCAGCAAAATCCCATTTATTCAATCTGCTGAAGGTCATACAGTTGCTGCAATCCAAGAGTTAACATTCAATCCGTTTTCCCTTCCTTAATAAATAACAAAAAGAACCATGATAGGAAAGAATCTTCTACTGCTGTCTTGCGCCTTCCACCCACCCTAGAAAAGTCAATATTAACAATAAAAGGTTATAGTGGTGGTGGTTTGTTTTCTTTACAATAAGGCAGAAGTCTAGCTTTTAGTAACAGAACTCTAAGCTAATCTTCATTAAATTTTGGCACAGTTTCTGGGACTTCATAAATTTTGAACATGTGAAAGATGACAGGCATGATTTCCCTCTGAAAGGAAAAAAATCTAATACTAAAGAATTCAAGGAATTTGACTTATTCCTGATCTGTAAGATCTTTAGATAGATAGTTGTATTCAAACATGCAAGTGTTAAACATATGCTTAAGCATTGTTCTAGTTTCCCTCCAGTTGTAATAAAAGGGAAAAAAAACAAGCCAGATTTGTACATTTGAAGGCAGAAAAGAGAACAACTTCATGAACATGTTTGTGACTCAAGAATACTACTCTTTACTGTATTTCTCTAAAAAAATTCTGCTAAACAATATGTTGGGTTATGGTGTCTATTTTTGCTCTGGAATATGCTACATTCTTGTTTAAGGAGGCTGTTGAGCTTCTCAGTGACTATATTGGCTTAGGTAGCAGCTTCCAGTGCAAAGAAACACACTGAAGCATCTGCAAAGAAATTTGAGAATTCCATACTCTTTAGTCCTTAAAAGAATGAAAGATGAAGTCAGCCTGAAAATTTTTCACAAGCAACCATCATTGCCAGAGATATACAAACCACATAGAAAAATCAGTAAGGTAGGTCTTAGTCCAAAGTTAGTCTTGTTTTATCTGGTCATTTAAGCAATCGAAGCATACTATCATGCTGCTGCTTCTCTTTTTTTTTTATTTTCCACTTCATAGATATTTTTGGTTCTTTTTTTTTGTCCCCTCTTTTAAAGGTTAAATTGCACATCTTTAATCATTTATTTTACAACTATCTTTTGCTATCTGTCACCATTATTTGCCATTTTCAGTAAGTCTGAGATGTTTCACATAGAAAACAGAGGGCATAGCAACTCCATTTTCTAAATTTGAACTTAAAAATGGTTAATACTTCAAAAACCTTTTGAATATCTTGTCATTTGTGACTCATCTGAATCGATAAAACAGCCATGATTTTATGCTAGTATTATAAGTGTGGTGTTTCTAATACCAGTGCAGAAAAAAAAATCATCCTGATTCATCCAAATCATCCTGACTCATCCTAATGGACAATGACTACTTGTATCAAAAATAGTAGGAGTTAATGGCTATGCAGCCATTAACATTTACTGTGTTAACTGATCGCTGTGTTAACACACTGATTATAAGCCCAGAAGTTTGTCTGTAGTATTTGGTGGGTGCATTTTTTTTTTCTAAAAATCAATCTTTAGGTTACTTAGTTCATAGCATACAAAAACCTTATTATTATTTCCTCATGAACGATTAGATTACTTTTTTCGAAGCTGTAGAGTTAAATTTTTACACTGAAAGTATATACCGAAAGAGACAGAATGAATACATACATGCACATACTACACTCTTTCTACAAGGACGGTAGAAAAAACAAACCCATAAATATTAAAGATTCTTCAAATCCCCTATGTTGCTTTAGTAGTTTAACTTGCGCTGAATTCTGGTCAAAACTGAATATATCAATTATTCTGACTCTTAAAATTCAAAAGTAAGAAACATTGAGGACTGACACCTGGGTTTTTTAATAATCAAAATTATTTGTACATTGTGCAAGCTAATAAGAAAAGGTAGAAAATCCATTTCACTTTTCCTCCTCATTTTGTTTATGAGCAACACCAATTGCAGCAAAGTCTACGATTGCATTCTGTTCCCCTTCCTACTAAACCTTTTCTTTCCTTCAAGGCTTGGTAGAGTCAATCCATTGCTACCAGTCTGTGCTACATACTAAGGATCAGTAGATTCTGCAACTTCCTCTGCAGTTAAGTGTCATCATGTAAATCTGCATTTCATTAAAATCTTATCTTTCCTGAAGAATGATTTAAATTAAGGCACTTGATATAATGTCAAATTAGTAACCTAAAAAATGAATCAAATCCTGAGGAATGCCCGATTTCTGGCTCCCTATGGCAGCTGCATCGCTGAAACAAACTGCCACATTTTGACTGGGAAGTACACAGGAGCGAATTGAAGATGCCCTCGGTTACAATTTTCAAAAGTTAAGTAAAAGTGATAAGCGAATGTCTCGAGCTGTTTCAGTTCACTTTGATATCTATACTCAAAGTATACTCAGATTAAGGTACTACTTAGAAAGAAAACTGAAACCAATTTCCACTGGTTTCCTTTTCTCTGCAGATGGGATGATTTTTCCCTCTAAACAATTTCATTTTGCCTGCATCATTTCCTGGTACAATATAAGCACAGAAAATCGCAGGAGAAAAATGTCTTCTAATTTACATTACACATTCTTTAATTTGTACTTGTTTGAAGTGTACAGAGAGGGTATGTTTAGCGTACTGATATGCCTAGACTTCATGCCTCGCTCATTCCACACACCAGTTTACACAATTTAGCATATTCTATTTTTGCCAGTAGTATCCATCTCGGCACAATTACCTCAGACTACAGATTTTTCTTACACAGTGCAATCCCTCCATGAAGAGGCGTGCATCCATCTTTTGGAATATTCAAGGCATATTCTCCTTCACAACACCTCTTAAAGTAACATTAAACAACCCAGCATGATATCATCTTCATTTAAACAGGCTTGCTGCTACTTTGGTCTCCACTCTGACTGACATACTTCAGTTCTCTCTAATCTTAACTGCTGTCAAAAGCATTCAGTAAAGACTTAACAAGGTTCTCACCCTCACCTCTCTTGCTCACCCTGACTCTCTTTTTTCATAGCCTCTCTCTTATAATCCCTTTGTCATTATCATCATGGTCTTGTCAAAAATCTTATTTACAGTTCTTTTATTAGCAAGTAATTTTACTTTGGAATGCAATTTTTTTTCCTTTGTTAGACATTCAATTAAAATAAATCTGATACATTCACAAGTATTCCTGGAGGTTCTGTTAGCTCAGAGTGATGCACGAGACAACCCGTGCTTTAGAAAGCCTGTCAATCATTTTGTATTACTCATCACCATGGTGTCTAAAGGCTTCCTTTTACACACCAACTGTAAACATTATGGATGTACCAAGGGACCAAGAGGTATCATTGAAATTGTTTTGACAGAAAAATTAAATACTGAAGCTCAACAATTTTTTACCACAAAGACTATTTTGTGAAAACACTCCATCAATATTTCCTGAAAAAGGAAAATTTTTTTGCAAGTGCTATTTATCAGTCTTAGTTCAGTGTATTAAAATCCCTGTCATCCTCCTAGGGTCAGATTCCCCATGCAAAATATGTACTTTTTTTGTGAAGTAGGGCTTGAGAGTCCCATGCAAAGATAATACTAGTGCAGTCCAAGACAAACTAAACACTTGATTCTTACTAGGAAGAAAATAGTACTTTCAGCAAGAACATAGATACCTACTTTTTAGAGAGTACTTAGCAAAATGATAGCTCTCGATTATATTTAAATTTATAATTATACTCCAAGTCCCAATAGGCCTCTCATGAGATTTGACAACAGATTCCACTGGGAGAATCCAGAGTAAAATTCTCAGTAAAGTCACTAAGACAAGACAATGCTGTTTCATAATTCTGGTAGACACATTATCTTATACGCTATTACTTAACCTGTATCACATTTTTCAAATTATGAAAATGATTGATTCATCAAGAAATGACCATGATTTTCATTACAGAAGTCATTATCTGGTGGCTCTGTTTTCTCTCCCAAGATAGTCACACAACTGTGTCTCAAGGGACACCTAAATCCTTAGAAGAGTAGGCCCATATTAAAGGGAGGTCTCTTGGAAGACCTACATACATAAGAATTGAGGTACCTGTCCTTCAGGTGCCTTTAACCCTCTCCACTGCCCCACAGCCTATAGTATTTTTCCTATTTGTTTTAATTATTTTAGAAAATAATGAGAACAGACAATCAAAAAAATCCCAGGAACCCTGATTTAGACTTCTTGCTCTGAATTCAATACATGAAAGCAATTAAGTGTCTCAGATTCAATAACATAGACCCAATTCAATGGTCTAGTGTTGAATATTCCTCATGAAGTTTTATACCTATGTCTTCTTTCAAAAACTTTTTTTTTTTGTGAGGTGGTGGGGTGGCTGGGTGTCAAACTAAGAACGAACTGGATAAAGGTTACACCCTTTTTTCTCTTTTTACATCCTTGCCTAAAGGGAGTACCAATGTCACCACATAGTTTGACATAACCAGGCAGCTATACCTTTTCTATCACAACAGTTTATGGTGATGCATAGGAGTGGGTTTAGTCTTGCAACAGGGTATAGGATGCTGGTGCTGCACTGAATGCCCAAGCCCCACATCCCGCTTCTTCTCCCTATCCCCATCAATCAGCTGGGAGAGGGTCTACAGCAGAGTCCTGTGCCCTCCTGCCAGCACATCCCACTTCTCCCAGATCCTGTCCAGCACCAAGGGACAGCCGCAGCACTGGTGTTACCTTATCCCCATTTTGCACTCAGGGGGACAAAATGGCTCTAGGAAATCTCTTCCCTACCCCAAACTGCCAGTCTTCAGCTGTCAGTTTGGGATACTTTGCTTTTACTGAATCATAGAATGGTTGAGGCTGGAAGGTACCTCTGGAGGTCACCTGGTCCAACCTCCCTGCTCAGACAGGGCCACCAAGAGCTGGTTGCCCAGCACTATGTCCAAATAGCTTTTAAATATCTCCCTAGGATGAAGAATCCACAACCACTCTGGGTAAATCTGTTTAACTCCCTTTGTGCTCCCATTTCAGCCATGCCACAATGATCCAGCTGTAGACAAAACAATATCAACTATTCATGAACTGAGTAAATAAGCTAGGGATTTGTGAGTAATTGCACAACCTTTTTATGGTCTGGTCAAAAATGTGATACAAAAAAACCATACTACCTTAGATAGCAAGCACTCTATGTATGGGACTGCTAGACTGCAACAAAACAAAGTTATTCGAGCCATGGGAGCAATTTATTGCTTTGCACACACAAAGCTGAATATAATTATCTCATAAATAACTAAAATGAACAAAGCAGCAGTGACGGGTCTGAGAGCGAGATTTGTGTTGTTCAAAATGTTGGCATTGAATGCAGAACTTAAAGGAATTTCCTTTCTTTTGGCACATTAGTTCGTCCTAGTGGCATTTTGCACAATTCACTGCAGACCTCCTGCCCAGGCCCACTCTCCTTTTAAAAATAAATTCTGCATTGTAACCAGAGAAGACTTCTGGCTTATGGAAATGATGACTTCTTTCAGGTTTCCTTTAGAAGTGCTCATGTATGCTTTATTAGCTCTAATGTGTTTCACATAAAAGAGTTCATAATGTTCGTGAGTGTGTATTTTTGCTACAGTACTTATAATGCTTCATAATACAGAGTCTCTACATTTTAATTTCTTTCAAAAAGCAGTAAACTAACAGCTACACAAACCCATGGCTTTGTTTTTGCAGTACTTTCTTTTTAATCTGCCCTAAACTAGACATGTCTGGAGGAAAATATGCAAGTAAAACCACAAACAGTCATATTGCTAATTCATCTTACTGCTCTCTGTTCCTAACTAGTACTGAATTCACATAACTACTGTCAGGTCCAACATTCTTTCTTTGTTTCCAAACAAATACACCAGATATTAAAATTGAGAATTTGTTTAGACAAAAACTCCCACAAAACAAGGAAATTAAAATTAATTCACAGGGACAGATGATATTGGTTCTATCACAGCAGCAATGTCTGACTGCTTTTCCAGGTATGGCGTTTAACAGATGAGCAGAAAAGCCATGAAGACAGAACTGCAGCAACCGAACTACAGCTTTGCTTTTGAATTTCAGAGAATTAAGATCCCCTAAACCATGCAAAAGTAACATGTGAACTATAAGCATTTTTCTCATTTTGCTCCATCTTAAAACAAATTAAAGAGCAAATTTTCACAAATTTGCTGCAAGATGTGCAGCAGCTATCACTAACCTGTGATTGCCAGATAAATATTTAAGTGAAATGGTTAGGTGGCCAGATGGGAGCAGGAGCAATTTTGAAAATCTGGTTCAAATATTGGATAATGACTCCTATAGAATATCTGTCCTGCAAATGAAGCTCTAGATGACAGTATACAGGTTTTAATTCAATGCAATTATTTACTGGTACCAGTGGGAGAAGAGTGAGTCTTACAAGTAACAGTTAACAAGATCAAGATGAAAAATGTTCAAAGGGGTAAGGAAAAGGGTGGAAAAAAGAAAGTGTTTAGGAGTTGAAGGGAGAGGAGGGAGAATACTGCAGCAGCCAATATCAATCTTCATTTGAATGAAAACAGTGGGGTAAAATCAGTACTGGCAGTAGTTGTAACAGCTTGTCCCATCATGCACTCATTTACAACCGGTTTAAGATATTATCTCAATATTTAGAATATCTTTGTATCTTTCTGTCAGATTAATCCTCCTTGAAAGTATTAAAAAAAATGAGAAAAGCCAAGTATTAGCAAAAGTAATAAAAGCCAGATATGAATGCAGCAGTTTCTCATTTTTCTGAATTTTGGATTTTGCCTGTTGCACAGATGCCGAGAACAAGGCTCTCAGTTTTCATACAATTGCTTAGTATTGTAGCCATCAGGTTCAGCACCCTGGCCTGTACCTTTCTCCTCCGAGGTACAGTGCTTAGCTATACCAGCATAAGGGAAAATGTTTTTCCTTTTTTTCCCCCCTCTCCATTATCAACAACAGAAAAAAAAACGTTAAATAGTAATGCAATAAAGTTTGTTGAACTGTTTCTCTCCAAAACATTTAAGGTTTTTATATTATAACCCACCAACAACTTAAAACATCTATTATATAAAACCAATATTGAAAGTGATTTTATAGCTATTTTTGTTGTTTCCTCTGTAGGCAAGCATTCATCTGTGCATTACTCAATCTCTATACTTAGTGCAACAGTCAACATGCAATCAACAATTCATTTATGCCTTGTCTTTTTTATGCACTGAAGAAACTAGGAGATGCTATTACAATCCAAATCTTAAATCACTTCTGCTGTTTAAACACCTATCCAATATCCTCAGAAGCCTGTTGAAAATCTTCCCTTTAAAACTTCAATTACTCTAGCAAACTCAGAATAATAATTTTGCTTGAGTAAGGACCGGGCAGATAATTAGGAATAACATCCAAAGGCCCACATACAAACTGTTACATCTGTTTTCTTAGACAACAAAATATGAATTTCACAATAGAATTACATAACATAAGCTTACACTTTTTTTGCAGTAAAATTGCTTAAGACTCAATCTTGTTTCTAGTAAAAAAGTGTAGCTCCCACTGATTTAAGTGATTTCAGAATTAGTCTTACAGGGATTTCACACTTCCACCAGCATTTTTTGGAGTGAGTTTTTCATTTTCTTTCCAAGCAAGCTGTCATCCCACTTATCCATAGCTAATATATGCTTGGAGTTTCTTAATAGCTTTCTTACTTCTTTCTTAATAGCTGTCTTATGTTTTTGGGGTTTTGTTTTGTTTGTTTGTTTTGTTTTTTCCTATTTTTGTTTGTTTGTTTGTTTAAAAATGTCCTTAGAAGTCACAGTACTTGAGCCAGAAAGGCAGGTAAGACAACTATGCCTGGCACAGTCAGACAGAAGCTGTGCAGATCAGTGGGTCTGGGCGTGCATTCTGCGCTGCAGCTCTCCCTCTTCACTGAGTGAATGGATGTTAGCATGCCATTTGTTTAAAAAAAGAACACTGGTACTTTATTTCAGGCTATTCCTTGATCTGCAACTCTTTCCTGAAGCATAACCAATTGCTCTTTATATCTGTTTTGCACAGAGGAATGAAATTTTAATTTGAGTCAAGAAGTTTTAGATACAGGTTCTAGTGAGAAGCTGGGATTGCAGTCAGATTTCTGTGGCTTCCCTCAGTACCAGTGCAAGCATACAGATAATCTTGTGACAACAGTTTTAAAAAAAAAAATTTAGCACATGGCATCCTGCAGTAAATTATAGAAGTGAAGAAAGGGAGCTATTATTTCACTAAATCTTCAACATTTCCATTATTTACTCCCCTCCCTGTGTATTATTACGCAAGCAGAGATGAAATCACAGAGAAAAAAGTTGCATAGCCTGAATACTACTTTTTCAAACTCCCATAGACCTGATCTTACAGAGGCTCTACTCCTCTTGCTTGTTTCACCATTTCCCTACAAGCTTATTCAACACAAAATATTTGTTGTCCGACTCTTCCTCAACACCTGAGCAGCACCAAGCTCCTGATCAGCACTCATAATTTGGTCTGAAACCTTACAAAGAATCAATGATGATGCAAACTCCTTGCTGTGTCTGACTTGTAGATATTTGAACCAAAAGTAAAATAGAAGTAACTTCAGACAGGTTTTTTTTTCAGTATATATTCACAAAAAAACCACAGCAAGGTGTGTATCTGTAACATCAGTTGACATACGAGAACCACGTGTCAGGTCATTTCCACTTATCATAAACAATTTCCTATAAGCTATGTTACCCCTCTCATCCCCTCCTTTCTTTTATTGCTGGTACTGAAAAAAAACCCAACAGATTGTGCCTACTCTGTTTTTGTTGTAGCACTTTATGAATATTCTTAAAATTAATAAAACATAAGTAGTACAACTGGGATAAACATTTGGCAAGCTATTTATTCGTTGGAGGTAAAAAAAAACATTTCTAAAGCAGCCAAAGCTATCAGTGGATTCGTGTTGCATTTGCCAAATAGTTTTACACCTGGGAAAAAAGCAACAACATCTTAAAGTTTTATTTGCTTAAAAAAACCCAAACCTGTGACAGCGATCTGTTTCCTTTAGAATCCAAATTTGCATGTGCAGTTGAGAGCAAATGAGATTCAAGCATGATGATAGGAAATCACCTTGTCCAGACTTGTCACCTTGTCTTGTTCAGATACCTATAAAACCCTGTGTTCATAGCCAGAGAAAAAGCAAAGACAGAGTCGGAGCACACTGCCTGTTTGCCCAGACAGGCAGAATCCAATTTCCCTGATTATTACAGGTAGGAAGTTCTGAAGCCTCAGACCAACAAAGAAGGGACCAATAAAGCCCCATTCCCAGATTCCTATATTTGAGAAGGCTGATAACTCCTGGGTACAATGCTATTTAGTTTCTGTTTTGAGCTAGATACACACCTTAACAGCCATTGTGATGTTTTGACTTGAAGGCAGAATTAAGACACTTCTCACATCTCGACCACATATATGAATGAGCTGGATTCTTCCAGGTACTTCCTGAGCATTCGAACAAGTAGGTCCAAACCCCAATAAATAGTTGGGTATTCTGAAGGAAGACTGTTTTGAGACATATAGTGAAGGCAAATATGCTGTCCTTTCATGTGTTCCATTGGTATAAAAATAACAAGTTTACTAAAGAAAAACATTCAAATCTCCAATAGAATAACTTCAAGAGTGAATGAAGGAAGAAACACAATAGCCTTTGGCTAATTGAAGTTAAATACGCAGCCCTTATGTCTCAAAAATTTGAGAGCCAAAGCTTGCCAAGGGCTTGGACAGAACAGGTGGATATCTTCCAGAAAATACAGGGATAATACAATGAATACTTGCAGATGCTATGAGCGTAGACCTCTATGCTCTGCATAGAGCCAAGTCCAGGCTTGAGCACAACCCTTTAGGGATGCTGAGGTGATTCCCTTATACTGTCCCAAACACCAAATCCGCTCTGCTTTAGGGAGAGGCATAGCTATGGCCTTGGCTCTCGCCCTGTAGCTCTGGCAAACATGACTCTGAACATGCATGGTTAATATGTTAATTTTGCTAAAACTTTTCTAGTTTTGAGGAATTCAACAGAATCTTAACAAGTGAAAAAAGCCAGGGAAAAAGACAGACAACTCACCCGCAACACCAAGCAATTTATTGCATGAGCACAAATGGGAACAACCTAATGACAGGTGACACATCATATCAGTAGCAAGCATATTATCACATCTGAGGATGGCAGTAAGTGAACAGCAGCATTGGAAAACAGAGGTTTGAGATAGCAGGGTAGGCTTTTCTTGTTCTAAAAAAATGTATTTCTCTTTCACCATTTCCCATAGGTCATTCACATATGGGAAGCGTTTGTGTACCTGTCTATGTGGGAGCAAAGTTTAAAGGAAGTTGTAGAAAGCAAGTTCATGCAAAACCCTAGAGATCTGGAAAAGCATCAACTGTTTTGTGAATGTTTATACTAAGTTTGAAATTTGATGTTAAGTCATTTGAGTGTGCTTGACAAAGCAAAATCAATTTACCATGACTAATAATGATATTACATCTTGGCTGAAATTACTTTATAACCAAACACAATGAAAGATAAAGGTGCTTAGCAATATAAAATATTCAAACTTCATTGTAAGTGCTCAACTCCTAGAGCATAAAAGTGTGCCTTTAATGCAAGTAAATTAGACTCCAAGCAACTGTTTGTTTGTTTTGTTTTTTTTCCAAGTTCCAACCACTGTTGCATTAAGACACAAAAGGATGAAACCTTGAGATTTATAGTTCTTACAGAAAAAGCAGACCAGGATCTTACAGAAAAGGTCCAGAAGGTACACACAACTAGTTCAGCAGCTCATGGATCCCACTCCCAAAGGAGTACACATTATTAGCTGGTGACATCTCAACCAGGTAATGACCAGGAATCATTTGCCATTTCAACAGGAATGACCGTTTCAGAAGGGCTATCAGAGGACCAGAATGCCTCTGGGTGCATTGTGTCTCAGCTCAGCCAAAGCCCCAAAAGCAGTCTGGGGAGGAACTGGACTGAAGATAAGCACCCACAGGGGAAAAAAAGCAAAGATCAGAATACTTCTGAACACCTATTAAATTTTAAATACCTTTGGGAAACAATTGATTTGAAATATCTGCCTGGACTCACTGCTGCATATATGCAGTGTTATTACACATTGCCCTTAGAAATGAAATTTTGAAGTGCTCCCTTACAAAAACTTCAGCTAGCTTCAAAAATACTGAGGAATTACACCACTGGACACTAACAATACTTGTGTCAGACCTCCTGGCTAGAACAGAAATCCTGTTTTGAAGCCTTCTGAAAAAAGCAAGCTAGGAATGTCAAAGGTCCTAAAGGCTTTGAATATATCAGTGTTTAAATACTTGTTTTCCTCCTGTATGGTATGGTTATGGGAATTAGGTACTGGAGCATTATTTTCAAAAAAGAATTGTATTGATGTTTATAAACTTTCATATAAGTTTATGCATTAAAGCAAAGGTCTAATTGATAGGTGAATAGCTGCTAATTACAGGGTAGTATTATGAGTCACACGTGCAACTCAGAGGCTAAAGGAAGATAAAATAACAATACTTAAGGAAATTGAGAAAGGCCATTACACATAGTATAAGAGGAACAAAACAACCCTCCAGCAGTAGAGGGGTGAGCAGAGCATCCAGCTGGCTGCGGACTTGGCATCTCCAGCTACTCATTTCACCCCATCAATTATGACCACGCTGACTGAGGGAAGCCATTAGCTGGGTATCAGCTTGTCCATCACCCTTTTTACCTGAGGTAGGATCACCAGCTCAGAACTGCAGGCATAGACTGCGAGCTCATTGTGAAAAAATCAGCAAAATGAGCAGACTGGAGAGCACAGGGCTCTGTGCCATTACAACCTAACACAGAGATGAACAGAAAGCAGAGTGGGGAAGAAAGGGTAGAAATCAGCTGGGTAACAAGTATCTGGATTATAAAATTAACATTAAGAAATAATTTATAGGCACCAGAAAGAAGGAGCATTACATAAAGTCTACAAGAATGTGCTAAAGCCTCCTGCCCACCACGTTTTTTCAACAGCCAATATTATAGAGCTCAAATCACCTTAACAATCCTTTTACCCCGTGTCTTGGTTTTGGCTGGGATAGAGTTAATGTTCTTCCTAGTAGCTGGTCTAGTGCTGTGTTTGGATTTAGGATGAGATAATGTTGATAACACACTGATGGTTTAGTTGTTGCTAAGTAGTGCTTACACTGGTCAAGGGCTTCTCAGCTTCCCATGCTCTGCCTGGTGCACAAGAAGCTGGGAGGGGGCACAGCCAGGACAGCTGACCCAGACTGGCCACAGGGCTATGCCATATTCTAAGATGTCATGCCCAGTATAGAAACTGGGGAAGTTGGCCGGGGGTGGGGGTGTGCAGCGATTGCTGCTCAGGGATGGGATGGGCATCAGTTGGTGAGTGGTGAGCAATTGCATCATGCATCATTTGCTTTGTATATTATTACTACTACTACTATTTTACTTTATTTTATTTCAATGATTAAACTGTTCTTATCTTAACCCACAAGTTTTCTCACTTTTACTCTTCCAATTCTCTTCTCTCCCCCATCCCACCAGCGAGGGGGGAGTGAGTGAGCGAGCAGCTGTGTGGTGCTGATTTGCTGGCTGGGGTTAAACCACAACACCCCACTGAGAGCTGCTGTTTCCATTTTGCAGTTTTGTTTTTAATGAGAGCAGAATCAACGGTATCAAATTTAATAACAGAAATTGCCTTTAGATACCTAATAGATATCATATGTTATCATTTACCTAACAATTGACTGACTAATGAGAACATTTTTTAATCAGTTTATAACTCTTCAAATACAGCACCATCTGACAGTGAAAAAAAATCATTACAGAAGGATAAATTGCCTTCCTCTAAGGTGAGTACAACGCAGTAGTGTTCCTTCTATTACAATAGCAAGTAACATAAGCAATTTCATTGTTTGGACATAGCTTTATAATTTGAATATTAATATTTGATGTTTCTGCTCCCTCCAGAAACTGGGCTTCCTTGTTTTATTTAAGATTTGGAAAAGGGAATGGAATAGTGGATAAAGATTAAAAAGGAGAAAGCAACAGACTAGGAAAAGAGAGGGAACAAGAGCAAGACAAGTCTGCCAAAAAGGATGTACAGCACACAGTGTCTTCATATAACCAGCACTTACAGAAAGCCACTCCTCTCTCTCTCTCTCACTTTGGATGTACCTGCAGTTGTATTGCTCATGCTTCATTAGCCCCCAAGCAGCTGAGTACAATTCCTCTGAAACACATTGAACCAGACTAAGATAGGAGAAGTTAAAAAGCATATTAAAATTTTTTTGAGAACAAATTGGACCACAACTGCTGTAAAGCCTGTAACACTGGAAGTACAACGTCAATTCAGCCAAGGCCCCAGTGCTGACGTTAAGCATTTTATGCATACAGAGTTGATTGTGAGAAGAATAATGATTTTTAAACTTTCCAGTACGAAACAGAGTCATTAATTGCAAGAGTCATTTGGCAGTCTGCACCTTCATTATCTACAACTGCCCCACACAATACACTTATCCTTGGAAGATAGCTAGATCTTTTGAGAAGCATGAGTCAAGAATTCCTCTCGATTCTATTAACTGACAAAGAAGTAGTCATTGGGTAGTAAACAAGATACAGCAAGTGTTAATATTTAATGTTTTATCCTGGAGTTAATATACCTGGGCAGTATAGGTACAATCATAATTCACAATAATAAAAAACTTCTGCTGCTCTTGCAACAGTAAGGAAGAGAAGAATTTGAATCTTCTTTAGCTCTCACAGTCTATTTTGTAGTTTATCTCCTCCACTGTAGCATCAATACATTATGGAAGAGATGCTATATTTTTTCTTTAATCTTTACTGTTTCTCCAGGCTTTCTAGCACCCTTATCAGTGCACTGCAGTACATACAGAATAATGAAATAGTTTCCCTGCTGTTTTAATAAAACTTTCAATTTCATGTCTAATCATCACACATTCAATTGGACATAAATTCATTTTCTTTACAAAGCGAGACCTGAAAACATTGTGTTAATTATTCTAATCCTTAAAGATATTGCAAATAGGGCTGGCAAGTCAAGCTTTTAAGTCAATGACCACATTGCAAGCAAATTTTTTCTCCCCCCCCAGCAGAAGCAGCTCTAAAATGATTGAGTTTAAAACCATCAAGCTCAGTTCTTGTTCCAAGTGAAACATCTCTCATTCTTCACCTTTCTTATATCAAGACCAAAACAGAGAATAGTATATCTTAAAACATGCAGTTGCAAGTAATAACCACAAGTAGCCTGTGCATCAGTACAGAAGAAAGTGACAAAATTGCTTGGAGAACAAAACAATAACTTTGTGGAAGAGAAGCTTAACTACAGATCGTAGGTTCAATCTGATATTCACAGCCTTGAATCTGCACTTAAGTGCTTCAGTGGATCTTTCACTGAAGACCTAAGGTCCTGTCTTCCTTTTCAGATGCAGTTAGAGGATGAAAGGCTGGTCATCTCTCTTATCTGCTCATTCAGTAGTTAAAGTGCCTGTCAAGAGAGCAGCTGATTTGGGATTTATGTGTTTTCAGCCTGAACAAGAGAAATCAGAACTACCCAGGCTGAAAGAAAAATGAGACACACTGCTCCTTCCAACGCAGCCAGGCCAAAAACAAACTGTGAACAATGAAATTAGGCTGCACTCAGAGAAAGCACAACTGTGGGCATGATACTAAAGAACTCGTTTAGGGTGAAGTCAGGCTTAGATCTCACTTAACACACACACACAAAATGTACAAATACTCCTAAAAACCTTAAGTCTTTGAGTGTCAGGATTTACAGAGGCTTAAGGACAGAGTGAGCGAAGAGCAGCTAGTGAAACGCATCACAAATGAGTCTAAACACAAGCTGGTTTTTTTTTTTTGCCTTTTCTACATTTCATTGGCAAGTACAGCAACAAAATAACATTTCAGGAATAGATGGACAACCATCTGTCAGTAAGAACTAGATGACATGGTAGCACTTGGAACCAGGCACTAGCCATACAGCACAATTCAAAAACCGCCTGCTGAACACAGAGGTGGTTTTCTTGGACATATTTAGTTCATGTTGTTTTGAACAAGCACTCTTGTTTTTCCTTCTTTTGCATTTAAGAGATGATGCTGAGGTGTATACAAAGCATGTGTACAACCACAAAATTTTAACTGGGGAAAAAGGCTCAAAAGTGCTGAAACTTCAAGATGCCCAACGGAAAAAAACTTAGATCACTTAATGTTGATTTTTTCACCAATGGTGTTTTAGTTTGATGTTGTAGATTTGATTACAAACATTATTCACACTGCCTCAAAATGAATTTAAAATGGGGACTGCTCTGTTAACAGATCCTGTATGTCACAGACATATAACCTTACTGCATGAACTACAGAAAATGAATACATCACATGGATTTGATTAAACTGTGACAATTGACACAATATGACAGCCAAGACAGTACCCCACTAAAGAGAACCCCAGGACAGTGCTCTGAATATACTAATAAACAAGACCAATATAAGACAAAGTGAGAAGAACTTGTATCATTGACAGTAAGGAAAGCCCCATTGATCTTCATCCCTGTATATCACATCAAAAGGATTACTACAGTGCATGACGATTCAGGGAGAGTTAGTGCAAGAGATTTATGTGTTTCACTGTTTCACCTGCAAAGTGCAAGTGCTCATCTGAAGAGATTTTAAAGGAAAGAATTTTTTTGTTATGATCAATTTATTGCCTAAGTTCATTATTGTCATTTTTAGGCAGAACTCTCAGAGTCATACTTATGACAGAAACTGTAAGACTAATTTCACTTTCAAAGATGAAAACTGAGAAAAGAAAGAATTCTAGAGTAAGACGGTTGAGTCAGCCTAAATTCCCAAGTGAACTAGTACTGATTTTCCCAGTTTGCAGGTACAGCTGAAGGTTCTTCAAATGAATTATGATCTCTCAAAATAAAGAGCTAAGATCAAGCAGAATTGCTATCTCAATACATCTACTAATTTCATACAGACTAGAACAGTAAGTACAAAGCACACATTGTTGAGAAGGGAACCACTTCTTATTTACACCAAAGGCTGTTGTAGTTCCAACTCACCAGTTGGACCCATCTCCCTTCTTACTGGAAAAATTCTCAGCTTCTGTACTGCTGCATCAATATTAACACAACAGATAATGCTCCTAGAGAATGCTTTACACCATTTTTACTGGACTTTCCCCTTCCATCATTTATTTCTTTACTGTACATGTTACCTCCCATTGAAGTCTCTTTTCTTGTTTTCTCCAGGAGGATTTACTTTACCCACTCGGAGTTTTCTCCCCCACAATTATCAGTGTCTCATGCTGACATGACATTCAGGCTTTCAGCAATTGTTCTTAATGAGAGAGATTAAATTGCGGTTCATTAAATAAGTTCATTTTATCCTACTTGCACATTTGTCTAATCAGCTTGCATCTTGATGAGACTTATGTGTACATGTGTGTACAAAAGCCATCACACCTATATAGAACATGTTTTCTTTCACATGTTCCTTAAGTCCACAAGAACCTAGAGTCACTCTGTTAGAAAAGTATTAAAATATTTTAAGTCTCTCCTTTCTAAGGTTTTTTTAGTTTGTGGTTCACCCCCCCCCGCCCCCAACTTCTCTCTCTGTTAAGACCACAGTGATTACTGTTCAGGTTTTTCTAAAAACTTAGTAGTTATATGCAAAAAGAGAATATTTCGTTCAGTTTCCTAAACAGCATCAATTCTAATAAGCCAAGACAGGTTTCATTAATACAGCTGCTCACAGGGAAGCAAGAAAAACCGTTCTAGGCAGAAATGAGTTGCATTTCAATCACACAACTTTTTATGTCTGAAAAGTATACCCATTAGAATACATCTATCAATGGATAATTGTTGTGGCACAGCAATTTTTTTTCCCAGAAGACAGATGGTAAGAAATCAGTGAAAGTATTTGGTGCTTAGCTAGAATTACAATATTTTGTGGGAATGCACTATATCTTTACTATTTATTTTCCCAATAACTAAATAGTTTTGGTGTGTCCTATGTTAGCTCTTATGAAGAGAAAGTAATGTTGTGTAGGTTGCATCAAGATGATAGAGGGCTTGTTCTTTCAAATTCTTAATTAAAAATAGGTTTCTTTGGTAGGAAGTACAAGAAATAGTAAAAAATTAAAAACTTGAACTTTATTACCCAACGAACTTTATTATCTCATTACCCAAAAGGAAAAAATCAAGAGGTTTAAGATTAAAACCTATTTTATCACACTCCATTTCTTTCTCCCTGATCTGACTGTTATCCATATGTCCCTGTTAACTCTAACTCATATTATACACCTTTTAGATTTTTCCGTTTAATC
This sequence comes from Nipponia nippon, assembly GCF_047370975.1. Lineage (NCBI taxonomy): Eukaryota > Metazoa > Chordata > Aves > Pelecaniformes > Threskiornithidae > Nipponia > Nipponia nippon. Next base: position 6,512,037 of record NW_028262291.1, on the reverse strand, counting down.
TGTCCAGCAATTACTGTTTGGCATTGCAAGTGAGGAATGCCTAGGAAATACATATTTATTCTCAATATCCCCAAATGCCTGGAAAGTGGAAGCAGCCAAAACCTGCTCAGGTTTGTTACAGTCTGTACTTTGATTACACATATCTGATTTGTATTTCTAGATTAAGAGGAAAATTTCATTATTGCTTGTTTAGGGTAAGCCCTCATCTTACAGGGGAAAAACATACCAGAAAAAATTCAATTTAACATATAAATACTAATGCCATAAAGTAACATCAAAATAACTTGGGTAAATTAATCACTGAAGTAAACAACAACTTGATGTTTTCCAGAGGTATATATTTTATCTGTGACCTGAAGAAACACCTTAAAAAGAAAAATATAAAGCTTTATAGTCTCAAAAATCTGGAAAGTCTTCAAATAAAGTTTGGAATTAGTACAGAGGGGTAGGGGTTCCACCCCCCCCCCCCCCCAGCTTTCACAGTATTTTAATCCATGTCCTGTATAGAAGCTCCATACTGTTTCCTCACTGGGAACTGGACTCTGACTGAGCTTATTTTGTGTGTTACACTAGTGCCATCTGACAGAACTTGTGGTAGCTGCATTTTAGGAAGCGCTTTATTGCACTGATGAAAAAGTGAAAATATTTTCATTATATATATAACTTGCACAATTTTTCAGTATTATTAAAGTTCTAATATAAAAAATGCAAATGACTGGATTTGTATACCTAAGATATTTATGGCAATAATGAAGTTCATAAGCACCCTACACTGTATGGGTAGAAAACAACTCTGTAGGAGTAGCACTTAATCATCTCCCAAGCCATTACCTTGCTTGAAAACAATCTAGAGTTTAAATAAATGGGCTAAAGTTTGAATAACAACCCAGTATCTCCTCTCACATTTCCCATTAGTCTAGTATCTAAACCCAGAACTCATTACATTCATATTTATTAGACAGTTTGTCACGCTCCAATTTTCCCCAAAATATCATTAATGAAGCACAAATTTCCATTCACATTAATTGTTAATTAACTCTTTTAAAGCAGTTTCAAGACTACCCAGATACATTTTGTGCAAAGCATGGTACTCTGGTAGTACCGTTTCTTGTCTCCAGTGCCACTCCTCTGAAGAGTCCATAACCTTACACTGACTTAAGAGTTTAAAAATACAATTTACTTGGTTAGTTATTTTCTGCCCATTCAACCCAAAGACACTAGCATGAATGAAGTTCTTAAAATGCCTGCTAAGCATTTAATCTCACTTCTTTCCTTCTCACCCCAATGAGCAGAATTGCTTTTCTTTTCATTTATTATAAGTATTTTACAAAATACATTAGTATGCTTTTTCTGCAAGACTTTAGTCTGAGGAAATATATTGTTGCAGTAATTTCTCCATATTAAAAATATGGGCCTTCTTTCAGTTCCGTTATTAAGAACTCATTCTTTATAGCTTAAAGCAAGCATTCACCACTTCCAATCTGCACTTGCTTTTTAGATTGTTTTGCAGGTACCACTGGAACCTGTTCTCGGTACAAAATGAGTAGTATGTTGCAGTTCTCCATTTTAAATAGCCTTAAAATTATCTATAATGCCATGTCCCCCATTTTTAAGATAGTTTTCAATGTTGCGCAATTTCTCATTTTGTGTTGCCTGTACACTCCACAGGCAAACTCCTGGCCCTTCCCCCATTTCAACCATTAACAATAACATTCAACAGAAGCAGATCTAGAACTGCAAGCTGCAGAACACCGTTCTTACTCGAAGGTGACCCACATCACAAATACTCTCTGCACCACGAAGCCAGCTGTTTTGTCAGTCATGCTGTTAATAGGTTCATTAGCATCACATTATCCCCTTGCTGTTGGGGCTCGTATTGTCACAGAAATAACAGTTTCTCCAAAGGGAAAGCTTAAGATCCACTCTCCTGCATGAGTGAAGTTTATGTATTTTTGTAAAGCTAGACCTCACCTTTCTGGTGAAGGAATACATGGATAAATATTTGTAGCAAAGGGCAGAGGAAGACCTTTAAGAAACTGATACAGCCACAACTCCCTCCAATTACTTGTTCACAACAGGGTCTTATTTTTGTTTTTGCAACCAATAACACATAACTATTTTAATGAATTGAGAAAGTTTCTTTCAAGTAGTCAGAGCTTATATACTTAGCTTTTACTTGCCATCTTTGGTACTGGTTTCAAATACAGTAACACAATTAAAGCACTTACACAGGATAACAATCTACTAAGCGCTCTACAAATCAACATTAGAGAAAAGGAAAGCTTGCGTGAAGCTTTGTCTACTAAAATTGCTGCTGCACAAAAATATTTCTCTCACAGGTTTTTAAAGATGCTTCCAGATTTAGACGAAACAAACCACAATATAATCTGATTTCTGGAGTACTCGATCTCCTACTGAGAAAAATTAAGAAATATTTTGGCAAATATTCATTTAGCAGTTACCTGCAGGAGAAGAAAGTGAACCAAATTCTTAACACCAGGACAGTCACTTTGACACAGGTCCTGTGAAAACAGAGTAATAGGGCTGATTTGGGGGGAGAGGGGGAATGTGTGTGTTGAAAAATTAAGAGAGAGAAGTAAAATAATTCAGGCCCCCAAATTCCTCAAAAGTCTGCTTTGTGTTTGTAAGGGAACTATACCACAGGGTTCTGACAGTCAGGTACACTTTAGGCAGATTACTCAGACTTAATATTCACAGTCCTCACTTCTCTCAAATGTTTTATGAGGCTAGAGTAAAAGCATCTTATATCCCTAGTCCAGCGCATGCAATATTTATGATGTGCTTAGGGTAATGAAATGGATTTGATGGACCTTCTGAATGCATATATAAAGCAAGGTCTGTGTTGAGGCAGGCAGAAGCTTCCACATATCAGCTTGGTCACCAGAATAACAATAGCATGGTCCTCCCTTTCCAGAACAAATGAAGAAATGGCAAGGTAGTTCACTCCACTTTTTCCCCCCTAAGATGGGACAGCAAAGTTCCTTCTTTCTACTCCAAGGAGCTTCTTCACTCCTAAATACTTATGTCTTGTCCTCTGCATCTACTGGTTAAGATTGAATGGGAATCAAACATGATTATAGGAAATCATCTCACCCAGGCATTGTTTAAAAGCATAAAACTCACATGGTTATAGAGCCAGAGAACAGCTCCTCAAGTAAAATATTGCTTCAGTATGAACTTTTTCCAGGAGCAGAATAACACAATAGAATTTTTTTTAAACAGTTTTCATAAAACTGGATCAGTCAACATCCATTTCTACCACCTCTCAGACACTTCATTCTTGGAGTATTCATAATCTGAATTGCTAAATCTAAGTTCCCCGTCCATAATGAATAATAACATACTGCAGTACAATAGGATTTATCCTAAACACACTTAGAATAAAAGCACTGCTTGTGTACACATTTTTAGTGATTTTTTTAAAAGAAACTACAGTGCTTCAGAACAGATTCTCCTCTCAGAACAATGATTAATGCTAAATGTTCGTAGTAGTTCTATAGCTGTTTAATGACTTGTCAAAACACCAACCTATATATAATTTCAGACAATAAAAAGAAGCTTTTCTGTCGCTGTCCATTTATGAAGCCAGGTTGGAAAGAGCAAGGAACATACCAGGTACTGAGTTGCTCAGCTGTATCTTGCAAAATTAGGCTTTAAGAAATATTTTTTTTAGTAAGTGATACAAAACAATGAATGATCACATTGTGCAATATCAGGAAGTTTTCCTTAAATCATGTTGGCTCTCATACTCAAATGATGATGAAGCACCATAACTAACTAAGGAAATTTTAAGCTTATTTTTCAGGTCTTTAGGGGTACTTCACACCATAGATGAATATGAAAGCAAGGAAAAAAGCTTTCAGGAGAGACTACATGAAAACATACTTAAAACTGGTCTTTTCTCGAATGTTCATTTAGTCTCAAAGAATCCACTATGAATAGCAATAGACTTTTTCTTGAAATGATTTTCAACAAAAATGGATTTTTTTCAACTTCTAATGAACAAAAACTGAGTTTTAAAAAGAAAACACAAACTATTGGAGTGTTGTGTTTTCTTTCAAACATCTTAGAAAATAATGAAAAAAAATCCAAAAAAGTTTAATTCTCAGAATATCTACATTATAGGGAGCCCTAAATTGGTGCTTCAAAGCACCACACTTCTTGTCAACATTGTAATTTTCCACTGCAAACCAAAATCCAATTTCTAGCAACAACTACCCATTAAGTTACAGATATCAGTTAAAGCTCTCTAAAATTCATTTTGACAAATACAAACAGGATTTCCAAGACGTTTTAGAAAATATATACTTCTCTATACCATAATTGCAAAGCAAACATTCATTTTATAAACTCATTTGAAAAGAAAGGAGGATATGTTCTACATGTCAGTCCCACATCAAAAATATAAAGGAATATAAATGGCTTTCACTTTTATAGTTGGTCCAGACTTTGTGGATACAAAATAAAGAATTAGCCCAGAGGCCACTCAAAATCCAAGGGTATTTCTTCTCCCACACAGTTCCAGCTACAAAGCAGGATCTCAAGTCTGAAATAAAATCCAAACTAGACATTGTTTTTTCTTTACTGCAGAGTAGTGAATTGAGAAAGAAAAGTGACTGTCAAGTAACATTTTTCCCCTCAGAAGTTTAGTGTTTGAATTTTAAAATTCAACACAAGAAATACAGCCTGAGTGTTGAGGTTAGTAATGCTCACATTTCTGTAGGCAAAGAACAATTTCCTATTAACTTCCCTGTAAAAAAAGAAGGAACAAAATCTGTATTCATAGGTGTTAGGGAGCATCTCTGATTTTTTTTATTTATTCTAGACTACAAGATCATTTATGTTGGAAAGTATCCTTAGATACTTTCTTGTGTGACATCCAGCGCTTGTTCAAACAGTTGCCTAAGTTTTGAATAACTCCAAGGACAGTGTTTTTCAGTCTCTCTGGGCAGCCTGTTCTGGTGTTTCATCACCCTCATAGTTGAAAAAACCTTATACCTCACAGCAATTTCCCATTTTCTAAATTGTATTCTTGTCCCTCATCACATCACAGTGCATTAGACAATGCTAAGGTCACTCCTTACACTTCTCTTCCTGAGGCTGAAGCTGCTTGGCTCTCTCAGCCTCTCCTCATGTGTAACTTGCCCCAGACCCCTGAACATCTTGATGTCCCACCACTGAACTTGCTCCAATATGTCAGTGTCTCACTGGGGAGACCAAAACTGGGCACAGTACTCCAGGTGCTGTTTCAGAAGTGCTGAACATAGGGCAAGAATTACATCCCTGCCATCTACCCTGGCTAGTAAGCGCAACAGGCAACCAGCCTTCCTCCCTGCAACGGTGCATGGTTGACTCCTGTTTGACTTCTTCACCATGACTCCCAACTCCTTTTCTACAGCAAAACTGCTTCCTACCCAGACAGTACACTGCTTGCTGTGACATCGGGTTATATCACTCCACATGGACCAACCTTTGTTGGACTTCATGAGGTTTATGTCAGCCCATTTCTTCAACCTGCTAGGTTTCCTCTGACCAGCAGACCTCATTTTGACTAGCAGACATGAACTTTCACAACCCTCCCTTTGTTCACTGTCTACAAACCTGCTGTTTTTAAGGCCACTGAACAACTTTGACCCTAGTACAGGTACCAGAAAAATGGCACTAGTAACCAGTTACTACTTGGACTTTCTACCACTGATGACAACCCCTTGGAGCCTGACTGTCAAGCCAACTTACTATCCATCCTATAGTCAGCCTAACCAACCTGTATCTCACCACTCTGGCTATTAGGATTCTGTAGGAAACCCCAAAGGCATTGCAAAAGCAAGGTGAACAACATTCACAGGTCTCCCCAGTTCGTATCAGACTGGGCAGGTACAATCTGCCCTCAGTAAATCCAAGGGCAACTCTCCAACAGTCTTTTTTTCCAATTAACGTACCTCCCATTCCTGAGATTGAAATGGCTTCTGGTAACATTTTCTGGCTATAGACAATTCGAAACCTAAGCCCCAAGAAATGCAAGAGTCATCTCAGTTCTTTCTGTATAGCATGAGAGGACTAGTGTTAAATAAAACTGACACTTTAGGGAAATTAAGTTAACATATAGCTTTGATACGCCTTCACAAGGTAAGGAGAATAATCATTCAATAAACTGGTAGAAAATAAATTAATACATCTCCTAATATATTTAAGGAGTTCCTTTCCTGAATGTGAAGTAGGGTAAGAAGAACTACAGACTAACAAACAGTGAATTAAAAGGATGTCCTAGGAAGAAAAATTGAAGCTACAGACACAATTGAAAATAATATATCAAATAGATAGACAAGAAAGATCCCTACAGAAGAAACATACTATTTCTGATTTTACAATATAAGTGTTTACCTCTAAATAAATTAGGATTTGAGAGATCTGAACCTTGAAAACCTTAAACAATCTTCATCCTTGGAAATGGGACAACACATCACAATTGCTTTATTTAATAGTTTAGTGCATTATACATTGCTGCAGATTCTGTCCTATTAAAAGGATAAATGGAAAACAAAGGCAGATGTAAAATGTGTTCAGTCTGTTGTCTAGTGTTAACTAAAACCACCTGGAGGAAAACTGAGCAGTGCATCACTCCATCTGTGAGAACTACTGAGAATTCAGGTACTGAAAAACCTCTGCTAAAAACAAGGTGGCAGGGAACCTGTATCACAACTGGATATTAAATAGCTGAAAATACAGTAGTTTCTGTACTTTTACATTAGAGAAAGCATAAAAATTGAGAGCAGAATTGGTCAAATGTTTTCCACAGGAATTATTGCACAACAAAAATAAATATTTTTTTCATTGTCACTGTAGATGAACAAAATCACAATCTATCATTTTACTTAGGCTTATTTACAAAGATTAATTTAGTTCAACTTGAGAAACATTTAATTTTATAACTTTCATTGTAATATTAACCTGCTCTCTTGCATAAACTGCAATGCCAGTCCCTATGCACCTCTTGTGAGACAGGCTCTTCCATTCTCTCTCCTGAGCAAATTGCAGATTTCCATCTTCCTGAGAAGTGCACTTCATTATAGACTTATGAAGACAATCTAACCCTACAGAAGAATGAAAAGCATTGGATTCTCTTAACTCCACCATAACAATGTACAGTTGAACACTTAAGTGACTTGATGTCTTTTGTCCATTCAATGAAACATTGTTTGGCTTTCAATCCAAAATTATAAATAATTCAAAAGTGTAAAAGCTTCTGTATTGGTGGAAGGCCACCTGAGACCAGGCTTAACTTTAGTTCAGATAGTAATGCTACCTTCAATGCAATTGGTATGCAAGTTAATTAATTCTCACCCACTCCCTAATTAACCTGTCTGGGTAAGATTTTGATTTGTCTGTCTCTGATATAAAAACCGGGATTTGAAAAATACCAAGATAAAAATGTTCTCTCACAAGACATCCACTAATTCCTATTTTGAGTTGGGATGCAAGTCTGAAATAGTTTTTCCCCCCTTGTGCCACCCCAGACTGAGAGTATGTCTTTATGAGACTTACAAAATAAAAATTCACTATACTTTTATAAATGTAAAAATTTAATACTGATAGGAGACTTCTGAGCACACAGTGGTTTTACTTATTGCCAGTATGACCCAAATAGAATTCAGAAGTTGTGACTCTACATATTTAGTAGTATATTGTCAATAAAACTGAAACAATCCTGACTGCATTTAAAGAAACAAGGTGAAAAGTGGAGCTATAGAAAAAAGGATAATCAACCAGCTAGTTTAGTTCACCTATACATACAGTAACGCAAGTGAAGACTAATATACTCTTTCATACAAAATAAAGTTACAGACATTAGTGTGTGGACATCTTCTGAAAAGTAACACAAATACCACTCATGAATGGACAACCACTGACCCTCTCCAAAACTCTGACCCACTGACAGATGTTGCTGCTTGACAGAGCCATTGTGTGCACTACTAAGAGCGAGCACAAAGTATTACATGATCAGAAACAAGCTCCATGACATATCAGAAATAAATCAACTTTAAAAAAAGGTAATGAGATTCATCCACAGCTTCTGCTCCAGGCACTTTGCAAATTATAGTGAAAATGCGTTAAGATCTCTAATGCAAATCCTCTTATTGTCCCCCTCTGAACATTAAAAAGAACTGGAAATACTGTTTATTTGGTGATTTCAGATAGTCAGTTTACAAGGAATGAGGAAAATACTCCAATAGCACAAGAGCTGCATCAAAATTTGCTAACAGGTGTGTTTAAAGCTTCTGGGTGCTATAATGACAGAGACCTGGCACCCAGAACAGTCAAGGTTATAAAATTAAAATTTTGCACAGCAATGTTTGCGTTTGCCAGCAAATGCAAACGCTCCCCTAAAGTAAGAGTAAACTTGCAGCTGATCAAAGTGTCGGTTTTTTTTGGTTTGGTTTGGGTTTTTTTTTTGGGTGTGTGTGTGTGTATTTTTGTTTTTGTTTTAATAGAACAAAGGAATTATTCTGATACTCACTAGATAGGACATATAACCACTAAGAATTCACTCTGGATTAGGAGAATGTGCTTGTAGCCTGAAAACACACACTTGTTTAGATGAATATCACCCTTTTCCACCTGCTGTTTGGATACAGTCTGTCAGTCACATACCCAGTCCTGCAATAAAACATCCCAGGCCACCTGCCTGGGATGATACTCATTCTAATTCAGTATAGACAGCATTTCCTATCCCAAAAGCATTTCATGCTATTACAGTTTTAATTGCAACACTTAATAAATGTAAAAACACTCTTCTAGATTCTGTTGTATATAAAATGCTGCTGCCCATTATAAGATAGCAGCTGAGGTATTTTAAATGTAATATCTTGATTGGCAGGCACTAGCAGAGAAGCAGAGCTAAATTTATGCAGCAATCATTACTAGAAATCCACACAAATTTTCAAGATAACATAGAATGAGGCAAAATGATTTTAAAGAGGAAATCAAACAGAAAACATTCATTCAGCTAATGCAAATTAAATACCTCTGCTTTCTATTCTTGGAAGATAAGGAATGTAAAAGGCTATCCATACAAAGTTTTGAAGGATAAGGCAAATATATACTTTCTGCATGACATCTTGCATTGGGTTTGCCTGGCAAGGTTTTGGTAGCAGGGCGGGCTACAGGAGTGGCTTCTGTGAGAAGATGTCAGAAGCTTCCCCCACATCAGACAAAGCCAACATCAGCCGGCTCCAAGAGGGACCTGCCACTCGCCAAGGCTGAGCCCATCAGCAACAGTGGTAGCTCCTCTGGGATAACGTATTTAAGAAGGGGGGAAAAAAACCCAAAACTGCACAATTGCAGCCAAAGAGAAGAGTGAGAATATGTGAAAGGAACAACCCTGCAGACACCAAGATCAGTGAAGAAGGAGGGGAGGAGGTGCTCCAGGTACCAGAGCAGAGATTCCCCTGCAGCCCCTGGGGAAGACCATGGTGAAGCAGGCTGTCCCCCTGCAGCCCATGGAGGTTAATGCTGGAGCAGAGATCCACCTGCAGCCTGTGGAGGACCCCATGCCAGAGCAGGGGGATGCGCAAAGGAGGCTGTGACCCCATGTGAAGCCCACACTGGAGCAGGCTCCTGGCAGGAGCTGTGAACCCATAGAGGAGCTCAGGCTGGAGCAGGTTTGCTGGCAGGACTTGTGACCCCATGGGGGACCCACGCTGGAGCAGTCTGTTCCTGAAGGACTGCACCCGGGGAAGGGACCCACACAGGAGCAGTTCGTGAAGAACTGCAGCCTGTGGGGAGACTCACATTGGAGAAGTTCATGCAGGACTGTGTGCCATAGGAGGAACCCCACGCTGGAGCAGGGGCAGAGTGCGAGGAGTCCTCCCCTGAGGAGGAAGGAGCAGCAGAGACAGCGTGTGATGAACTGACCGCAACTCCCATTCCCCATCCCCCTGCATCACTGGTGGGAAGGAGGTAGAGAAAATTGGGAGCAAAGTTAAGCCTGGGAAGAAGGGAAGGGTAAGGGGAAGTGTTTTAAGATTTAGTTCTTATTTTCTCATTATCCTATTCTGATTTGATTGGTAATAAATTAAACTAATTTCCCCAAGTCGAGCCTGTTTTGCCCATGACAGTAATTGGTGAGTGATCTCTCCCTGTCCTTATCTCGACCCACAAGCCTTTTGTTATATTTTCTCTCCCCTGTCCAGTTGAGGACGGGGAGTGATAGAGTGCCTTTGGTGGTGGGCACCTGGCATCCAGCCAGGGTCAACCCACCACGCATCTACAGAGTGTCTTGCTTCAAAATATAACTTTGTTTCACAAAGCTACACATCTGTCATGTTAATCTATGGTTTGCTTTTCACATTAATCTAATTTCACCATCTCTACTATCACAACTACAGGTTAAAAAACAGAGGAAAAAACCCCATGTGTTTAGGAAAGGTGTTGCAGCAGAGCCTGCTCTCAGGTACCAGACCCACTCACCACAGACATCCGTGATAGACTGTGGTCAGTTCATTACCATTTCCATATCTGCATTTTGAATGCTATTGAAAACAAGCTTCACATCCATTAATACAGACATAGAACACCCTGATTTTCCAGCCTCTGTAGCGTAAGTCTTTTTTTCCTCCAGAGATTTTTACTACCTACCTATCTACTAACTTGAAGTCTTTTTTTAACCAAAAAGGGTTAAGGGGAGGAGAGGGGAGGAAGAGTGGTCTCTTCCTCCCTTCCTTTGTCCACCTAGAAAAGCAATTTATTCACTACAAGATTTTCCTGAAACAAGTGAAGCTTGCATATCAATAGTGAGGAGACCTGCGGGAAGACAGCAGAGGAACATAGCAAAAAGAACACATAAAGCCAAGCACCAGGGACATTAAGGAGAACAAGGCAAGCCAGGCTCTGCACAACTAGCAGACAGGAATTGGACACAACTGAACTAGCAGAAAGCAGCAAAGGCCCCCAGAAAACAGGAGAACCAACTTCTCTCCAGGACAAAGGGAACAACAACACAGTTTTACAACAGCTGAAATGCTAAAAACACCTCCATTACCATCACCAGGCTTAGTTTAGCGTACCTGTTTGCAGATGAGCAGCCAAAATGAGCCTTTGCAGAAGCACAATCCCCATCAGTCCAGTACAAAGAAAACCCGAAAACACCAAGCTCAAAAAGTCGCTTCTGAAAGCAGAGACAAAACTACAGACTCCCACCAGAGCCTCCCCAGCCAAACTAGACCTGTGTCTCAGCCTCTAGCTTTCATGGGCAGAGGGCAACACAGGTGGTGGCACTTTGCATCAGGGGTGGCAGCAGGGAGCATTGCACTCACCTGGATAGCACATCTCCAGGTGATAATCAGCATGAACACACCCTGGTTTTATGCTGCTTAAGAGGATGAAAATGTAAAAATATAAGAACTTAAGAAATGCTCCCCAAGTCCATCTAGGCTTGTGTTTTGTCCCCAGCACAGGAGATAACTGGCGGTGCTCAGGTGTTTATGCAGCACACATGGATGTGGCCCCTCTGCCATCCCTTTTCCCCCTGTACCTCCACAGTCCATGATCACTGTACAGGGACACCCCAATGTCCCTCTTCAGTATCTCTGAATAACCTCTTTTTTGACACTGCTGACACTGCCTTCCTCCACAGCAGCCTCCCAGGGCAAAGAATTACTGAAGTTCGTTAAACACCGTGTACTTCCTTTCACTTGTTTTAAACTAAGCCACCGTGATCTGGTCAATATCAGCACCACGTTCACCATCTCCATTGCCACTCAGGCACCCCCCCTTAACCTTCCCCACTCCTCACCAGGACTCCCGACCTTTCAAGCTTCCTTCCCAAGGCAGCTGCTCTGTCCCTGAGATCACATCACTGTCCCTTTTCTGGCTCCACGGGGACCTTCCTGAAGTGAGAAGACCAGAGCTGCTCACTGTGCCCAAGTCACGAGCACATCAAAGCTTTATGCAGCAGCAAAATGATAACTTCTCTCTCATTTTTCATACCCTTTCTGCTGACGTCCAACACCTTGATAAGTAAAATATCTAATCTAATATTGTCTTCTGGATGTGGGACAGTTAATATGTCTCGGTTTTTGACTGAAAATGTGTGGTTTGCACATCATTCTGCTCTGCTCCCTCACATGCAGTGTGACTGACTTGTGCAGAGCTGTGCAGCACAAAAGTATTCAGGTGCTGCTTTATTGGTTTATAAGATAAATTTCTGGTACCCCAAATGATTAGAAATAATTTTTTTCCCATATGTTAACCTTTTAACATAAATATTGTAGTTTTTAATATTGACCTAAACTCTAACTATTTTCTAAAATAAGACTACACATGACAGAAACTTCTAACCTTTTGAAGAGCAAAACAGAAGACACAGCTGGAGAGCCAGTTCAGCCTGGTGCAGCATACAGAGTATTCCTCTGAGGTGGGAGAGAAGGGATTCAAGGCAATATTCTGTCCTGGCCAGAACAGGAGGCTGAATCCAGATCCTCTTATCTCAATCCCAGAGCTCCCGTATCTTTGCGCCATAACACACACCTTTCTTTAAATCAGGGGTCATGTATTCCAGCAGAAGAGATATAAAAAATAAATACAATTTGTACAGCGAGCCTGGTTATGTCATACAACCAGTGAGACTGGTACAGTACAATACGAGTGCCTGAACCTTCTCAGAAAAATCCAGGTTGTCATAAAGAATTAATTGTCAGGATGTGGTATGGAGCCTTGGATGCAAGTGACTCCAAGCAATAAACCAGTTAAACCAAAATACTTAAAAGGAAGAGAAGGACTTTGCTAACTAGTAACCAGTACATAGTGTTTACTTGCAGAGAAATGAATAAGAATACATTGATTTAAATTCCTGTATGGTTCGCGGGAGCAGGCACTTACAGAATGCCTTTTTCCAGGCTGTGTGCCAGAACACATAAACCATATAGAAGTTTTGCTCACTTGTGATCACAAACAGACAAAAAACTCTAGCCCCACTGCAATTTGTGCTTTCTGATGCATTTACGCTGTGTATTAATTCATTTGATGCAATGCCAAAAAGTCTTCTCTTTCTCACCTGTCATGTAAGACCAGTGCATGGTGTAATTAAAAATAAACAGAACAGGTGGCTCTTTTCTTTTTTTCTTTTTTTTTTTTTTTTTTTCCTTTGGCTTGCATTCATATCTTTAGTTTTCAATATTTTTCTACATTTCAATAAGCCCAGTAGTTTTAAGATTTTAAGATTTTTAAGGCTGGTACCGGCAGGAAAAACATCAGAAAGATGTGAGTCCATTTTCATGAGCTAGCCACTTGTGACAAAATTACATGTGTGATACCACATCTGAGGATGACATCCCCAGCTAAACATCTATCAGATGACTATATTGGGCCAATACAGTATATATTGCTTTTAAATGTACTGAGACTAAGAAGAAACCCACTGTGGTTAAGGTTTCCTGGCAGTCTTTCAGAATGTCAGTCTTTTAGCTTTCTACGAGCTGAAAATCTCACAGTGTAAACACCAAGTCATTACTTGGCTCCTTCAGATTTTCCCAGAGCTTGTATTTCATAGTCCCTAGGAACCGTGAGTCTTTGTATCATCATGATCACATATATATTTTTAAAACAATATCTGTCCCATTTTATCTTAGCTATACCTTTGAACTTCCTACTCCTAAAAGAGAGTTTTAGCATCCTGAAGTTGCTATGAAATCTTTTCAGAAATAAACTGCATGGAGGTGGGTTTTTTTTTAGTCTTTTAAATAACTGTTATAACTCAAAGTTAATAATTTAATATTAACCTACAAAGCTGATAAGAACTTCATTACTTTTCAGGGATTTCTTGGTTTGAAAAGTGCTATACTATGCTGTGTTTTATTTCTTCCCTCCCTTCTCAAGAGTTTATTCTAATTCACCAAGTGGTAAACATAATTAAAATGTACTTGCAGAAGAAATAAGCTTTAGAGAGGAGATCTATGATGAATTTTTCATAGTAGAACTTTGCTTGAGCCTTGATGCCTTCTCAGCTGCTTATGAGTAAAAATAGGAAAGCACAGTTCCGTTTCTTTCGTCTGTTAAGATGTCATTATTTTTAAAATGATGTGATTATCAGCCATGAAAGGCTGGAATCAGCATCACTAGGGCCTGACAGGTTCTGAATAATACTACAAATGGCAATGAAATCCCAATTAAACTTAATGACATATTGTGTAAAATTGTATCTTAAACTAGCCTGGCTTTTTCACTGAAAAGGGTGGTTTTTTTGTCAAATATTGTGAAATAAAGGAGAAAAAAAGCTATAGATTTGTTCTTTCTGCTGAGAGCAGGCTTCTCATTCTGATAAACCTTTCCTTAGGGTGTTTTTTTTTCAGCGTCTCTCTTACTTAAGGGCTAATGCTGTACAAATACTCACAGATAACGACTCTCAAATGTAACTGATTTTTTTGACAAATTTAAAGTGGTAGGTGAAAAGTGGAGGAATTATAAAACAGTTTGAGAATAATGTTTGTCCTTTCTGGGATGGCGACAATGGACAAGAATTAGAGCAGCGCTCTCCTCTAAATGGAGAAGGTAGTCCCTGAAATCCCCTGGGAAATCCATATACGTGTAACCGCCTTCAAAAATTGAGATAATAACACTTCTCTAGTTGGTCCACACTAATCTCACATTACAGTAAATCAGGTGTTTTCTATTCTAATTCTTTTCTATTCATATACTTACTTACTTTGCCTAAAAATATTCTTGAAGGAATACGTGTCCTTGTGTAATGGATGTATAACAATTCCTGCAGCTTTAATGTAATGAAATAATTACTCTTTCTGTGGAATCACTGTTTTTTTAGTCACTGGAGATTCAGATTCTGCCAAGAAGATACTTCCCAAGAAAAAAATAGTGGATAAACTAGCATGGTTATAGAAGAGATTGTTAGTGAAAACATCACTATGTGCATTTGGCAGAGGTAACTAGGGTTTGACAGCACTATCCAATTCACCACTAAAGGAAAATTAAATAAACTTCCCCTAGGTTCAGATGTCACTCACTGAAAGGACATGTTCATAAATAAACAGAGATTTATTATGCTTTTCTATCTCATGGTATGTTTTTAGGATGTGTCAAAACCACAATTTGGAAGAGAAATATTATGACATAGTCCTTCACCAAGAAAAAAGATATTGCTTGTCAAAATGCTTGTTATATCTTAAAAAAAATCTTAAAATTGTTAAACAGAGAGTGAAAAATATATGTATGAAGTTCTCCTATAATTTTGAAATCCACAATCTATGAAAAGAATCTATGAAAAGAAAAATCAAAAAATAACCTTAAGACATTGTTTAGGTGTTTCGGTTCTTGAATTATTGTGTTTACCACACATATAATTCATAGAAATTGATTCTGCATTGTTAAATTAGACCGTAAATGTGGTAAGGCAGATATATTAAATCATAATAAACTCTCAGACAGAAGTGCTGAAATTTATTAGGTTACTAAAATAACCAGATGGATTTACAGATTTTCACTTTCATAGATTTCCATCTACTGTTATTGTGGGTATTTTCTAGCTTAGGTTAAATTACATTTCAGTTCTAACTCCTTTTTTAACCAGGTTCTTACAGTGTATTTTACTCCTCTCTGGATCACATTTTAATATGTTTTTATATTAATTG
Source organism: Nipponia nippon (assembly GCF_047370975.1). Taxonomy (NCBI): domain Eukaryota; kingdom Metazoa; phylum Chordata; class Aves; order Pelecaniformes; family Threskiornithidae; genus Nipponia; species Nipponia nippon. Next base: position 6,496,378 of record NW_028262291.1, on the reverse strand, counting down.
TGGTTTCACAAGCATCCATGCTATTTTAAATAAAACAAGTTCATGTGAAGTTAGCATACATTCTTCCAGTTTTTCTAACGGACATGTGTAAGTAAACAGCTTAAAAGAAATAACTACAACCATTTTTGAATGTGTATCAAGCATGGCTTATTTTATACAATTGTGGTAACTAAGCCATTTGCAGAATTAAGATACAAAGAGCCTCAAGACAAAAAAACCCACAATTTTCATTTTGCTGTGTTCCATGGGTAATAAGCTGCTTTCTTCTTCAGAAGTAATTTCTGCTCTGAAATGCAACTGGCTTGCAAACAACATCAACTGTAGTGACAAAGTATATGGCTAAACAAGAAGCAAAATACTATAGTCACACTGCAAGGCAAAAGGAAGAACCATCAATGCAATTTTTGTTAACTAACATTACAATAATGCTCTACAGTAGAGTACATGGGTTCTCATTAGAGTGATAAAAGCTTGTCTGCAGAATATAAATTCACAGGTACATCTGTAACTTAGCCATAACTGTAAATCTGGCTGCACCCCACCATCGGCTATAACCTCCTGCCAGCTCTTCCCTCTCACAGAATACAATTTTATTGTCCAATAAAAAGTGAGGTCTCCTTACTTCTTCACCCGCTCCCTTTTCTCCATCCTTAGCAGCTGCCCTGAGCACAGGCTGGTAGTACACAAAGGAGTTGCAGTGGGATGGGTAGCAGCACCAATGAGGAACTTTTTCCCTCCTCACTGCACCTACAGTCATGGACCAAAGAGCCTTGGCTGTGCTCCAAGTCCAAATCTGTCCCAAGGGGATCCACACTTTTTTTCTGGGTCCATCATACTTCCCTTCCACAGCAGTGAAGCTACTCACTCCCATGCTTGGCAAACTGTGAAAAGAACTTTTAAGAGAACTGAAGCATCAGCAAACTTATTTTAGCCACAGAATTTATTTTGGCCTACACACTATATCCAAATTTCATTTCATTTATAGGTACAGCAGAATTTGAGTTGGAAGATTCACTGAAAGAAGTCCTTCAGAAGCCAGAGCAATGGATTTGGAAACCAAAGAACATTAATGAATTTGAAGAAAGGGAAGATATAGAAAGAAAACTGCAGGACATAACATGCCAAAAAAAAAAAAAAAATCTCTGAGCGAATTAAAATTGATTCAGCCAATGGCATTGTCAACCTGGCATGTAAAGAACAAAAAAACATGTGGCTCCAGAAATAGTTGTAAGAGCTCTGTAGACCTAATTTCTGTACTAACGTGAAACCAATCTGAAATCGGTGTTAAATGCTGTCACTGGTAGAATGGGAATCAGTTAATTGAAGTGTGTTTTTTTTTTTATGTGACGCTCTGGGAAAATGCAAAGTGTTATATATTATACATTGAACACGCATGGAAAAAAAAATGTGAGGCAATGGTTAGAAGTCACAGCAAGGGATGTTCCAGTTAGGAAAGGGAAAAATAAAATCCGCAAAATGACAGGGTTTCCTCAAGTGCTAAGACAGGTTTCCCTGGGACAAATTTCTGTCTTGTGTGATCTCCATTTTGGAAACTCAAAATTTAACTGGACAATGCCTTGGGCAACCTGAGCAGCTTTCCCGTTGGCCCAGCTTTGCAGATCAGGCAGGACCAGATGACTTCTAATGGGCCCTTCAAGCCTAAATTTTCCAAGATTCCTTGAAAATATGCTCGACTACTGCTCACTTATATTTAAAACTAAGGTCACTCTTGCATGTATATGCAATTCCTAGAATTCTTATAAAAATCTGTCTACATATATTGGGTCCAGCATGAATTGCCAAAGAAGATAATGTAGATAATTAAAAGGTATGCTTCTCAGTTTAAGCTGCATCCACAGCTGCTTGCAATTTGATTATTACAGATGAGTTTTATGGCTCATACCAAAGCTGTTGCATTCATAGCACTGCCTTGCAATATCAATAAATAAAACCAAAATACTATATATTCTCAAGTGGATGTACTTTGGTGCTTCAAGGTAAAATTAATGAGAAATATATGCATTTCTTCTGTTATGAATAACTTAATCAGCATATCAAATCACTTTAAAACTTATTTATGTGTCAGGAACAAAATTGCTTTCCATCTCCTGTTGACTGTAACCTTAATTGGGACTGGAGATGGAGTAGAAATAGTTTATTAAATATCCTATCATATAGAAAATTACAGTTTAGTGTTGTATTTGATGTGTAAAGCCCTAGTTGATGTGTCTTGTTTAAGCACTAGTGAATTATAAACACATTGTAGACTGCAGCTGGTATTACTTCTTTATTTAAAGAACTACTGACGTAAACATTTTGTTCTCAGCTTCTTTTTTCTGTATTCTGTTGGCACTTGCTGAGCCAGTGCCAATAACAAGTTTTAGAAACCAACACTGCTCCATACTTCCCAGAAAAAAAATCTTCATATTTTATTTCTTAATTTAATAAATGAGCCACTACACTTTCTTGCTAGCTTGGTTACTTTTGTGTGCATTTCACACCTTGCCTGTGTGCTTAGTGTGATGGATACCAAAGGAAAACCCCTGCAGACTGAAATCTAGTGTTTATACATGGAACAGTTAGAACACAATTCATTTCCTTTATATTCTTATTTTTATTATGTCTAGGAAAAATAAAAGCCATAAGAGGGAGGAAATACTGTAAGTGTTTTTGTTCTGTACAACTTCAGGGAGTAGAGGAGTCATGGGCACCCTGAACTGCGAGCGAGCCAGGCTCGTGTTGCTCAAGGGAGATGTCCTACTACAAGGAATTGAGAATCTCACTCTCTCCACATAAAATAAGGTAAGTATCAGTAAAACAAATTACTCCCATTCCTAATTTCTGTTCACTTTGCCCATTTGTGTCTCAGTGTAGAGACATCAGGCAGTTGTGACTTTGCTTTGAAGTCTTGACTATTTTGGATATTTTAGATGAACACTCATCTTGGATATTTTGGAAATCAGACTTACATTGCTTCTTTGAAATGTGATTTTGGAAGTTGCTACCAGACTATTTTCTTAGAGGAGGCAGCTTTTTACTCCAGGATTTACTCAGCCACCTGAAGCTGAAGCCCTGGCTGGAGGCTGCTGCCAGCACGGCCCAGCGCAGGACGGCAGCACACAGGAGCACAAGGCTGTGTCCACCCTAACCCTTGTCCTGTGTCCTTAGCAGCTGTTGGGGCCAGGATGCTGTGCAAAATGGCAGTTTTCAGGACAGAGGTTTTGCTTATGAGACATTATAAGTAAACATCATCTAGCTGGCCTGTGTACAGCCCCAAGGTTATCTTTTATGAGCATGCATGCAGCATGCTCAGCCTGTGCTGGCAGGAGAAAACTTCTCGGGGCTGGAGTTCAGCAAGGAATTTTGTTCATTAAGAAATTATTTGTTTTCTCCAATGTTCCTCAAGGACCAAAAGATTCATTTATAGGAGCATATTTTCCATGTTTATTATGAAAACTTCTTTTTAATCCCCACATTGAAATGTAAATTCTTTATATAGAAAATGAATCTGTGGGAGGTTTGACTGGTAAAAGAAATGGTCCCAGATGACCCGTGAGACACATGACAATTAAATCTAGTGTGATTTAAGGAGGTTTTGGGGATTATATTCTGAGACCTGAGATCTTTAGAAAGGAGTTTTCGTATTCGTCTGCTCTGGCAGTACCTGATCTTGCTGTCCCTGCTTCTTCTCCAGTTTAGTAGAGGTGTCACCCTCCAGAATTGATCACACTCTGCTGGTGGCTTATTGTTTTGCCTTTTACTTGTGTGACTAGATTCCATCTTGAATAGCTTGAATTCATCCTGTCCAAACCCATATTGTGGGGCAAACACCCTCTAAGGGAGGTGGGACTATGTCCCCCTCCCACCGTCCATTGGGCGTGTGCGACCACGTGCTTTTACCAAAAGCAGCTCCTCAAAGATTTTGTTCTTCAGCCAGTGGAGCTGCTCCTGACTGCATTAGCTTTAGCTGTTTGTAGAGAAGAAGCGGAGGAAAACAAGCACAGACATCTCACAGCCTTGACTACAAAACACTCTACCTGCCATGCCTGAGCAGGACACAAAGCTGCTGAATCCCAGAAGTCCCAACCAAAACTTTCCTGTCATTGGTGGAGGGGGCTAGTGCCCTAGCAGCAAAACTGTGTGTCTCAACCACTCTCTATTAGCTTCTTCACTCAAGAATATTCTCTTTCCCCTACCTTGAGTACAGCAACTATCTGCATGCCCCTTCTGGAAGTTTCTCTTCTGCCTTTTCTTTTTTTCCTGCCCTCCAGTCCATCACTGGAAGAGAAATTGCTAAGCAAACACTTCTGCCTAATCATTTCCAGCTTTTCTAAGTAAATATCAAACAGTGCTAACACATTCTTTAACATACTTTCTCCGGTTCCGAACAGCCATCTCAGCAAAACCCCAAGTCATTTTTGTATCTCCATGAGAAGCCTCCCTGATAATACTAGCTCTCTTGTTAGTCTCTACTGGCACCTTCCCTCCTCCTAATCAGGTCACCTGGGACAAACATGGTTCTTTATGGGCTGGTTGGCTCAGGTAATAAACACACAACTGATGTAAATTGTGAAACCAATTAAAACTGTAGTGATTTACAGCATTCAGGTTTCCAATGCAGTGAACCCAAGCATAAGTCTGGATGATGATTTCCAAATGCAATAAAAGTCTCTGCTAGAGAAAAGTGTTTGCCAAAGAACAGCGGTGTTGACAGCAGAAGGAGGTCATGCTTCACCACCTCTCCACCAGTCTGATTACCTTCTTGTAAAATCTGTCTCTGGCCTTTCGCTTATTGACTGTTTGCATTATCTCAATTAAACCTAAGCTTTCTGGGTCAGGAGGATGGGTCCTAATTCCAAACTTATAAATGTCACTATAGCAGCAGGTGCAGTATAATATGAAAAGTACCAACAGTGGTAGGAGAAATGACAGAGAGAAACATTCCTTCTCCAAGGGTATTCACCCTTTGATCCTGTGTACCCAAACACTCATTGGTTGCCTCTCTTTTATATATTTAACACCACATACTGAAAATCTGGCTGAGGTTGCTGTGCTCTTTTTAATATTAGCTTTTTTGCACAGCTTTCAGGGTAGGATCTGCAAGGTTCAGACACGTACGTGGCATGTCTCTCAGGTCTGATGCTGGCTCATGTCTGGCATCCCAGACAATTTTGCTTAAATCAACTGAGCATCCTGTGAACAGAATTTTCACACCCAACCTAGCAAAAGCTGGCACTTAGGTGAGAGAGTATCAGTCACAGCATGCATAGTGCCAGGCTAAGCACAGCCAGATAGAAACAGAAAACATAAATGATGCTAAAATAAAGACACAAACAATGACTTCAGTATTTTGGGGATGATTCTGAGGCAATCATGTCTCTGCAGGCAGTTCCTCCTGCTGTTATTTCACTTCTGCATGCAGATGTTCTCACCGGGACAAAAACTACTCCATCGTGTCACAGGCACAGCTCTTCCTCAGGAAGAGTATGCAGAAAATTATTTACACCCATGCACAGGGCGAGATTGTGTCAAGAGAACAATATCTGTTTCCTCTGAAAAACATTTCTGTCTGCGTTGGTACTGTCAGAGACGTTGGATGGGGAACACGGTTCATATGCTTATCAGTAACAGGTGTTGCAGCCACAATTTTGGAGTCTAATCCCAAATCCAGTGAAATCCATGAGGATTTCCGTGGGTGTAAATCAAGAAAAATAAGCTGAGAGTATATATGTATATGTTTTGGAGGGTTAAACTAACAATGCAAATCTTTTATTCTGATGAGTTTATGTATTCAAGCATGCATGTAAATAGACATAAAGCAACATACAACAACTCCTTGGATAAACATTATATTTTTATTTTAAGTCTGTTAAATCCTTTTTTTATTCATTAATAAGGCATAAGAACACAAAAGTTAGATAAAATTTACATCCTTCTATTCCACCCTAATAAATCGCCTTGTCTTTTAGTCAGTCATCCCTTTGATGACACCATTGACTTCTTAAACACATAAATATGCTGTAAGAGCAACTGGGGTTTGGACAACACATTGCCTCAGATGTTTTTTTATCACCACTGTCACCTATGAGAGAGTAAAAAGAAAAAAAAAGGAGATAAACTGACAGTGAGGACAATGTGACATCGCTTTATCATGTTTATAGATTTTGTCTCTGACAGATTCACAGAGTCTCCACTGTGATTACAGTAATTGATATTGGGCGTACACTGCAGAATAAACAACAGGGACTCATAAAAAGTAACCTGACCACAAAGCACAGTTCTGTTACCTTTCCTCTTTTTCCTGCTTTACAGTTTCCATTCTCAAGCAGAAAAATTTTCAGTAGTGATATATAAACTTTAATACCTTAAGGCCTAAGCAACTGCCTGAGACTCTGCAAAACAATTCTGAAAAGCAGAAAAAATAGCACTGATCAGACAAATCTTTTATCTGTGGTATCTTTCTGCTGCTCAGCCCCCAACTGTCCATTTACACAGAAGATGAATTGCCATCTGTTATTCTTGTCCTTTTGACATCAGTGTAATACAAAGCAGACTACACCATATATTCAGACTTCAACAGCAACCTATTAGAGAGCATGGAATTACACATTTATATCACATGCTTCTTAACATTACTGAGGTACACATGGACCCATGACACATGGATAAAGCCCTCGTTTTGTGTTGTGCTGCACAGAGCTGGGACGTGGCCACAAGCACCCTCTGATGCTGCTGCCCTTTTTGGCCAGTACAGCTGCATGGATGGTGAACGCTGGTGATGGGCAGCCAAGAGCAGTCGCCTCCTGCATGGTCGCAGGCTGCTGTGGAGGAGGGCACCCGTCCATCCCCTCAATGGCAGCGTGATCAGTTAAGTTATAATGGAGGAGGAAGAGAAAACGAAATTGGATACTTATATTGAACATGGTGAACAATAGACTGTTGTCTGACATGTAGAGTGATTCCCTTCAACACAAAATCACTGAGAAATATGAGAAAGGCCTTTCTAAATTGCTTTTTTTTGCTATTTGTAGGTACTTGCACTGGTCAAAAGTCCATCTTTGTCAAGGAAAAGACTTCTGCTTTCATCTGTTGCCTTCAGAAATAACTTCCTCTAGCATGAATAAATGATGTGTTTTCCAGGAGCTGAAACATTTTGTGGTCTGTTTAGCACACAAAGAACAGTGCTCTGCTGCGGGATACGTGCTGACAAGACACTCAGTTATCTGACCCATCCTTAAATGGAGGACCTTCATTATGCACCCTATCAACAGCTCTGTGCAAAAGCAAGACCTTTACACTAGATATAAAGATGATTAAGTCATCTTCAAGAATAGTAATAGATAAAAGTGATGTACCAACGTTTAGGGTTTGAGCATTATTTAGAGAGAACAATAATAGGTGTGATATTGGGGAAAGGTCAAGAAGCAGTTTAGTTTTAAGATTTAATGAAAAACCATTCATGTTCCACAGAAGGCTATAAGCTGTATTATTTTCTGGAACTCAAAAGTAATATCAGTCAGTTGGCCTTTTGCAAATCAGGGGTTATGAAGTACTATATAAACCAGCTGAGACCTCCTTTTAAATGTCATACTGAAATCCGCATGTGATCAGCATGGTAGGAGTAAAATTAAGAGTACAGTAGGTGAAATTAAATGTTAACAGCTGTTTGCATAATAGTCTGCTGATTTAAAGGCATCTGTTCTTCTGCAGCCCATCATGTACCACTAATACCCCCTATATTAGAAATCAAGCCTCCTTTGTATACACAGTTTGTGAGTCCCTCGTTTTCGTTGCTTATTTCAGCGTTGCTATCTGATGTACTAGAGAAAACACATTGAAATTCTGATCACATATACTGGAACAACATGAAGCAACGACCATTTTTCACTTTCCGATCAGTGGAGTCTAATGTGTCTTTGCATCTAAATAAACTATTTGCATGATAAGCAGACATCTGTATGAAATCGTTAGCAACCAGTTAGCTAATATCCTTCTTCTGTGGTATTTCAAATGCTGAATCTCCTGTTTCATTTTAGAAGGACCAAGCTGGTGCAATAGATCTGTTTAAAATGGATTTTTATGAATATTCACCCTATTTGGACAAACAAAGGAAAAAAAAAACCTGAATGGAAAAGTGCTTAGTTTGTTTTCAAAAGATTATGCAAATGCTCTCAGATCATAGTGCATATTTTTATCCGACTTTCAATTCCCTTCTCATTGCTGTCTATCTTAGAATTGTTAAACTGTTTATTGTTACATTTTTGTTTGATCATGTTCTGCTAGCTGACAGCTACTGGTTAATTTATGGGGCTTCAGCTAGAGTTAGGGTCCCAGCTCACCAGGTGTGTGTCCTGAGCCCTTCAGGTCTTATTCTGGTGAATAAAAATCACCTGGACAAAGACTTGAATTAACAGGGAGCTGGAAAAGAGCTCCAGCCACTGACTTGTATTTAATCCTTAGAGAAAATGTGTTCCTCTCTAGCATGTCTGCATTTCAAACCTTTGCCTTCAAAACTTTAATTGACCTTGATAGGAGCTTAATGGCTGAATCTCTACATGCTGAGATTAGAGTATAACGACAGGCAGTTGCTCCGGTTTTCTGGGGAGAGCAAACGCCATAGCTTTCACTTGAAATGCAGCCCTTGAAAGCAGTAACAGCACACACTGCAAACTGCATATGCTGTAGACCCAATTTTCCATAATTTCATCTCTGAGATAACTGATGTTAAAGTCAGGACATATCAGAGAAAAAAAAGTATAATAGCCATTATTAACAATGAAAATGCTTTTCTGCTTGTTATTCAGAGGGAAACATAATAAAATGAATAAACATGTTTTCCCACTGGGGACATGGTAAAAAATAACAAACATGAGGTAGAGATGCATCTTTTTTTTCCATCAACTGTTATTGCTGAAGTGTCATTTGGCTCAAGGACTTTCCTCACTGCCATTTGCAAAGCTGCCTTTCAGTGGGCAAGTGTTGGGTAGGTAAGTGGAAGGCAGTGATGTATCCTGCAGCTGGGAATTTCCAACCTCTACAGCAGTGCACAGGTATCAAATTTTGAAAAGGGGAAATTCACTAAAACCAGCATGAGCATCATTTTCCTCCTTGTTTGAAGCAGTTTACAATTGATTATCTAACAGGTTTATACTATATATCAAATTTTCACATTTACTCTTTCTGATCTAATGACCTTCCTTTCTTTCCTGATTTTAACCTCACTGCTCCACTGTGTTCTCCAATACAATTTAAATTAATTTGCTATCCATACATTACCTTTGAGATGAAAGCCAGAGTCTGACACCGACTTCCCTTCTCTAGGATGGGCTGATTCAACATGAAAAAGCATGGCGAGATCTCATTGTTCCACTGAAGGCTAATCTTCCTCGTGTCCCTCACCTTGTGTGTTATCCAGTTAAAATACAAAAACAATTTACTTCTCAACAAAAGCAGAGCAAATATCTGAAACATTTGATTTAAAGTTTTCCTAAGGCAGTATCAGACATTCAGCGTCACAGATTTTACCTCCCCCTGGACCTATGCGAATGTCAGAAAGCAATTCCCTTTCATTCATAAATGGAGAGTTGTTATATTCTACAGAAGTTAGAGTCCAGCAGCTTATGAGAGAGGATAATTTGATTTTCCTGTTTAGTGCACATTAATCAGCAATGTCCATTACCTCCCATAGTCCAACACAACACAAATTGTGTTTTTCATATATGTAAACCCAAGTTTTCTACCAAAAAAAATCTGGACAGTGTTTTGCTGAATTTGGATGATCTTCCTCTGACCACTAAGAAGGGCAGGCTGATGTTCAGAGCCTCGGTCGGGATGTGAGACAAGATTTTTTTTAAACCTATTGAACAGCTCACTATTTTTTTTTTTTCTTCCTTTAAGCACTGAATTAATTTCACATCAGCTTCAAAAAGAAATAGTAATGCAATAATATTCTTGTTGTCCACCTTAGCATGTTTGGTGGTACTTGCTAAGGACTTCTTACACAGGTATGCAAATCAAAATTTATGAAACGGTCTCTTGTAACTCAAATGTGAAAGACTGATGTGTGGATTTATATCACAGGTAAAATCTGCTCAGTTCCTGTAGTTTCAACTAGGTCAATACTGAAGCAGTTTATTAATGACATAATTAACCAGCAACCAGGGAACTAAACATTTACAATCCATATCAGCAATGCAACAGATAATCCATAACGCTAGACTTTTATAAAAAGTTTATATGCAAGTTTATAAGCACCTGCCAGTTTCTCAGTGCCCCTCAGCACCTCATCTGAGAGGCTGTGCTGGCACACGCACCTCAGAACCTGGGGGTTACCAGCAACCCCGCCAGCAGCTCTGGGTCCCTCGGGCTGCAGATGGGGGACGTGGCATTTCATGTGCCCGTCCCGCTGCCAACATCCCCCTGACCCACACCTCTCCTTTGTGTCAAACTCAGCAAATTGCAATTCCCTCATGCCCATTTAACCTGGCTGACATTCATCTTCCTCTTTTTAAAGGATGACTTTTGGGTAAATGCTTTCCCTGACAGTTGGCTGTCCCATTCACAGTCCTCTCTTAGCAACTGTTAGGACCCAGGATATTTTGCCAATGGTGGGCTGTGTGAGAACTCCTGCAGATTTACCAGGTTAGTTTTATAATACAGTTTATTTTTTTATAATCCAGTTTATTTTTAGGCTAGTTTTACAATTTTCTTTAAATAAAGTTCAGATTAAAACATTCTTCAGCTCCTGAGCAATGCTTTGTAAAGATTGTAGGCCAGACTCTAATAGGGGAAGACTGAATCTATTCGACCAAATAAATTCATGAATAATTCCACAAGCTGTTCTCCAGAGGAAGAGTACATGAGCAAAATGCACTGGACAGTGCTGCAAAGCTGAGTACAATACACAGAGTGAAGTGCCACATCTTCTGCAGTTAGGGTGTCTTCCAGAACAATTTTGCCTGGAGACCCTCCAGCCAGTGACATGACAATTTGTCACTAACCATCCACTGCAAAGGACAGCTCTACATATTTCCTGGTCTTAAGTATTCTCTGCTCTACCGAGACCTAATAAAAGTTTATGCTCTGGATCAGGCACCAAAACGAATAGCAGTGGGAGTTTTCTTTTCTTCTCTTTCCTTGTATTTCAAGGCAAGGGTCTACCTGGATCTGCATAAATCTGCTTTCAAGGTATGTCTGTACGACCTTGTTCTGGTCACATCCGAGTATTTTGTCCATTCACATGGTATGTTCTTTGAAAAAGAGAGACACTTCTCCTTTCCTTTCCTTCCTGTTTTCAGTTTGCACTTACTGAATGAGACAGAACAAGGAGGTGGGTGTTAAGGTGCTATGTCATTATGTCATGTATCTCTGGGCAGTGCTGGAGGCCCTACAGATGAAACGTCATTTTGAGTTTTGTGCATTCATGGGAAAAGCCCAGGGGTACCCATATGATAAACAGTTTAGATTTACACCAAATTTACATGTGAGTTTTCATCCCATGGGCAGAGGGAACAGCACATGGCAGTCAGTGGAAATTGTTACTGTCTAACTAGGGGATAAGAAATCTCCTCATTGCTTTCATAAATATATTGTGAATATCCTTTTGCCTCAATTCTCTTTTACGCCTCTGCCAAATACATATTTTTTTCCCCAATGTCCTCTATATCTATTTTCTGCCACTTCTCAAGCTCCTTTTTACTTCTTCCTCTTTTTCTGCTCCCTCTCCTCTCTGACCCGAAATTTTAGTCTCACCCTATCTGCCTTTGAAGTCAGCAGCTCACAGCTCTCAACTCCTTAGACTAGCTCAGCCTAACTGACTTGGTAAAAGCGCCAAGAAATAAAAGTCTGAGAATCATAAGAGGTCATAAAATAGACTGTTTCAAACCTTTGCCTGACTCTAGTAACACAAGGCATCTTTGAAGTCTTGAAAATAATTCATCTCACCCCTTCTCTTTCTAGAATGAACATACACAACAAATATCCAGTTACTTTTAGGTCTTTAGAAACCTTTTCCCTCCTCTCCCCTCCCTCTTTTTTCAGTGAAGTAGCAGTTTCCCAGGCAAAATCTTCAAAACAAGAGTCAGCATCTCTGTGCACCAAGAGGAGTGCCGATGTGTCCCTGCTGAGGAGCTCCGCTCTGCCCCTGGGAACTGGCACACTTCTCAGGTCCACGGAACCAGAATCATCCCCTCACATTGATCATTCATGATTTTCCACCAGGATCAAAAAATGCAGTTTTGGATAGAAATTAAATGAGCATAAAGCACTGGCATTGTCAGAAACAGGGAAAAATCTGTGACTTTAATGGTGGGAAAGACTTGCCTGCAGTTCTGAGCAGTGATGTGAGATGGTTTGTTTTCTTCTGAAGTCTTCCCCCTCCACCTCTGTCTCGGGCAAACCCCTGAATGCGGCAATACTTACGTTCCTGGGAGAACCTGCCATTAACAATTACTCTTACCTCTGGCAAATGATCCAGCATTCACATAGTTTGACCACCTCTGCAGTGAGAAATACTGCACTGTATGTATACTCTTTAAATGCTGGATCAGGTTTAGACTGTTAATGTAACTAAAAAAGCTCATTTATTTCAGTGAAAATTTGGGGGGCATTACAGTTAATAAGCAAAGGGATATTTTTAATTTCTGTGTTATGGAAGAAGCACACACAGTTTTAGTGATATTTACCTTTTATGTTAAGGCTGGAGGTTGGTCCATGGAGCATGTTGATTGCTGCAGTGACCGCTAGTACCTTCAAAATACCAGTACAGTAAACTGGTATGGCCCAGCTCAGGTCAGCTACTGAAAATAAATGTTTAAAACATACCTGGCATGATATAATTTGTTTGCATATTTAAATGGTCAAATAGAACTGTAATGTGGTATAAACTATGAAGGAAATTGTCTCATTCACAAATAAAATTGTTGCTAAAAATGTGACTTTCTTCCTCTCAAAGTAGATGCATAAAAAGTTCTGAGCAAGAAACTTCTTTTTTCCGTAGAAACTTGTTTATTGCCACAGTTGTAAGTGACGTGCTTACAAGCACTGAATGTTCAATACAGAGCATAACATGATCAAAAGTAGAGCTTCTAGTTTATTAAAAGCAAAGAAAGTAAAACCCAAGTTTCCAAAAATGTATAAATATTTAATTAACCAGTTTTAAACCGGAATTTAAGCTGAACTATGTGCAACTATTTTGAAAAGAAACAGTGTCTATGCAGATTTAAGTTCAGAGAAGCCTCATGGCTGCATATGTTGCATGAGCACGCTCTTCTGTCATTAGGTCTTCGTATATCTCCATGCTGTCCACACAGACATTTTGAAAGCACTCCTTATGTTTTCCAATTTGTTTTTAAGACTTTCCAGTGAGATATAATTCTAAATGAAAACACTAAAGAACGAGTTATTACTAAGTTCGTTTAATGAGGTTTTTACACTCTAACAAACATAGCACACTTTTCATAACAGCTTTGCTGTCCGAAATCAGTTTATAATTTGCTGTATATAATCATATTCAATGTTTGACTTCAGAGGAACTTTGTACAGCATTCCCTGCAATTTATATAAAGTTCTGCTAATTCCCTTCTACATAAAGACAGAACCATCAAAACCAATTTCTGCCTTGCACCAGAGTAAGATATAAATTACACTAAAATCAGTGGTGAGGGATAGGGATGTGATTATAATGAAACTAAAGAGTTTTTCTACATGTGGAGAATGTGAGAAATATCTGTGATGTTTTTAAAGGAAAAGCAGACTACTTGACACAGGTGGTTTGTTTGTATTAATGGCATTCCAGAGATTTATGTCCCAGTAAGGAACGAGGATATTTAATGTAGGTTACTAGAGATTTCTGGATTGATTTCTAGGAGAAATTACCTGTCAAAAGTTGTTTATATTTGTTGTCTCAGATTATTTGGAGAGAGTACACTGAGAAATAAAATCAGACAAACAGTGACCTTTAGGTTTACAGAACATTCAGAACCTGAGTTTGAAACAGAGATGTGCAGACCCAATTAACTGTGATGAGAGACCTGCCAGGGGGACGGAGAGGTGGGGGGCACCTGGGCACATGAGAGCAGAGCCGGACTGCCAGGAGGCACCTGTACCTAAAAGCTGCTGATGCTGCTGTCCCATCATGTCTCATATTAAAAAAGGATGTTCTGCAAACTTGAAAACATATGTTGGCTGCTGAAAGGGTAACTCCAATTGGAATCCCACTTCCTTTAGGTGGAGGATTCCCTTTGTAAAAAATGAGCTTCATGCAAGTCTTCAAGAGTTTCACCACAGCTCCCCTCTGCCTCCCGTTCACCTTTTCCTGTGAAAAGAAGCTGTTTTTCAGCACTCATCACCTCACTTCCACACAGTTCCTTCCACTACCTAGCTAGTTTCTTAACTCTTCTAGCTTCTTAATACTTATTGTGGATCACGAGTATGCAACACACCTAAGAAAGGGGAACCAGTTCACACAGCAACAGTTTGGTTTGATCACTACCCCAGAGTGAGCCCTATCTCTAGGGAGTTGGTCCCTTCATACTGATTTGTGAGTCTATAACGTGTTCACAAAAGGCTGGACTGCTTTGGGGAACAAACCCCTCTGAATACCCTTTCTTCTATTCTTCATTTAGCAGACGCCTTCCAGTTTAACCTGTCTTTCACAACATTTTTGTCTGTTACAGTGCTATGCAAGTCACACAGAAGACATAATAATCCTTAGTCGCATATAGCTCATCAGGCCCAGACCTGCTAGTATGCTGCTTGGCTTTGCATAGACCATTTGCGTTCCTGTCTCACTCCACCTCTCTCTCGCATCCAACTATACAAAGGTTGGATGTGAGCTTATCTCAGGTGTTTGTGAAGGCATGCAGAATATATTTGGGACTGCACTGAGGAATAGTATAATTCTATGAATTTACTTCTGATCATGATCAATCATATCAAAATTGGTCCATTGTGTTTTGGGTCAGTTTTTCTCATCTGTGATATTTTCTGCTCCTCAGAGTCATTTTCAGTTGTATAATTCTCACCCACTTTCACGCATGGGGATACAAATTACTATAACGGATATTGTCCATTAGTTTAGCTATGTGAATCTTAAGTTAAAATACCAGTCCTGACTTACCAGAATCTTTACTTTGTATGCTACTCAGCAGCAACAGAAGGTAGGTTATTTCTTTCAGATTCTCATGGAAACAGCTGCAGCCATTTCAGTGGAAATCTCTATTGAATAAGACCTGAAGCTGGATCATTTCTTTATTACTCAGGTTAGACTACTTGTTCTGCACCAGTGTTTGTCAGATCAAAAGACCTGGCTGTTCTGTTTTGAAGGCAGAGTGAACAATACTGAATTTTACAGTCAAACTGCATGTTGCTCTTTAAAACATACAAACTAAAAGGAAATAGTTCCACAATAAAAAGAAATCCGATCACCTTTACGAAAGCCTTCATAATACTATGAAAACAGAAGTAGTTTTGATATCTTAAAATGAGGGTTCAACCAAAATAACTTAATGCTACCTGTCTGCACCCTTTCCCTTGTGTTAGGTTGCAAAATCATTTTCACGAAGCACATTTGGCACATTAAAATTCTTCCAGACGGAGATAATGGGCAGAACTCTGCTAATAATTTTAATACAGCATAAACCTTCATGTGACTGGATGGAGAATTTGCAGAATATAAAAATGTACAGAGCATTAAAAAGAAAGCAGCTATGAAATATAGATACTAGCTATGCATGCAGCCCTTAAATTTTGCACAATGCTTTTCTTACAGTTCAAACTCCCCTTTTACATTATTCCTAAACATGGAATTTGAACGAAAACCCGTTCTTGTTCAACACTGGTTCATTCGATTTCAAAATAAGAAATGTCATTTCCAGTCTCTTTAAAGCTCTAAAGCAGGCTATTATAATGCTGATGACATGCCAAATTTGATAGGATTGAACCTACTCATAAACTAATTTCATTGGCTGGCAAAGATAAGTTGAAGACATAAATATACTTCTTTTTTAATCACCACAAATATTGCTTAATTGTAGACGCAAATCTTAAAAACATAACCTACATCCAACTGACAGAATATTCACAGCTTAACTCTCTCATTAAACAGAAAGATTTACTTCACTGGATGAAGGAAAGAGCCTTGGATTGTAAACTCCCAGAGAATTTTTAAAAGTCTGATTTAAGTTTCACCATTTACGCTTTCATCCTTTATAACTTTCTAAAGAACATAGGAAGCCTCCTACTGCAGGAGCCAACTGATATGTCTCATTAGGTACATCGACATCAGCATTGTAGTTCACACCAGGACTGTACTCTTAATGTGAATCTCTGAATTACCTGCCCTCACAACAGCTGGATTCATTTTGGATGAAACTAAATCATGGTATTTCTCCAAAGGAGGCACCTACTGTGCCCCAACTACTGATGAGAATTCACTCCATAGGACCAGATAAAGATAATCCAAAATACGGTCCCTAAAATGCATAGAGAGTGGATGAAGTCACAACAATGTTTGCATAGTAATCTGTACTCTTGCCCTTAACAGGTGCTTGTACCAAAGCTTCAGAGGACGTGTAAGGAATTTCACACTGGACCCCACGAATGATCCACCCAAAGTCTCTTATTGTAGATACGGACATGCCTGTGACTGTGACATTCCCTAATGATAACTTCTACGCCCAAGTGCACTACACCCGTTAATGGACAGGGCAGGGAGAGAAGAGGGTGTGTTTTTCCAGCATTAGTATACTACAAAATTTTGGGTGAAACAGGTAAAATTATTGGTCAGAAAAAGGAAGAGGAATATTTGTTCCAAGTTTTATCACCTCTCCAATTCAAGAAAAGCGCCCGTAGGAGCTCATGGTTACAGAGGATAAGCAATGAATGAGTCGTATGCTTCCTAGCTGAATGTACGGGAATCCATAATGCACAGAGTGTAAGAAAAGAGTTGGCCATGTGACAAGTTTGAAGCAAAGAATCTACTTTATAATTTAGAACAAGATGATTAGAAAGTAAAACAAAGCTTAGAAATTGGGAAGAATTTGTAAGGTAATGTAAACATTCATTATTTTCCTTTGATGATTAACTTCTTGCAAAAGCTGACTGTGAATACCAAGGCAAATACCAAGGCATCTGCATAAATGTGAAAAATATAGTGGGGGTTTTTTTCACAAGTGCTGAGTCGTTAATAGACCATAACAATTTGATAATAAGCCAGTGAAATGTAGGATAAAAAAAATTCATTCTCTTCCTTTGCTCATTGATAACTATAAATTTGCTCAAACAAGCAAAAAAAAAAAGTTACGTAGTGAATAAAAATCTGTAATAACATGGTAGCTGACAAGTAAATGTATATCCTCTGGTTTTAAAATGCAATTTAATAAAAAGAAAAAAAAAATTGCCTGGAGAGACTTAATTGTCATTTGAACTACACTATTAACATTTAACATGTAATTGATTTGACAGTATAGTGTATGGGCCATTCTCTGAAATCCTTTCCTTAGGGCTCTCCCATGGTTATGAATTTTGATCTGCAGACCATACTCCAGCAAACTGCTTGAAGTCCATGTTTACATTACCAAAGAAAAGATTGTGTAAAAGGTGGCAGAAAGATTAGGGTCAAGATGGTAAGAACGACAGGGTAAGACATGAGGGATTTGACCTAAAACATCTGACTTTCCTGGCCACTGAAGTAAAAACAATCCATGATGCAACTGATCCCCAGCTCTCACCCTCTTTGCTCTTGCTAGAAACATCAAATGGAAACAAAATATTGCCTTCATATTTCCAGCTTGATTTCACCTTGGCAAGAGAAACCCAAAAACTTTATTTCAGGTCAAAACCAAACTGACACAAAGAAATATCCAAACAAATTATGGCAAAGTTGCCAGAATATTCAGAGGTGTTTACCTGTAGTGGGAGCATCCAAACAACAGACGTAGTTTTGAAATAATGCACAAATATTTTCCCCCCTATGTAAGAAACCACTTTCTGCTGCAAGCTTTTGAATTTGGCTATTTGGCTTTGGATTACCAAAAGGAAAACATTTCTGCTTCTTACGTGTCTGTTTTAGATTTCCACATGTCTTCTCTCCTCATCTCTGTATGCTCCTTTCCCTTTTCCTTTCCACCCCTAGAACTCAGCTCAAAAGAACAAACAAATTATTCATTGTAGCATCAAACCCAAGAAAGCCTGGTTGCCCTGGGGTCTGAATTTGAAAGCTGGTTGACCTTTGAGTACAAGAAAGTGCTAACACTCATTTAACCTCCTCTGCTTTTGGGGCACTTGGAAGAATTCTGCAGAGATTTCGGGGGAAAGAGGCATATCAAAGCCCTCTGAACAGTTTTGGACTTTCCTGTATCAACTGATTATTTTCCTAACACTTACAGAAGCTTTGAATACCTGAGTCCTTGACTCCTTCAACAAATTTGGCTGAAATGGGCCAACAGGACCAAACATTTCTTCAGCAGATATATGCAGAGATGAGAATGCTTACTTCACAAGAACCAGTTAAATACCTGGCAACTGAATACTTCTTGCTTATCTTGCCTAAAAATAAAAAAAATAAAAATAAATACTTTCTATGTTTTTTAATGCTTTAGCTGAAAAGTGTGAAAAAACCTGTAATTTCTTCACTTTCCTTTTTTTTTTTAATCTTAAGAAATTACCAAGTAATAAAGGTAAACTCAAATAAAACAGCTTTGCACTACCTATCTCACAAAACAGGAGCACAAATGTTTAAAGAAATGGAAACATAGACAATTTACAATTTAAAGAAATAAATTAAATACATTTGAAGTTTATAGATTATCTGTAAGGTAAAAATGTTTAGTGAGCCAAGATTTATTCTGGTATTTACAAACAGACATTCTTTTGCATTCAATTAAACTGCTAAGTAAAATCAAAATACTCATAGTTATAACAGAAAATCCTCTTTTTCCCTAAGAATTTAGTTCAAATTAAAATTTCTGTTGATACTAGGCAACCAAGAGCTTTGGAAATAGTATTAACTCTTATTTCAAGGTTCAAGCAAATCTTTGACAACTAGTACCAGAGGATTATCTAAAAATGCAGGAATTTCCACAGAGCAATACTATCTAAAAATCCGTTGCCCTGTTCTTTGCAGCATCTGATTATGATCTTTTTGTCAGCAACAGTAGTTTGTGATAATAAAGGGTGCTGAAAAGATAATCCATAGTAGCTCTCTGTTCCTTCAAATTTCATTTCCCTCCCTGCAGTGGATCCAGTAAATATAACCTGGAAAAAATCGAAGGTATCTTTACAGAATTCCTCAGCCTGCCATTGCTGCTGGCCCAGCCAGTCTGTCCAAGACATTAATTGTTGTGAAATGTTTGATACGTGCTTTGGGAAATTGTATAGACTAGCTCCACAGCTGTGCGTGTTCTCTCTGATAACGTGCTGTCGTCCTTTTGTTAATATCTGTACTATAGAAATACAGCTATTTTTATATCTAGAGCTCAGATGAAAAGAGGGATAAATATAACAGATGTAACGCTTATTTCCCAATATATAATCAAGAGGGGCTGTTATTATAATTGTCACAGATTCTCTTTAAAAACATTTCACGTTCAGTCCCAAGCACTATAGACTTTGAAGTGCTGGCAGGATAAAGCTTCATTATTAATGTTGCATAAATCCCATGTAAACCAAGACAAGCTCAGCCCTCCTAACATGCCATTTTGGGAAGCAGAAAGAATAAATTCCACGTCCTTTAACTGCCACAAAACATAAAAGTTGTATCAGAAAGGGAAGAGTGCATGAATTACCACTCGGCCTGTATACTCTTCAACTGCATGATTTCCTCCTCGCTGGTATGTGCAATACATGGCAATTTCCCATTCTTTCCTCATTCCTTTAGTTAATTAACATGAAAAAGATGTTTCTTTCCATTATTTGAGAATATTCTTTGCTTCTTTAGATGAGACTGTAATTAACGAGACTGCAAGAAAGGAGAAAAACAAGAAATATAAGTCCTAAATTAATGAGATATTACAGATATTATGGATTAGAGCTGTTCAATCCTGCCAGCTAGAATAATAGCAGGGAGACAATGTCTGCTTTCTTCTGCTTACATTAAAACCATTTTTAATTAAAAGAAACAGATTGAGCAGAGAGGAAGGCTTTTTTATTCCCTCTCAAGTAACCTATGATTTCAGGTTTTTTTCCTTTTTCTGCTCAAGAAGACATGAAGGGTGTTTGCCAAGCAATGCAATTGGAGGTAACAGGAGAAAGTCGGCACTCAACATCACCAGGTTTGACCTTTTAATACATTTCATTGTAACATCAGTCACAAGCTGCCTCCCACACCGTTGTCTTAACCCCCCAAAAACCATATGGCTGGTTTCACAGGTACTCTCCCCTCTTCCCCAGCACGGGACTGGTGGAAAGCAGAAGAAAGCCGGTGCCCCATGCATGCTGGGCGGCAGCATCCCACCAGCTAAGCCATCCTTTAATTTGGAGAGATACATGCTAGCACAGCAACCAGTTTAAAACAGCTCTTCCCAACTACAACAGATGATGAACAATAAAGATAGAAAGAGGGTGTGCCTAAAACCATCTTGAAAAGTGACAGGGGAGTTGCTTCTGATGTACATACATACTGGGAAATGACAGTGTGAATCAGCTTGCGGTTCTTCTGTGGATTGAGGAACATGAAAAAAAAATAAAATAATTTCTTCAAAGATGCAGAATGAATATGAAGAGAGACATTGCCCATAATTTGAAACCTGGTTTTAATGTCTCATTGAACAGTAATAATAGTAATAAGTATCAGACTAGAAAACTGGGGCATTCTTTTTACCATGCAGAGATGGATTTTTTGACTTTTTTTCTTGTCTTCTCTATATTCTGCTCTGATGCAGCATGCTCCCCGAGACTTACCTCTTTGCTGTGCAGCTGACAACAAGCCTATTACTATGGCAGGTCAAATCTATTGCTTCCTAACTAACGTATCCCAAGCGTAACCTGCTCAAGACATTTCGTAAGGCTTCCAACTCTCATAGCTGAAGACAGTGATATTCCCTGGAAAAAAAAAAACCCAAACACACAAGCCGATTCCTCTCTCAAATCCGTCATACTGTGGGTTTTTTTGGTGTTGTTTTTGTTGGTGTTTTTTTTTTTTCATTTCCTCCCCCCCTTCTTTAAGAAAAAAGAATCAGGGAAAAAACCCACAAATGTCCTCCTTTTCCCTTTTTATTTGGACTTCACAAGACTGCTGAAAGGTCTAATTCTCTCTATAGACATTGCAACACACATGCAACAAACACCATCTTGCAAAACATATTTCACAGATTATGCTGGGGACAGCCCTTTTGGATTTTGTTTTGGTACTACCTGCAGCAAAATAAATCTCCAGTATATGACTAAGGCTCCTGCATCCTACAGTGGGAAAAAAGAAATATTGGCCATAGAAATGAACTGGTTGTCCATTAGTTTATCACTATATATACACACCCATAGCAACATGCTCCTAGCCTTGGGTGAGTAGCATTTTACGTGTTTTGAAGCTTGGTTCTCTTTATTTCAGCTAAGCTCTCAGAAAAAGGAGGCAGAGCAAAAGTGCACATCTCACTTGGTGCATTTGACCTTTACCTTTTTGGAGGAAGAAAATCTTTTAATTTTGAAGTGAATCCAAGACCTCTTACTGATAGGGAGGTGCAGCCAACATGAGAGGTGCAAGCCTGCAAAACCAGAAGGCCAGGATACTTCTGATGAGTACCAGAGCACAGCATAGTGATGTTTTCACAGATTAAAGGTTGGGTATGAATATTTCACTGTATAAGAACCTGGGAAAGGGAATAATGGTGTCAGTAAAAAAATTATGACTACAGAAAAGCCTTCAAGTGCTCATGTAATAATTGATTGAATTTGCAGCCTGGCAAGACCATTTTCTACAGTGGTGTCTGGTTGGTTGGTTGTTTTCCTCTGAGATCACCAAGATATATTTATCATGTAAAATATTTCCAATCCCACATTAAAAGCTGATTTTTGAGAGATAACAATCTTATCACTCAGCCTATGATTGCCCGTTTAAGCCTGTATTACGCTACTTGCACTCTCTCTACTATATGAAGTGTGGAAGGGTT
The DNA here is from genome assembly GCF_047370975.1 of Nipponia nippon. Taxonomy (NCBI): domain Eukaryota; kingdom Metazoa; phylum Chordata; class Aves; order Pelecaniformes; family Threskiornithidae; genus Nipponia; species Nipponia nippon. The sequence continues at coordinate 6,474,275 of NW_028262291.1, read as the reverse complement.
GGTGGGTGGGTGTGCGCACGTGACTTAATGAATGTATTTATGAATTAAAAATAGACTGGAAAATATAAAAGAAGTGTTTATTAACTTGTATGTATCTACACTTATGTGTCAAAGTTCTTTTCTATAGTCCTTCTAGCTTTATGGAATATGGTAAATAGATTAATGCTGAAAGATGTAATATACAAAACCCCTCTCTTTGGCACTGAATTAATCTGTCCTTACAGGCGTCTAATTATAGGAGTAGTTGAATCTTTCATGCTTTTTTGCTTGCCATAAAAAAATATGTCCTATCTGACTCCCAAGTGAATAAACCGCTTTACAAACTTAAAATAAACTGTTGTTTTGTTAAGAACTGCGTATTCTGAAAAGCGTGTTGAGCTGCCAATGACACCATTACCAACCGCTATGAGAAGAGCAACACACGTTTTTTCCTCGTTGCCATGATGTAGCATTCTCCTTATCTGGCTGCATGCTAGAAGGACTAGACCTATATCAATTGATAAAACAAATACTTTTTCTCAAAAGTCACTGTCTGAATTATTTTCCTCCCTTTCAGTTGTGAAAATAAAAGGCAAAACAACTCCATAAAATGAATCCAAACTCATTATTTTACATTTCAGTCATTAAAACAAATAGGATCACTGAGCCACTGTCTACATCTTCTCTCCTTTACTGTTTTTCATTCAGCAACTAAAATTTGGATCTGTGGAAATTTTGCAAACCCAGGGAAATAAGAAGATTTTCTCATCCATTTTTTTAGTTTTGCTCTAGCAGGCTTTTCTGACTTAGTGAATTATTTTTCTCTACATAATAATTCAAACCCGTATGTTTCCCAGAGGATGTTAATTTCTTTTTTTAAGCACATTTATTCCTAGTTAAAATGGTATTTGAAAGAGGGAGAAGGAAATGAGGAAAGGAACGAGACAGATGTATCAATCACTGAACAGTTTTAAAGAGCACTGACTGCATTATTTCCAACAAATACATTATGTCCTGATTCGGGAATAATAATAAATTAGATCTCACATATTATGCATGAAATAAATCCAGCTTCAACCTCCTTTTTGATTGCCCAGGTCCATCAGGAGATGAGAAGGGTGGAAAGGCGTAAGAAAGCACCTTCAGGGTACTGCAGGATGCAAAGACAGAGCAACGTACAAGCTAAAAAATCAGGCTTATTTCAACAGACATTATAATACAGAGTTGTCATATATGCACCAAGGGCCGGCAATGAAAAATTCATTTCTGATGCAGTACCATTTACCCCATCAAAGACAGTCCTATGATAGTAAGGTTATTATACCCTGAGAACAAGACCCAGCTGGCACCACTAAATTTAGCTGAACATTAGGCCATGTGGGAATTTCTTACAGATGGCAGTCATCTCATCTGCACTGGAAAAGGTAAAAGCAATATAATTTCATTACTTGCAGCGAGCCTTTGCCTGTCACATCTGCAGAGCAATGACACTGCAAGAAGATTTTTTAAAGTGTTAGATTTTGCTCAAATAACATATAATGGCTTCACTCTGCATGTGAACAACCTGAGAAATGGGTCAGTTTATCAGCAGCTAAAGCCCATATATTTGAGTGTGTTAACTTTGTAGAAGTAACGGATGTTTTATTATTAGCCATCACAAATGTTATCAGAGCTGTAAAGCCATTATTTAGCTTAGCGCTGTTCATTGATTAAGAAGCACTTTTAATTAAAACTACCAAAATTCTGGTCTCTTTCATTAGTGACATAATAGAATTAAGATGAAAAAGGGGTCAGTCTGGGGATTATTTTGTGAGTATTGATTAATTCTATTAATCAACATTACTTAACAAATTCTGTCTTGGAAATGATAGCTAATAGAGAATTATAGCCAAAGTGGGAATCTCATATTAGTTTGCTTTTAAATTTAGGAACCTAAATTAGAAACCTGATTAACCGGAGGTAAATTCCACCTGCCAAATTCACATTGAATTTTCAAGTTAGTCAGTGTTCAGATTTTAAATTCTGCTGCTTCTATTAGTAAGACATAGAAAAATACCCACCCAGGAAATCCTGTTCTGTCTTCAGTGACCCATAATGAAGAAAAATAGAGGCACGAGGAAGAGTTCCAGGTACGTACAGATCTCCAAAATCAAAGACCTAAGATGTTTAAATGTTTTTTAAAAAAGTATCATAGCACCAAATCCAGGATAATTGTCATTATGAACGCTCTTTGCTGTAAAGGTACTGCTTGCTCTAAAGAGTAAGTTTTCTTCATTTTCATTACAACTCTGAAAAACTGTAAGATGATAAGCTGCTACCAACTTATTCTGGGAATGACTAAAAACATCCAAAAATTTGCAAACTATCTTTTGGTTTGAAAAACTACCACTCTGCCTAGTAGCTATCTTAATTAGTAACCATTAGATGAATCTTAATTCATTTTTCTGTATATAAAATCAAAATTTCAGTGGTGAATTTCAAAGGAGTGTGAACATTCTTCTTCATTCTTCCCTTGGGTTCTGCAATAGCTACAACAGTGATCTGACATTTAAAATTCTTTTTCATAGTGAAAATAGTATTATTTCAGAGGATGCTTGGAAAGCAGTTCCTGGTTTGTGCCCTATCCTGTTTATTCTGAAAAGAGTTTGAATGTACTGTGCAAGAAGGAGATGTATTTACTCATTCACTCGTGTAAATGAAAGAAATTATCATCAAACAACTTGTCATGCCAAATGTTCGGCTTTACTTGTCCTCACTCATGATTAGCAGTTTTGAAATAGTTCTAAACCAGTCTTAGCATTAGTTTACCCAAACAATAAGGAATAAATAACCCATGTATATGTTTTTTGCTGTTTTATTTAACAGCTGCATTTAAACTCATTTTTTATATCTCTATCTACATATCTATACTATATATATCATTAGGTATATATAGTTACAAATATACAAAGAATCTTGACGCTACACAGTATATAAGAATACGTTATATAACAGAATCTACTGCCTACAGTATAATATAAATTATGGGTGGACATATAACATGTATTATTATAAATATATAACTTTTATACATAAATATAATCTAAATTATGGGTGTTATATAAGTACTATGTGTTATAGTATATATGTTATGTATTACTATATACTAATATATAACATATAATACAAATCATTATTGGGCATATAAATATAATATGTGTATGTTAATGCTAATTCTAATGCTTGTATTTCCCTTCAGGTCATCACAGAACGTTTGTTCCGAGAAGCTTCACTGAAATTACATGGTTAAGAAATAATCTGGCCCAGAGATCCTAAAGCAGTCTTGAATTTTAAAACCTAAAATTTTAAAATTAAAAAATTATGTGGGTCCTATTTCAACCAGTAATCAACTCTTTCCTTGACATCAATAAGTTCAGATTTTGTTTGGGTTTTTCTTGCTTTGCTTAATTTTGGTCTATTTTTAAATTTTTATTCTTTTAGATTATATCTTCCACTGCATTTCTCAAAAATTCGCTAGCTTGAACGTCAACCGAGGCTGTGAAGTATTACGAATCCATAAAACCAACAGTAAGCCAATAATACTTTTTAAACAGCATGTCTTCCCATATGAGAGGAAAGATGTAAATAGGTTCTCCTTGTTTAACAGGCACTAAAGAAAGTGTGTTGAACACTTTTTGTTAACTTTGCCAAAGCTTACAATTCTGAAACAGGCAGTTATGCTTGGTGCAATTTTAAAGGCTTTCATAGAAAAGAACACCATGGAACTACTGCTTACCACATCCAATTCTGTTTCATGTTGCCTTTAACTACAAAACAACTGTCACAGCAGTATTTGCTCAGATGTATGCCTGCCACAGCCCCTGAGATAACACTGGGGTTCAACACTAATAGTTGGACACGACACCTCAGCCAGGATGTCAGATGCTCAGCCAGCACCGTCTGTGCCAAATCAGCTGTCCAAGTTCAGTGACCTGAGGAACATGAATAAACGTGCCTGCAGAAAATGTCTTTTGTCAATGGGACGTGACTGCTGTATTGCGTTAGCACCTGCTGTAGCAGGATTTAATAGCAACATAATCCTTGAAACCAACACTTCAGCCAACAGGTTGACAGTAGAAAAGAAAGACGGGAAGAAGAAAGTGAGAGGATATTATCTGATGCATAAAATGAAATCCTTCTGAACGTTACACCACTTTATACTACAGGTCAATATTTGACAAAGACAGATGTTTAACCAAGTGTTTCTTGATATGCCAACACATTATTTGCTTGTCATCGCGTTAATCAGAAGTATTCCTACTAAGTTACAGCTACAAAGTGAGACATATACATGACAAACATCCCGGTTTTCATGTATTTGCTAACTATTATATAGTTTTAGTTAAATACTCTCCAATTGAGCATTGTATAGAGCAAGGCAATATGTTTGTAACATGCATGCACATACACCTACGTACAACATATATCTAGAATGTTGCTCATCTGTTTTCAGGTGCACTGGTGAACTGGCAGGACTAAGTGAATAAAACAGCAGCCCTGATATTAACTTCATCTCCAGTCCTTGGGAGTAGGAGAACTGCCTGTTTTAGGAGCATTCAGCACTTCCAATTATAAGGCCCTGTTTTTAGAAGCTCCTGGCTTTAATTACTTGAATTGTTATTTCCATTTTGGACTTCTACCCCAGGCACAACCTTTCCTTTAATTTCAGCCAAAACAATTTAACTCATGTCCAACGTAAGCTCAGGGAAAACAGACCTTTTTTTTTTTTTCCCAGTCTTGAAAATAATAAAAAAAAATCCCAATGACCTTTCAGTTCTATACCTTAGTAATGACTGGAAACATGTCAAAGACATATATTTTGTCACAAGTATGCTGTCAGGTTTGTTTTTTTTTTTTGCCATATCTGCAAGACTGGAAAATTTATACTTTGAAATCTGGGGCTGGCAGGATCAAAGTCCACCAAAGGGGATTTTGTCTGTATTCACCTTTTGTGATGCTACGGTAGATTATGCAGAGTTAAAACAATATCCTGAAATAAAGGCTGCCCTCATTTTCCTAGAGGAGAAGGGAGCTTGGCAAAGCTTCAGTAGTGCCAGCTGGGGAAGAGCAAGAGAAGAAAGAGTTAGTGAGCTTGTGGTTGGTCTGCAGGGCAGCCAAGGAAAAGCCTGCTGCAACACACAGGGAGCAGCCCACAGCATGGCTCCTGGATGACAGAAGACTTTTCTGGGTGAGCTGCAAAGGACAGCTGTCCGGATTTCCACATTGCCCACGTATCAACGGAAAAGTGATGGGCTGAGGATAAGTGCAAAGGAGAAGACACAGCAGCAGCAAACATACTTGTTTTCAAACTCTTTCTCATTGTGTCTTACTCAAGGGATATGATTTTCTGCATTTTTTGTATGTTTTGCTCATTTTGGTCAATGGTTTCTTCTGACCATCTGTGAAGTGTCCCGTACCTGTACGTAATCGGCAGGCTTTCCCTCCCCTGTCCCCCAACCACTACGTACATTTCTGACAATGATTTCAAATAAACAGTCACTTCTGTATACTTTCAGTTAGTTCAACATAGCTTGGTCACTAGGTACCAATACATAATTCTAATCTCTTGCAATTAGTGTTAATTACAGTACGCAAATCTATAAAATTCCACTATTAATCATGATAAAATACAAAAAGATCATATCATTGCTGTAGTACAAGGTTGAATGTGCTGTGGAAAAATAAAATTCTCGTTATCTTTCTTACTTTTCTGAATCAGTGTATAAAGAATTTTGGGATACTGTTGTTTTACTGTGCAAATCAAGGTGAGATCATTGAAGTAAATCTCTAATATTATTGTACTTGCAAATAACTTACAGAAATTTAAGGAAAAATATTTTCAGTTAGAGAACACATTTAATGACTGTCAGGAAAGTTTTGTTGGTCTAATAATTTACATACATGATTTACTTTAGGCATGAGTTGTTTCATGACTTGAATTAAGGCAAAAAATTATGAAGTTAAAATATTACAGTAAAATCAAGTTAGTGTTTTATAGATCATTCATTTGTATAGTCTTGACTCACAGCACCATTAAAAATATCTTGGAAGAACAAGTTAGTGGCCTCTGGGTATGGCTAATATTTAAGGTTTCTTTGGTTTTTTTTTAATTATTCCTTTAAATAAATCAACAATTCTTGCATAGCAGTGCATTTTAATATATATTTAATCAGAAGTGTGCCAACTGCAGTTGACTGCTTTGTCAACTTTAAAAAGAAACACTAAATGTAAAATAAAATGGCAACTACCAAGTAGGATTGCAAATGCCAACTTTCCTATCTATTTTCATCATGAAATGGTTTTCTTTTGAGTTTTTAAGTGGAACCAAAATGTGAATTTTCCTTACAGACCCCTTGTCAACATAGATATAAAAGAGAATGCTCAAAATATATAAAATGGAAGACAGGCAAATAAAATAGGTATTTCTAGCTATTATTAACTGTTTTGAGATTTTTCCAGAAATCCACCCATTTCTGGAGCTTCCCTTTAAGAAATCAAATTTGATTTTTTTTTCAACAAGCAGAGAAAATGTGTTAATACTTCATATGCTTCTATAACATTTTTTAATCTGAGGATCTGACTTTAAAAAAGTAAACTATCTTATCCCATATTGATATATTCACATTATAGAAAGTAGCACATTATATCATTTGTACTGAAGTACTTACAGAAGTGAGAGTGAGACAGCTTTTCCAAAGCCACAAGGTCAGGCAGAGACACAGAACTCAATGTATCTTAAGTTTAATGTTCTAAGACTCAGTGAGAGCATCCTCCGTTCATATTGAAAGAAATTGTTTAAATGGAAAAGTCAGTCCTTCTGACCACTTTGTAACATATGCATCTGAACTGGACTGCTATTGTAATTTTGGCTTTTCATAGCCCATTATTCCTGAAAAAAAATTACAAACTTCACGGGTTATTGTATAACTGAATGAAAAATGCCCTATGTATAGAAAATCAGTATGAAAGGTCAACAATTTCACTATCTTAATTCTTAAGCGGGGAAGTACCAAGACTTATTTTTGTGCATCCTGATGATTAAAATAGAAACAAAATCTAATGAAATTAACTCAAACAAAATGATCTACCATGTGCTACTGCAGAAAATGACCCATTTTAAACACAAATAGGCTTAAACATTTTTTATAGCTTTTCAACAAGAAAATTAGAGGAATTTAGTGCTCTATTTTGTAAATAGGCATTGCCTTGATCTTGGTCATTTTGGTAAAGTGAACACCTCTTAGTTATAAATTTTATAATGCAGAGTAAAATCTCACCATGGATGAAATTTCATGCCAGAATTTTTAATTTACATACACGCTCATATATGTATATTTACATGTAAATTTTTATACAGACATATATATAAAATATGCACGTATGCTTACAAATACATATGCACATAGATATAGATGGATAGAAAGAGAGGTTAATTCAGAGAAGTCTATTATGCAAATGGAAAATTGAAATGAAAGTTTAAAGTTTGAAACAATCTAAAATCCATCTCATTCTCTTACAAAAGAGAATATGTTTGGCCTGCTCTTAAACTGGAAATTAAATTGCTTTTAACTGCGAAACTTTGGAATATCTACTAGAAAAGTGTTTTGTCTCCTGATGTGTAATCCTTATTTGCAAAGAGAAGGATACGGTCCATGACCTGGTTGCCAGGCAACTGCATGGAATTACAAAACGTTTTCTTAAGATGTGCTGCCCTGTGGTATGATGAGTCTGCACAGGGAAACAGACCCAGTGACACTGGTCTCTCTGAGCCTGACATTAAAAGAGTTTTAGAGTATTCTAGAGAGAGCAAGTAAGTGCAACTGTGACTTAAATTGTATAAACTGAAGCTCCTTTATGACTATGTTCTTTATAATACTGACAAACTACAAATGAGAGGAAATAGTACAGTCTGTTTAGGTTCATTCCAGCACCGAGATGTGAAACTACTTTTTTTTCTTTCTTTTCAAAATCCTTGACTTCTACCACACAAATTCTTATACATTCCAATGTCCTCTCCTAAATATTTTTTTTTTCACATATAAATGAAAAGAAGTTTCCTCTCAAACTGAAGAGATGTTAATATGTTTTTGAACTGTAGTTCTCTGAGATACAACCATGAAGGATAGATTTCACTTTAGATGTGTACCATCCTCTCGATACAAGACTAGAACCTTCAGCGTAGCAATATTTGTTAAGCCATACCTACAAAATACATCAGACATACCGACACCATACACAGATAAAAGATTAATTTATCCATCATTATTTTTCTTAATTCTGTATCATTATGTGGATTATTCTAAAAATAGTAGGTATGAAGATAAGCAGGGATTCCCCCAGTCATCATCTTCAAGAAGTGAAACTGTTAATCATACTGAAAATGAGTGGCAATCAATGTCCCATCTGAAGATAGTCAAGCAATCCTCAGACCATACATAATTGATTTCTACAGCTTTAATCAAAGCAAGCAGATTAATTCTCCCCACCAACATGGCTTTATTCAGTTCTGTCTCTTCTGATCTTCACTGTCACCTAGGAAAAGGGACATACAAAAGTGAAAGCATACATGCATGCAAACATACCCCAGATCATGACCAGATAGCTAGAGGAAAGCTTCCAACAATAAACCTTTTGGAAACAAAACAAAGAAAAATAACCTCACAACATCCCACCCACCCCAATATTTTGTGGTGATTTTCTGATGGTAAATAGATCTATTACATTAATTATCTGGTGGTGAAATAACAATGAAATGATGCACATTCCCGGAAAGCAGAGGGCTGCTCAACCATTCACTGGTTTCATGTATGTTAAAGAAAAAAAAAAAGCAAGCTAGATTATAGCTGACTTATAAGGTACGCTTTTTTCATGTTGTGAACACCAACCCCAAGCCATCCCTTGACACAGCAGTAATAAGCATTTATATCAATAGTAGATATGCTGTCAGCATTGCTGGATTCTTTAGAAAGGTGAAACAAATGCCAGGTAGGACAGCTTACCTCATTCCGCTGGGACATGGATGTGAAGATCCATGTCCTTTCTAGACAGATGACTGATACAGTTTCAGTGACCTTTTCAGCCCGTACCTCAGATATTTCAGTTAAGGTGTGTCATATGCAAACAAATGTTGGTTTTGACATAAGTAGAAATTAGTGCCAGCTGTAGATATGACAGGTTCACAAGTCTCTTGCTCACTGAAAATTCTGAAATACAGCAGACTGTCTTCAGCCAGGTTTGCTGTGGCTATAACTGAAATAAAGGAATTGTCTGCTATGTGGCCCACATTTGCCTGAAACAAATTCATATTGTATATGACAGTTACTATTTGATGACGATTGATTTTACGAGCAGATGTGAAAAGCCACATCTCTTTTCTGGTTATTTTTGTGGCCAGCATTTTACTTCCTTTGACACTTAACATGGATAATCTTTTTGTTGATAATAGTGAGACTTTGTTGAGCAGTACTTTGTCATCATTTGGTCAGCTCATGAGTTTCTTTTCTTTTTAAAATTATTGTAATTTCTCCAGGCAGAGAAACCTACCATTCTGCAATATCTACCTTTGAGTAGAAGAGCACATCCAAGACGTCAGGGTGAAATATATTCACACCAGCAAGGAACAGACAGCTATTGGAAGAGACTGTTGAAGGATTGGTAAAATCTTAAAAGATAAAACTGAACCAAAGAGCACCACTAAACAAAATAAAAGATTTGTCTATTTGCTTTTTCAACTGATTCGAAAGCAAGGAAGAGCAAACTAATAAAAGTAAACTGCTTTCAATCTAGTAAACATTGTAATGTACTGCTGTGTGTAGTAAGAGGAACGTGGGAGTTTACAAGTTACAACTACTTAAAACACTTCAGGCAAGAGGAAAGCATGAAAGCGTTGCATCAGGCAATTAACTGTTTCTAAGGCACTTGAAAGATCTGCTTCTCAACAAGATGAGGCATATGAATTCCTAAATTAGACCAATAATGACATATACACAAAAAAGGAAAAGCACTCTCTTCCTTATCCTCCCCTCCTTTCTGCTTTCTTGTCATAGAGTATGTGACCCATGAGAAACTGGAAGAACCCTACGAATCACAAAGCTTACCCCAACCAAAATGCTCCTCTCAGCTGTAGTGACCAAGGGCCACCTGCAGTGGACAACGTGGGGGTTTAGCATTTAAAGTGTTTTTATCCTGTTGAGATCAGCACAAACATAAGGGATGGAACTGACTTCCCATGACTTGTACCCAACCTATAAAATTTTAACTCAGTTCTGCCTGCAGAACTTGAATCCTAAAAGCCATGATTCTCTCTATCTCCATCCCTTTAATTCTGCATTTCTGTCAATGCTTCAGTGCTCAAAAATGGACTAGATGTGATAGCAGTTAGAAAAAAAAAAACCAACCAACCAAACACTTTTTTATTAAGTAAGCAGATTTGAAATGGTATTACTGAAAAGTAATGGACCCCTACTGTTCCATTTTTACAGTTGCTTTTATGAGTTGTACTGTACTTCAACTATGTTTACACAGATATTTTTTTTCCCCCACGTTAACTGCCCCTTAATTCTTAACTTGATTTAAAACCTAGTCTGCCATAAAGATACATGAAATAGAACAGACTGAGAAAATACTTGAGAATAGCTGTTGTTTACAAAGAAACTGATTTATAGTATGCAGTTACTGATCAGGTGGAACAAGAGTTCGAAAACCAGACTGTATTACAAAGCATTTCTTCAAACATCCATTTTGGATTATTGCTGAAAGGTACTAATTGGTCTATGCTAGACTAATTTACAAACATTCATGAAATAGTGAAAAATGCATGCTTTAGAAACCTGGTACATTTCATGCCTCTGGACTAAAAAGAACATGAAGATGGAAGTAAGTGATGGGCATTTTTAATGTAGATTAGTAGCGCTTAGAGTTTTTTTTCTTTTGTACTAACAGACTCTTCAATTTTTTTCTCATTTCTTTCAGGTGATTTTTTGTCTTCGGGTTTAGTCCACGGAGGGCTGTGCAACTTCTGTTGAAGGGGAAAATAGCATCAGTGTAAGCATCGCATACACGATATGCACATACATAAGCAAATAAAAAAGTATGTTAAAAATTCATGGCAATAGCGCATGCAGAGCTGTATTTCTGTTAAACTGATGTACCAGTCTTAAACTACTATAACAGAATATGATATTCATGAACTGCATCTAGAAAAGGATTCTGATCTCTAATAAAGGAAGCATATTCAACAATCTTTGACAGTGCAAAACCATACAAGTCTCATGCTGCTTTATAATCATGGTGATTTTTATCTTTTTCTCTTGGTCTACCAAATTAAGAGCTCAGGTGTGCAACTTGCTTAAGACTTTTCCATTGGTAACATGGCTGAATACAGCTTCACGTAATTGCAGATATATAACTATTTTAGAAATCTCTCCCTTCTCCTATTCCCAGTGCTATGGACATCACAGTATCAAAGTAAGTCATTTGACCACTAGGATAGTCCAGCTCTTCAAGTATTAAATAGCTTTGCAAATTGTTACCAACCAGAAGCCATTTTGACCAGATGAACTGCGATCAAGTATAGTCAGTCTGAACTGAGTAAGCAGTTCTGTTTCAAAAGCATTAGCGTAGAATGCGTAAATACACTTCAAGTAACTGCATGCTTTACAAGACCTTTTAATAAAAACCCGAGAATTCCTCAGAAACAGAGTACCTGAAAGTTTGTCTCTGTTTCTGCTGTCTTCAAACGAGATGTTGAATTATTGCGATTCCCCAAACATGTCTTGCCAACCTGTCAATACAAACGTCAGAGATAACTACTCCGTCAAATATTTTCCTAAAATATTCATGTTTTTCCTAAAAAAAAAAATTACAGTGGTTTTTTTAGCCTAGTTGATGTAATGGAGGAAAACAAAGTTATCACAGCTAAGTGAATGCCATACTCCCATCACCCCTGTAACAGTCTAATGTGGCTGAAAATATAACAACTTAACACTTACTTAGCATTTTTTTTCTCATCACAAATAGTGAAGTTTATTCCTACAGCGGTCCCTTGGAACAGATAAGTAATTATAATTGTCTGGTTTGGGTGAGGAAATAGTAACAAACAGATGAAAACTAGCATTACAGTTAGGACTTCTCTATTACTATTCCCTTGTCTAAACTGCTAGATCTCTTACATAAAATAATCCCTGAGTGGGGATACGTATAATAATTACCTGAATGGGGAATTCAGATGACTCTCAAGGTATGTAAAAGCTGGTTAGATTCATCGCTGTCATTTTATTCCAGCAATAATGTAATTTTCTTTGCCAATATGTTTTTTAATATGAGGGAAAACAGAGTTGAACAGCATAAATAAAATTAATTACACAGTAGATTTTTGAACCAGAGATCTTGTGTTGCAAGTCTTAGGTAGAGATTTACCCAGCACTGAAATTTCTGCTATAATTAAAATAAAGTCCCTTCAGGAGTGGGATTAATGATGCCGTAGGTGAAGAAATTAAAATGTGAAATACAGTAAAATATTGATAATCTTTGGTCATTACTTCAAAATACGTTCACACTGGAATTTCTCTCCTTGTTTTGCTATTGAAACGGATGAATTTAAATGGAGTGAGAATAAATGAGTTGGGTTTTTTTAAGTTCTAAGTCATCAAGACTCTTTCCAACATAACATTCTACTTGTTTTGCTATTACAATGGATACATTTAAATGGAGTGAAAATAAATGAGGGGTTTTTTTTAAGTTCTAAGTCATCAAGACTCTTTCCAACATAACAGTAATTTTGTTTATTTTAAATGTTAACATAACTCTTCCTCTGAAATGTTTCCTGTTTAGCATAAGCCCTTGAAGATTTCTGAAGCTAAGTCAAGCCTGGATAGAATATTTTTTACACATCAGACATAATCCAACGTATTAATGAAAAAAAGGTAAAAAAATCATTAGTGTATGGACATGAGCTTTGCTCATAGGAATATGAATGCAAACGTGCCTTCAACAAGAAACTCCCAATAATATCTGCTACAAGGTTTGCTGGCGTTTCTGGTCTTTTTTTTGTGGTTTTTTTTTTTTATGTATATTATGGTTGATAACATTGGTCTAGGATACAATAAGATATTTGTACCTAGGAGAGCAAAGGAATCATGAATGAAAAGAGAAAAAAAGTCTCTAAATGGTATGTTTTGAGGCATTTTTTTAGACAGACTTTCTTAAGAAAATGGAAAGTAAATCTGAGTTCATCCTATAGCAGCTTAAATCGCGACACTATAAAAATTACCTCACGCAGCAGAGAACACTGAAAATAAACACCCTAACATGCAAAGTAAATATCAAGAAATTTTATAGATACCCTTTCAGTAGAAATGACATTAGATTGGAGTTAATTAAAAAGCAAGAGATTGGGGGGGAAGATATTAATTAAGTTTTTGCACTTGAGAAATTCTGACAGTCTCTTGCCCGTAACAAAGTTGATCTATGAGCAGGTGTGAATATGAAAATGAAACATGTTATTAAGAAAACTACTTGGAGAGGAGATGGCTGCCTCCCTCCTGAAAGCTTCTGGTACTGCCAAGGATTTTATAGTACTTCAGGGGGGTTTTAGTCATGTTTAAGCTACTAAAGTAAGCCTCTGAGATGGTGCAATTGCAGTGATTGACGGTGCGGACTCCTTTTCAAATTTTTCCCACTATACATAATAGCTAATAAAAGTTGGATTAATATTAAGTTACAGGAATAATCAGGGTAGCATTGATAAAAAAAAAAATCTATTGATAAAGCACCTACTCCTTTTATGAAAAAAATGAAATAACACAGGTGATTTACATTCTAGATAAAGACTAAAGAGTGAGATGACAAAGAATAGAAATTTTTAATAAAATTTTAATACTTCAAAAGATTAAAAATGTGATCCTGGCAGATCTTGTGTTTAATATATTTACTAGTGAGATAGATTAATAAAATGTTTTCAGCTTAGTCATGTTTAGAAAAATTTGAAGGTTTCAGAAATTTCTGGGTGAGCAGCTTGAGGACAAAAGATATTACAGGTCAAAAAAGGAGCAGCATTTCAGGTTGGGTAGTGAAGAGGACAGAAATAACACTAATGAAATATAAGATTATTTACAAATCCATAATTTACTCTAACTGTATATACTAAAAAAATTCAGGTAACGTATTTCACCAAGACAATACATAGGAGATAGGAATCCTAAAATATTAATTGAAATTCATAAAAATATGGGAGGTCAACCATATATATACAACCATGTATAAAAGAAAAAAAAAAAAAGGTTGCCTTAGAGAAAATAAAAGCTAATGACAAAAACAACACTTTCTAAGTGACTAATCTTTCATACTCTTTTCACAGACCAGATGACAAAGGCTATCTTGGCAGGAAAACAGAAGTGAAGACTTATGTCTGTAGTCTTACAGACATAAAAATATTATGTCTTAATATTTTTTCACTTACAGTTGTTTTCCTTTTTAGTAACCCACCATATGGATCACTGTTGGAGAAAGACAGTAGAATGGGACATTTTTCTAAACAAAGCAACCCCACGTCTTTATATTGTTAAAGCATAAAGCATTCATTATTGATTCCTTTTCACAGTGAAACAATGTATATCATTAACAAATAAATTACAGACTGAACAACGGCAATGACTTTCAATATGCCATCAGTCAACAGCAGTTCAATAGCCAGAATTGTAACTAGTCACTATGGATGAGCTGTATACGTCCACTGGCTCTCATCTTTAAGTCAGTTCAGTTCCTAAAGCTGAGACAGATGGGTATAACAGCATCTCCTGCTATAATGGTAAACTGGGTTTAACACAACCTAAACTGAATCCCCTACATACACACCCTCACGCCTATAAACAAACACATGCAAATATATATATATATATACACACCTCTGTGTTTATATATACATACTGTATATACTGTGTATAGTATATGTACTGTGTCCACTTCTGGGGCCCCCAGTTCAGGAAAGAAAGACAGACATACACACAGAGGTATGTATATGTATGTGTACATATATGCATATATAAACACATAAATATACAAACATACATGCACCCCCTTTCCCTCAGCTAAAGACCACCTCAGACAGATGGGGAAATACAAAACCAATGCACTAGAATACCTGTCACAGCCATAAGCGACGTACAGACCAAAAAAAGCCAAATATTTAACTTTTTTTTTTTGCTAGTTCCCTCTGTGCCAAGTGGTGGAAAGACTGTTTCGTTCGCTCTTCTGTGCAAGTCTCTCTTTCTGTCAGCTTCACTCCTGTGAGAGGTACACTAATTAAAAAAATACAGAATGGTAGCTTGACATGGTGGAAACTAGCAAAAAGCAAAAATAATTGCTTTCGGAAAATAAAGGGGTTGAAATGTTGTCAGCGTGATTTTTCTGTTTTATGAAGATGAGATTAGAAGTGCCAGCAGGAAGAGATACTGGGATTTTGCCAAGCTTTGAATCAAGATTTCAGCACATCAGGGGCGTGAGGACAAACTCCTACCTGTGTGTTTCTCCCACAAGTGGGCATTCCTGCTGCCTTGTTTGGAGACATGAGGGTGAGGAAGGGGAGAGGAACAGGAAGATGCCAACTGGGAAAGCCTCTGTTGGGACAATTACGTTTCCAGCTCACACACAAACCCATTAACGCCATGGAACAGAGCAGAGCATCCTTGTACTCCTCATAACCCACTGTCTTCACTCCTTGCACCACCAGGGAGGAGGAAGACTGGTACAAAACGATACCCCTTCAACGTATGCTTGTACAGAGATACATATACCTGGGCAAAAAACAGCTTTCCCCATTTCTCTCAGAGAAGGTCAATTGCTTTTCTTCCAAAGAATGAACATTTTTAGGAAAGATCATTACTAGAAAAGCTAATAAAATGCTAAGACCATAACAAAAGACTAAAAACATCGAAGTAGAAACAACATCCAGAAAGTAAAAAAAGAAAAGCAATAAGTCCCAGAAAAAAGGTCTCAAGTCAGTCCTGTTAGTTTAATGAAACACCATTGACTCCTCTTGTACCATCATAACAAAGCAGGTTGTAATTGTAAATCTTGTCCAAGGATGCTCTGGTTTTCATGCCAAGCATAACACGACATTTCACAATATGGACTCTTTCCCCAGCTGTTGTGCAGAAAGCTGTATGGAGAGGAGCGGGAACATCGCACAGAGGATGAGAGAGTTTTGTCTGCTCATAATCTCTATTGGTCACAGGTAAGTTTTACATCTGTGCTGGCTTCATGGGAGGGCAGAGAACAGGCACTACTGTTCTGTCACCATCTGAACAAGTCCCAGGTAACCCAGCAGGCAATGCAGTCTCATAACTCAACCTCAGTGCAATGATTTAAAGTTTGGAATAAATATAAAATAATTTTTTGCCTGTCCCTCTTCTTAGTGCTTCCAGAGAAGTTCAGCTAGAGTCTTAAGCTATATACCAAAAATTTTTAAAAAAAGAAAAATTTCTAATACCCAGGGAAAAATGAAGGCACCGTATCTAGATGATTGCCCTTTGTCCCTTAGCTAATGCCTTTCTGGGGATCCAGAAGTGTAGCATGTGGCTCTATTGTCAACAAAATAATACAACTTAATAATGTTGTTTATTTTCTTGTTTGTGCCCCAAGTGACAGGTGGATAAAGAATACAAACCAAAAGGTGGAGGACAAGGCAGAGGTAGACAAGACTAAATACCTGAGAAGCTATAAAGTTAAGGAGACAATCATTCAACACACGTGCTTTGATCTAGCTGAAAAACACTGGGTGACAAAAATCTTGCAACATTTTAAAAAGTGCAAATTATTGTTAGCATGGTGAAAAGATGTCTTATAGTGAACTTTTCATACAAGATTATAAAAAAATTCAGCATGCTGTTTTGCATTTATGAAACCGACAGCAAAAAAGCTAATGATGTTCTCAAATTCCAATTTCATTACTTAAGTTTATCCCCTGCCACTGGCATTTAGAACAAAATGGGCAGTTTATCCTTAGCTACACGTTCTGTGCTTTCTTCTGCCTTCCTTTATGGAGCCTGAGGTTGGCAGTTTCAAAGGGAGTGGGGTTGGCAGATTAACTCCTGGTCTCACTCAGAAGCACAATCCCCATGTTCCCTATATCAATACACTACTGCAATTCCAAATATTTCACAAAAGGTGGTCTACGGGTATTTAAAACACAATGCAAGCTAAATGCATTTTTACACTAAATTCTCAATTCTCCAATTTCTCATTATACTTTAAACTGATGTTTTGGAGATTCAATTAGTATTTACTCTATCCATTGGCCACAAACAATGCTTACCTCACCAGGCTAGAAGGAGCATTCAGACTATTTCACTGTTTTCCTCACTCAGCGAAGCTTACCATTTATTAAAGCTTTAACTGCAACCATTACATTTATAGGTTCATCAAAGATGACGAGGGATTCTGCTACAGATATTTTCTTCAGTTCCTAAATACTTCTCAATCAAGTACATTTCATCCTAGCTTCAGTAGCATGTGCCCACACAAGCTGCTCCCTTTTTCTAGATTCAGGAAGCAAACCTTCAATACTTATAATCATGGACAGTATTTATCCAAGTACACGGTTATTAAGTAAATGATGACTAGTCCTTGAAGTAGTTTTATGACTCAGAGCAGTGAAACAAGACAGAAAGATGGATTTCTCTGCAGCTTAAGAGTCCTGGCTTATCTCTTTTTTCTCCTTCCCTAATATTTCCTTATTTTAACACAAACTATAATAATTTAATGTGTTGTATCTAACCATTAGTGACAGATCCCAGAATTTCACTGATGAATGAATTAATTTTACAGAATAATCTCTATGTTTTATGTGTAGAAGCATTCTTTACCTTGCCATTAAGTTGCTCACACTGGTATTTCCAGTATCTCTGCCATGCATTTTGTAATTATGGGCATATTTGTAAGACAAACATTATATTCATTAAATTACATATGCTGTATTTTTATCATAAAACATCAAGAAGGATCTAATGTTTGAACACTCAACTTTAAAAGCTCTAACACACAGCAGTCAGAATTCTAAGTAGTGAAAGCTAAACCTTTCCCAAAGAAAAGACTTAAGGAAAAAGAAATTCTGGAAACTTTTATTCAAATGTATTTGATAGTTGGCCATGCCATTTCACTCTTTTCACTGGTATTAACTCTTTTCAAATTGCATAGTTTCTTCTTAACATCTCCTTAAAATTTAGTTTGGCCAACATATACAATTTTTATGACTAAGCACAACAGAAGTCTTATGATTTTCTTCTACACAGTAGAGAAGCAGTTAGACCAAATTCAGTGAGTGGAATGCTTGTTACTTGCCCTACATAAACTTTAAGAAACACATTAACGACCTATTTGTGTTTGTAAAATAAAATTTTCATAGAATAAGCGCATTTTGCCTTAAGCAATATATTTTGTATATACAAGAGGAAAAAAAATATCTAGAACAATGAGAAATTTAGCAAGATAGGAAAACTGAGGTGGGGCATATGTCTTGAAATACTGTGCTGCCTTTATCAGTTTGGTGTGCAGTTTGATTAACAAAGTATCTTTGTGTGAAATTCTGGTTATAAAATATGCAGCTTGATCAGTGAAGTACGCACAATATCAGAAGTTACAGTATTCAGTTCACCTAGTGAATTATACAGCAGAGCTGGAGAGGTTCACAGCTGGATGTATAAATTACAAAGGTGGATCAGCCAAGTATGCATCTTCATTTAAAAAGAATTTTCAAAAAGCCAGTTAAAATTCAGCATGTCCCTTGGCTATCAAACTATGCAATTTGATCTGCAAACCGCTGAACAATGCAACTAGAAAGGTATTCTACTGCATCAACACAGCAAATAAGAACTGGCTTTATTGCTCAAATAATCATCCAACATATCACAAGTGGACAGGAAATCAAGAAGTTTAAATAAGTGATATTATATCCAGCTTTTACAGTCAGAAAATAATTCCACCGCTGCTAAAGGGTATCATACAGATTTAGTAGAGCAAATATTGCAGCTTCAGCATTCCTTCGCATCACTACAGACCTCTCTTTGGCTTCAGTGGGCACTAAAGCAGATATGCAGGATGTTTGTAGAGTACAATGGAGGAGAAAGTACTGAGCTAGTTCTGAAGAAACTAAACCAGGTATGGGAGAAAACGATGGAATGGTTAGGTCAACTGACGAACTAGATATCTTAGCTGTCATTAGCCAAGTTAGGTCCAGTTTATTAAAGGACATGTTTTATCAGATTTGCTCATGAATTTATTACAGATCTGTATATTTCAATCTCCTCTGACCCTCATTATTTAGAAGAAAGATATGGGGCAAGATGTATGTGAAGTGTGCATATACATTTTCATAAGACACCTCTGCAATTTTTCATATCTTTCTCTTATTTTGGAGCACACTGTAATGACTGGATGGTTAAACTATGATGATGTAACTTCATATGACCTTCAAAGTCCTCATTTGAGGAACAGAATTACTGAATTCCCTTTAAGAATTTTATCAGGTTGAAATTTTGTAATAACGATGATTTCTTTTTTCTCTCATTACTCCCATGGGAAAGCAATGGGAGAGTACAATGTGATCAAAACTCTGCAGTTGAAACTGATAGAGAAAAATGAAGGAAAATTCTGTTGTTGCTTAGAAACATGTACAAGTTTTGCTCCGATACTCAGTGTCCTTTGTCACTGAATGATTAATGAACATGAAGCATTTGTTTACTGCAGGAAATTAAGGCAGTAAATAAAAGCACTATCACTTTTATTTATCAAAGAAGACTATAAGGAGAAAGAGCAAGAAATCTAAGATGAGAACAGAGAACAAAGAATCACTTTATCAATTGTTTGATGTCTTAGCACTACCAAACGGGTCATTTTAAATGACATGTTACATGCATAAGAATTATTTGATATGAAAAAGGGACAAAGTACATTCTGGTGTAAAAGCCAAAAAAATCTCCCAAAAGCTTTTGGGAAGAGGGAAAGGGGAAATGGTACAGGGAAAAGAGCTCTACAGAACTCTAGTTCTGCACAGAGACTTTCAGGACCCAGTCATATAGAAAACATCTCCATATAAGACTAAGAAAAAATAGTATTCACAAGATTCCTCTACTAAAATAATAATAATCTAAATAATGGAAATAATCTAAATAAAAGAAAACTGAAGTTAAGTTTCTTTTTGTGTTTCACAAATTTGAAGTAATTGAGATGATACATTACAGGATATCCTACCTACTTCAGGCTGCTAGAGGTCCCATGTCAAATTTAATGATAACAAAGGTGTCAGCCGTATCTATTTTCAAAATCAGCTAATATAATTTGGCCTGCATGTATCCCATTAGTAAACAAAATTTCATTTGTATTTGTTCCAGTGTAAACTACATTAATTACTATGAACATACATAAAAGCACCAAAAAAAAAATTGCAGTGGGATTACAAATTTGAAGGGGGGGGGGGTGGGATGCTTAGCCATACAGACTAAAAAATGTTTGAGGCAAGCAACTAGCAATTTCCCTTTATTTCTTGTCTTGAAACATTGCATGTTCTTCTCTAGTCAGTCTTTACTAAAGTAATTCTTCCAAAACACAAATCACACTTTGTTTATCAGAGAGACAATCAGAGGATCTTTGCAAAGTTCTGAGAAAGTGTTGCTGAAATATTAGGTTTCTAAGCAACATCTTGGTTTTAAGCATAGGCATTAAGGCCCTGGTCTTTTATCTTGGCATCAACATTCACTTATTTTTCTTAAACTAATGGCACATGAGAACCTGTCATCCAGCATATACTTCCCCTGTTGGGAGTTTAGCAGCTGTAAAAACTTCTGATAAAAACACACACAAACACACACAACCAAATAATGATAAAATTACAAGAAAAACTCTAATATATTCCCAAGTCTGGAATTTTCTCAAAGTGATAGTATTCAAAGGTACAAATCACAGCTTTGTACTACTGAAGTAATATGAACCTCTAGGAAAATAAATTGCTTTTAGTTCTTTCAGGATTTAAGGTGGTATCTCTAAAGTCATCACATAAGGGTTACTTGCAGAAAGAGATATTTTTATTTCATTTCTGAAAACTAATTAATTTGAATTCTTCCTTGTCTCTAAAAAATATGTATCTGTTAACATAAGATATAAAAAATAAAATTAAAAGGTGGGAGGAGGTTGCTAGCCCAATGTCATCATCTGCACTGTTGTTATGTCCCATGCAGTCCACGTTCAGATGGAGTGTAAGAGAAAGAAAAAAAAGTTTCAACTTCAACAACAACCAGGAAAGTTAGTTTACTCATCACTGTGAGCAATCCACAGGACAAAAGTGGTCAAGGCAGGTCCTTAGACTTGTAGAATAGTTGGAACGGTTTGTGAAAAATATATTTCAATGCTTTAGTTCTCTGAAAATTTTACTGCCTTTTTTTAATCAATCCTTAGGTTTACAAGAAAACTTTCCCATTTTCATAACTGAAGTTTGTGTGGTATTTAAAGTGAGATCAGGAGATTCTGACAAACTGGGATGTTTTATTCTCCCATGAGGCTCCAATGAGCCATTGTTGAAAAGTCAAGTGTGGAATCCTGCCAGCGCGGATGGATTTCTCATAAAACTTCCCGGGTCAGTGTGGGGATGGTAGCATAGAAAGGGAGAAAATTCTCTGAGAAAAGAATTATTTAATGCCCCTCTGGCAAGAAAATCCAGTGCTTTGAGTGCAGCCACAATTTGAAAATAAGTATTTCTCTAAAATATTATGTATATTGTGTTTTACCTGAGCTATATTCGTAGATCTACTCTTTCACTTTTAGGACCGGACTGTTGCAGTTTGTCCTGCGTGCCAGAGGCCATGCTGCCCACTATGCAGGTCACTGCTCTTCAAAATGGCTCCTGGCTGCGTATTGCTTTGCAGCTATCTGCACAAAGAACTAACTCCTGGAATTCTCTTTGAATTGTACCAATCAATTGTTTTTATATTAACAAAAAGCAAACCGAACAATTTTTATTTCCAATTGAACATGGAAATAAATAAAAGAAGATATACCTTAAAAGTCCCACTTAATGTAAAGAGAACATGTCTTCCTTTATCTGCAAGTTTTTTAATTACACTGGCGATTCTGTTTCTGTTCGGGATAAATACCAAACTATTTATAGCTTCCTTGCTTGGAGGTGTGGCTGTCCTAACTATCTTTTTCGTAACTTGGCTCTCAATCTCATTCCTTCAACAGACACTGCAAGCAAGACACAGAATGGAACTATGAATATTACACAATACCCATTTTTCACTTGGCAAATGAATTTATAGCAGCAACATGTTTAAAAGCCAGATAAGACTAATAAAACTATTGCCTGCTTAATTTTCCAATATGGAACATTATCTAACAAGGCACAGTGAATTTGAATACCCCTATGGTATGTTTTCTCTAATTTTACTACTTTTTCCTCCATACAGGAGGTTTTGTCAAATATGGACTTAACAAACCTTAAAGATTTAAAATTTAAAGGAAATGTGAGTCTCACAGAATACAAAATTGGTCTTAAAATATGATAATAGAGAGATTAAATGATATAAAACTTAATCCTATTACTCAAATTTAGTTATATAGCCTAATCTCTTTTTCTTTGAATTATAATGCTACATAGACGAAGGCAGAGAATAGGGTTAGATTTGAATTTAACTTGAATTATGAAAAATAGTTTGATTCCTCACGGCTTCTGTCTCCAGTTGGAGTTGTCTTGTCCTTTCTCAGACAAATTTTTCATACCAAGCAGCATACTATGTTGACTAAAAACACAAGTTGCTAGGACCACAAAAAGCCACCACCACCCCCTAATCAAAATAACTAAATCCTTGATTATATATAAAAGTGCATCTTTTAGGTGTCTTTCTTTGCATTACTTGATACAGAAATTAAATACTTTCTTCATTTGTGAAATGTGTTAACAACTTTTTTTTCTCTCTCTCCTTTAATATATTCACCTCTGCAAAAAAAGGCTACTTGAACCTCTTTCCACAAATATTCAGCCTTAAAAAATTCAGCATCTACTTAAAGTAACCTATATTCCATCAAACTTTCCATAACTTTCCCAGGTGGTAACCAACCTGTAGTCATAATATAAACAGAGTTCACTCCAACTTCAGAATTTTACATCTTATTCTTTCTTCTCCTTCTTCAATTTTTATTAATAAGAAATGAAGTTTCCTTTGTCTTTATACGTTAAGGTGCAACAGCAAATTATGCACTCTTCCCCTGGACACACAATTTCTCCTTGTCTCTGCCCCCCTCTAGAGGATGCAGCAGAGGGGAAGTCACAATTGAATAAACTTGTATCATATTTGTAATAAATGGATAACATATAAAGCTTTTTACAATTTGTTGGATACTGAATTATCTAAGATTTGTTTTCCAAATTTTTCTTCACATTGCTATGATCGCTACCAGCAAGCTGCCCAGTTACCTCCACAGGAGGTATGGTTACCTCCATAGGTATGGTTACCTCCATATTTGGAGGTAGGTAATGTGTTCAGTAGTTCATTCAAGAGCTGTTGTGACAGGCTTTTTCCTGCTGTCTTCTATATTGCACCTGCAAATTAGTTAAGGTAGCGCTACGCTGTTTGGACTATTAAGCAGACAAAACGCTCTCTCAACAATTTTTGTCCCTCTCACTCTTTCTGGTTTTTCCTGTTTTATTTGTATTGTTATAATTACAGCCATAATACATGCATTTGGGATTTCTGTTAACAGCCCCCACCATGCTGTTTGAATGAGAGTTTTGCCTCAGTAAAAGCAGCAGATTTAGCTTTCTGTCAGATGTGTCATAAGAAAAACACAGCTTGCGGCTTTCCTAGACTGGCAGTGGACGAGATTACATGCTTTCAACTATTACACTGTCACCTCTTACATCTCCCTGAAGGTTTTGTTTTATCAAATGAAGCATCTGTGACAGCTGTGCCTGATTATTAGTGGAAACATTATGCAAACAAGGTTCTGCATCTCACTGTAAGGCAGCAGCTCTTCAACTAGGAACAAGCCAATTCTAGAAAAGGTTAAACATCAAATCGTATCTTTTCCACTGCTCTTCTTCCCACAACAGCTCTACAACTTCTAGTAAGTAGTCCTTAAAAGAAACCCAGAGAGTATACCTGCATAGATTGACAGTGAAGAGCATTTGCTCCTCAGCACTTTAATGCAGAATACAGCTGGCTTATAAAACATAGGTACCAGCTTGACTAGGAAAAGTAAGTCACATTGGTAATCGCCTAAGGCGTTAATGTTTTCATACAATCTAGATTAGACCCTGATCTCTAGGTGAGCTAAGCTTACACCGAGGTGAGCTAAGCTTACATCTTGAGAATCGCACTCCTGGATGCTCTGATTTTCTTCCTTTCTTGAGGCCACGTGAAGATTCTCTGTCTCTGCTGAGGCATTTTGCTGGACATAAGAAATAAGAAAAGAAAAGAAACAATATAGATAAAATTTCAGAAAAGTCACATTTGAAAAAACAAGATAACGACAAGAAACCAAGAGGTCAGATATTGCAAAAAGTTAACTATTTTATACGCTGCATTTTCAGCAAATTTTGTAAAGGCAATGTTTTAATATTCATTCTCATTAAAGCACACCCTTATAAAGGATTACTTCCATATAAGTAATCAAGACTTTCTACCTGAAAACTGACCACACAAAAGTGTATATTTTTCTGTATGTTAAGCAAAATCAAATGAAGTACAAATTAAACTACATTTTCTTTTGTGCAAACATTTGGATGGGGGGGTAAAGGAGGAAAAAAAAGCGTTTTCAAAACTCCTATTTCTCTGACTCTTGTGGATTCTGGGAAAGATTTAGACCTTGTGCTGAAGCTGTTTATAAACTGCTTTAGCTTACTTCAGCTGTCTACAGTCTCTCCCCGCTGGGACCTCACATCATTGTGAGCTGGCAAAATGTGTTCCATTTCATGCCTTTCACTTACCTCCTTACACTCCAAATGGACTGCTCTATGGGGCAGTTACTCTACAATCCAGGCTATCACTTTATATAAGTAGTGAAGTTCCTTCCACTGAAATATTGGCTGTTTTAGCTATGTTTTTCCATATTTCCTGCAACTTCTAAGATTCAAAGGGATGTGAGCAGGAAGAATATACACTGTTTTTCTAATATAGAGCTCGCACTGTATTTATAGCACAGTATTTTTTAATTTAGCTTGATAACTTCACAATTTTGCAGCCTTAAATACTAGACCATGGCATAACATGACAAGGAATTATTTCAAAAAGAAATGATCCATAAAATCTGGAAAATGTATTACTAAATTAATTGGATGTCCTGATACATGTATCATTGCCTGTACACCACGATGGCATTCTCTACTGAGACATAAAGTAGCTAAAACAGTTGGATGCACCATAATTTGCTGATAGTCATGAGATGATCGTTATGACCACCTTGTTATTCTTAGTTCTGCAGAATTATTTGTTTAAAAAGCATTCATCTTCCAGTGACTAATTCAAAGTCCACTGAAATGTATGGAAGGAATGTAAATTACGTAAGATTTATAAGTGTTTCCAAAATATACTTTTGCTAAAAAACCAAAAAACTCCCAACAAGCCCCCAACCCAAATCAAAATGTAATGACTTATTCTTACTCTGGTACAATATATTCCCAGAAAATAATCAAATTAAAAAAATAGCATTGATGAGCCTCTCTTTTTGTTATAAGTTTCAGATCATGAAGAGTTTGTAACTATCCTTAGGGATTTGGCTTCCATCAAATTGTCTGTAAGACATCTTGAAACTCCTCAGAGGAATGGGGACAGGGAACAAACCAAACTCATTTCTCTGCAAAGAAAAGTTAGAACTTCAGACACCAGTTTTGAAAGCTGGAACCATGCTTTCCTCATGTCACTTATACTGCATTGAATCACTAATGAATACAAAGTTTTAAAAAATGATGGAGAACAGGAGAAAGCAAACCTGGCTGGTTACTATTTGCAATATAGTCTCTGTTTAACAGCTCTTCAGTGGGGAATTGCTAGTTTTATAGAGCAATTGACTACTAGAAAAAGTGATGAGGAGGTGAACAGATTAAAAAGACCAGTATAAGTAATTGTTTTGTTAAATAATGAATGTCATTTCATACATGTATTGAGCAATTTGCCTGTTTGAACTGAAAGAATTAATACAGTTCTGCAAACTTAAATTTGTTCCCATTATTCCATTAGCAAATTACACACGCAGCATATATACCCAATTTTTCAGCATGTTGTAATTATTTCTATAGAACAAGGGGAAGTTTGGGATATTCAGGTGAGGCTCTTATCAAGAAAACACTTTCCCAGTGTCATGTTTTCAAATGTTTACAGCACTTCCTACCTCTAGGAAAATGGAAAACTGGAAAATTTCCAATTCTCATCCTCTTTAATATTCAAAATAGTCAAGTGCAATATTATATCCTAGAAGCATTCCCCTTTTTTTTTCCCCAAAACAAAAGATAACATTTTTCAAGGTGTTTCAGTTTTCATGTGATTGCCTTAACCAGTAGGACCAGATTCTGTAACAGCCTTTAAAAATCACGTGCCACAGCTGCAGTGCTCAGACGTCAGCCAAGCTAGGGAGCAGCGATGGGTCTGCTTCATTCCCTGTCTGGTTTCTAATTGATAATTTTGCATCACTTCAGCTATTGAATAACCTTAATCTCCAATTATTTTTCGTATTGTTACACTAAGCTGACATTGATCTGCGTCTTGCAACGCTACAGACTTGGGGAGGAGTGGCTGGAGAGCTGCCTGGCAGAAAAGGACCTGGTGGTGCTGGTTGACAGCCGGCTGAATACGAGCCAGCAGTGTGCTCAGGTGGCCAAGGCGGCCAATGGCATCCTGATTTGTATCAGGAATAGTGTGGCCAGCAGGACCAGGGAGGTGATAGTGTCCCTGTACTCAGCACTGGTGAGGCTGCACCTCGAGTACTGTGTTCAGTTTTGGGCCCCTCACTACAAGAAGGACATGGAGGTACTAGAGAGTGTCCAAAGAAGGGCAACAAAGTTGGTGAAGGGTCTAGAGAACAAGTCTTAGGAGGAGCGGCTGAGGGAGCTGGGGTTGTTTAGTTTGGAGAAGAGGAGGCTGAGGGGAGACCTTATTGCTCTCTCCAACTACCTGAAAGGAGGTTGTAGCAAGGTGGGGGGTCAGTCTCTTCTCCCTAGTAACAAGCGATAGGACAAGAGGAAACGGCCTCAAGTTGTGCCAGGGGAAGTTTAGGTTGGATATTAGGAAAAACTTCTTCACCGAAAGGGTAGCCAGGCACTGGCACAGGCTGCCCAGGGCAGTGGTTGAGTCTCCATCCCTGGAGGTATTTAAAAGAAGGGTAGACACGGTTTAGTGGTGGACTTGGCAGTGCTAGGTTAACGGTTGGACTCGATGATCTTAAGGGTCTTTTCCAACCTTAATGATTCTATGATTCTATGTCTCAAGTTCTAGTTTAAGACCACACCACACTTCTTGCAGCAGCCAAAGGAGGACAGCAGAACAGGGCAAGAAGGTGTCTTGCCAGGCCCTAGCTAGGTCCTGCAGATCTGAGTTCTGTCCTTATGGCCAGAATGCCACAGGACTTTCTTGCATCTTATGTAGGTACTTTTAATCCGTAACATTTTGAGACTAAGACTGACTTCTTACATGGAAAAAAAACCCCAACCAGAATCAAAATCAAAATTAATATTTTTGAAGGCTTATCTGTTTGCTGATGATGTGTGAGTCTTTGAGGTAGACTTTGCAAACAAGATCCTTTGTTATTAAAAATAATGTCTCCTAATAAAAAAATGAATATGTTATTATTTGTCTGAATGAAACCTATTTACTAGACTGACAGCTTAACTAATAAAAATGCCATCAAATATTCCAGAGTGAAACGGTTTGGAAACAGTTTCTGAACTTCTTTCCAATTTGCTTAAAGCTTTCTGAACCCTCCTCAAAGCTTTTCAATAGAGGATTTTGCATGTGAACATTTTTTCAAGGATCATCAACCTCTTTATCTTTTTTTCTTTGAAATAATTTAGGTATTACAGCATCTTCCTGGTGAGGCCTTACAAGCTTGACTAAAAACCAAGTTTTGCATTTCAGTCACTTGAAATAAGAAAAATTGTTTACAATGCATATAGGCTTGAAGATGAAACTAGACTCCGTTGGTGTGTGCTTTGCTTGCAGCAAAACTTGCAGAATACTTATGACAGAGAAGCAAGCCAAACTCGTTATTTCTTTGAGTTCTCTTCCAAAGTCTGCACTGGAATAAATGACAAGAGCCCAGTTCTGCTTCATGCCTTTGAAATTTCCTTCAGTTATGCTTTACATATTTTCCATTTCTAACATCATACAAATTTTCTTCGCAAAGCATGCATTGTTATTATAATATCCTCATCTTAACTGCTAAATAAAACTGCAAAGCTAGGTCAACTGAATTCCATCTTTCATAATGACTTTTGATTTTGATACATAATTCAATTCTTTCCTATATTAGAAATATTCTTATCAGATCTTTCTTCTTCCCACATGGCTTTTTGGCATGACTGCACAACTCTTTCTCTAGTCAGCATTTGCTCATGTAAGATGCCAGTGTGCTATTGACAGGACTGCTTTCCAGATGACCTGCCAACACAAATATGGGTTCCATCAACGCATTTATTTCCCGTTACTTAGACTCCCACAGATCACTCTTTTCTATACTAAGGGTTTCTAGTGATATTCAGTTTCCATGTTAAAAAAAATATTTAAGGATACTCATACCAATCTAACAAGAAGATTGCACAGCACTTGGAATGTAAGCAAACAAAATAAGCAGTTTCTGGCAGAGTGCAAGTTCACGATACCTGAGGACCAAAAAAACCCAGTTCTGTGAGAGCCATGATGATTTTTCCCTAATTACGGGCAATGTCTTGATATGCATATTCATAGCCTCTTTTGACAAACTTTAAATGCAGATATCGTTGGAGTTTACCCAGAAACACATTTTTTGGTACCAAAGGCTTCACTGGCCCAATTAAAAAACTACCTACAGCAAAGACTTGCTAGCCTGACTTTGGCCTGCCTGCTGTGCCTGGCTGCACTTTGTGACATCCGTCTGGCACACTGAGTGAGGCCAATCTCAGAGACCCCCCCTGGGCTGGGGGTTGCTTCTGTTCACCTGCCTCCAGTGAGGTTACTAAACAGATGGTCTGCAAAGTGGCTACAAATAGGAAACAACCAAGGCCTGAGTCATCCCCACTTCTCAAACTGTTTGTATTCTTCTGGGAGTCGTCTTACTCCTTCGGGATGGAAATGGCTTATTGTCATGTCTAGGAAATCCAAAATTGCTCAAGGATTTGTAGCACTTATTGTGAAAAACTAGAGCAGTTTTGTATGTAGCAGGTGGATGAAGTTGTCAGAGCTTTTCTGGGCAAGGTGCATAGTGTAAGAGCCAGAAATACCTCCTTTCCAAACTCAGTTCTGTCTGACTGCTTCTGGAAACCTGGGAATTTGTCTATATATCACATGCGCAGACAGGCCAACTGCCACCTAATGCCTCATATATATATTTCAGTCAAGAAAAAGGTGTCAATCCTATCACCTTTTCCTTCCCCCCTCTTTTTTGAGTAGCACCATTTGCAATTACAGAAGTTTACAGTTGCTTTTTGGATTGTATGATAGACCTTTGACTCGCTCTCCTAGCTTTATAAATTTCAGACATTTTAAAGTAATTGAGTACCTATTATATCTTTCCACAACATAAATCGCATATAAATATGTATTAATATCTACATATAGTATAAAGGAAATCATTGTATCACATTTCATTATGTCCTGACTTTAATCTTCCACAGTTTAACTGACATGCAGAAATAAATGAGAAGTCCAATTCTAATAACAGTAATCACCCTATATATTTCTGTGACTGTGATGGTCACTGTATATGCATATACATGTATTTGTCTGTGTATACAGTAAAGGTAACTAGCTTTTCTCTGTTGCACAGTCAATATTATTCAACAATAAGTGGGAGAGACATAGCTAAGTTTTTATTTCTATTTAATGCACATCTACAGAGTTACATTTATATAGGGCAATTCTTCTCAAAGGACTGCAAATCTTACAATATACCAAATCTTTAAAGTTCTACATACTGTTTCTTAAGTAAACAGAATTGCCCTTGATTATTACTTTTTTTCATTTGCATTATATTAAAATATCTTTAAGGTGGAAAATAGCTGCTTACTGGTATACATTATGCCAACACTGAGCATTGCACACAACAATCAGAAGTTTTGCAAGGAATCTAGGACAGCTTCACTCCCATTAAAAGTGAAAATTGTTAGGACATCTTTAACATGGATACCTAAAGACTGAATTTTCTTTTCTTCACATTTCACATGCGTTTGTGTTGGTTGTAATGGAATTTCTCTGAGATGAATGTTCACAATAACCTCAAATGGCTCTAACATCCATCAGAGGGAAAGAACTTGTTCTTTCAAATAGATCATTTGGTATGATAGATGACATATTTAGATGTTAATTTCCTGAATCATCCTTTTCATAACATTACTATTTAGGTGTTAATTTCCTGAATCATCCTTTTCATAACATTACTATGAGTGCAGAATTTCCCCTCACACATGCAGTCGCCTTCCAGCAGTATATTATGTTGGAAGTAATATGGACAATAATGTTTTTGAATTTTTCTTATTACGTGTTCTGGGGTCCTTCCTTTCTCAAAGAAACCCCTCTACTCTAAAAGAAAAAAAAAAAATTAAAAAGTCTCATTTGTCAAGAGCTAGGGAAGATATCTTGAAGTTTTCAAGCGCTGTTTGTAGTATTTCCTACTACATAATTCCGCCAGTTAAAGTCAATCTAAGAAAAAGCTAGTTACTAACCACCTCAGACCCCTGGAACTCCTCTCTAACTTGAACATCCTTTCTACATGAGAGCCAGTCCAGTGCTCCCTGAACTCCAGAGAGCTGGAGGACAATAATCTACTGTCAGAGACCAGAGCGAAGCACCCTCTCCATGTGAGTCCAGCACGATGTGTAGCAAACTCACAAATATACTTAAAGATAAGAAAGAAGCATAGAAACAGAAGATGAAAATAATAATAGGTCACCTTCCTCTGGTAACGTGCAAAATGTATTTGCATTTACAGCATGGAGTGGAACTCAGGCATCTAGTGTTTGTTATCCAAATGCCTCCAAGACAGCTGCAAGGGGCTGGTAAAGGAGGCAGGACTTGTGGTAGAGCAGTGCCCTTCTACAGAAATAGCTGGAGAGCTATTCTAGGGCAATGGATGCCAATTTAAAGCAATTCCCAAAATACGTAACTGTGCACAAACAAAAACAAGTCACATCTGTTTATCATTGAGCTCTGAATTCTGCTGTTTTTTTTCTAATACAGCTTATTTTGAAAGCATTGCATATTTCAGATAATTTAAATACATGTTTTCTAGTAGAACCTTAAACCGACATTTTCAGTTGCCTCTCTTCTTTGTAACAACTGCAGCTTCTTATTTATATTTCCATGTAGTTAAAGGGGGAAAAACCCTCATGAAAATGTATGCAATCAGTTTTCTCAGGATCAATAAGAGCAGCTCTGTGACGACTCATTGTGCTTCAGTTTTCAACATGGAGTCAAAATGATGTATTTACTTATATTTAACTGCAAACAAGATCGAGGATATCTAAGTCACATGCTTCGAGAAGATTAAGCAAAAGTAAACAAAACAAAATTCTGGTAAGATTATACAAGAGAGCGAGCTAAAATTACCTAAATTAACTGAAAACAAAACTTAGAAATACTTTTCCTTGTACTGACCTTGTGAAACCCATGAATAATGATCTGCATTAAGCTGAGGACAAAACATCACCATCTCTTTGTCACATAGCAGACATGCATATGTTTGTATGAAACAAATGAGAATGAAAAACCAGAATTATTGGAGTCAGCTGTTAGGTAGGCTGTTCAGGAAAATTAAAAACTAAAGAGAACCCCATATATCACACAATTTTGGAACCTAGTGAGGCTAAACATTTACAGTCTAAACTATATTTCAATCAATAATGACCACTATAAAAGAATCTAAGTAGTGCTTAGTCCACACATACCCCATATATGTGCATATATAATTATATATAATTCATGATATCTAATATATAGCATGATACATAATCTTGATATAAATAATATATTAATTTAGACACAATTGCATGTATGTGTATGTGTGTGCACAAGTGTGAAAGAAGAGAGAGATAGCCCAAGATCGAGATTAAATGTCATCAGTCTAATCACAGAATTCATTTTTTAATCAGGTCATGCTAATGTCCTGGTTCTTATTCTTCCTAACAGACAAGATAAAACCAAAGTTCAATAAACTATGATATTAAAAGGTATGTTTCCAGTATTTAAGGAAAAAACAGTCTGATCATTTTGTAAGTCTCACAAGGTGACCCTTTCATGAGAGTTAGAGAAAGTGATGGGTTTGTTCTTTTTTGTACGTATTTTCCTATGTTTTCTTTCAGAAGACAAAGTTAATGTTGAACCAACTGTTATTACACTTGCCGATGTTTAGATTTGAAGGTCACTGCAAATGCTCTGGAGCATGCATTATTCTTCTGTGTTGGGTTTGGGGCTTTTTTTGACAGTACCCATTTTATATTTTCAAATACTCTGCGATTAACAGAGTAGACATTCACTTGCACTAAGGACTCTAAGGAAGCAACTTCCCAGTGTCTTTTTTAACAGGAGTTGAATGGCCCTTATGTCTTAGAATATTTCCTAACAATAATAATAGTAGCAAGAAAAAAACTACTTGTAGATGGGTCATGATGGCCTACAGGAAAAAACAGAAAAATTAATCAAATAAACTATTCACTGTGAAGCACTTGTTCCATTCTAAAGTTGTACATGTCTTGAATAGCCTATGCAGTAGTTTCCAAAGTAAACGCTTGCAATGCCCAGGCTATCAAGTGCTCTAAATAGAAATAAGCAGAGAAAAGAATGACAATTCTACGCCCCTCTTTGCAGAGGGCAGAACAATAGGACTGAAACTGATACTTTTCGAGTTTGTATAAATGCGTAATAACCTGAGAGCAGAGCATTAAAAGCTGTTTGGTTACCCACTTTTTTAGTCTTTACTGTTTCACTGTAGCAAGTCTATGTTCTCTTGTTTTATGCTTCACTCTTCTATTATTAGAATCTTTTGTATGAAAAAAAATTAGAAAGTTAAAACAATAAAGGTATTTTAACCTTCAATAAAATGGTGTGTTGCAGTTTACATCTGTTACTATCTCTAAAGCTGTGAATACCTCCGGATACCACCTCCCCCAAAACACTGTTGGTCCTAAAGAGCTTATGTTTAGACTAATTTTATTTCTCTTTCACATTAATAGGGTGGAGAAAATCACAACTGGCTGAAGAACAGCCCAAAGTCTAGAACTAATCAGACAGCATTTCCTTAAGGCTCTTACAGTCATGGAAATCTTTAATCACTCCCATTAGATCTACATAAGACCTAATAATAACCCAGCAAAATTTCAGTTTGGGTACATTCTGACAAGCTAAATTTGTTCTATAAGATCATTCTGGCTGCCAGACTCTTCTAGCTTGCATTTTTTTCAGTGTGCCTCCTTATGAGTTAAAACCAAATTAAACAAACAAACAAAAAAATCATTTGAAGTGCAGCTTGATTCCAGTGATAAGAGAGCTAACCTGTAGAAGTCTGAAATTTATTAATAGTTTACTATGGAGCATATTCAAGCACATGCTGTGTACAGGGCAATTCTTCTACTGCCATACACTTCTGGATGATGAGAACTTGTGCAGTTACAAAAAAGATTCTTAATAAAAGACATTTGTAATTTTCTGCAGATAACAGAACTGAGATCTGCAGCTAAATACATACAGAAGTCTTCTGTAATGTAAGAAAAACTATTAAATCGTGAGGACAGATGGCATTCCGAGATGACTTGAAATGGCACTGCATCATAACAACACCACAAAAACCAGCTATTCAACTTTGAGTGTCACTGAACACTAACATTTTCCAAATGAGTCCCAATTACAAAAGCACCTGTGCCCAGTAATTTTATGCTAATCCAATGAAAAATGCAATATTTAGCATCATGCATCTACATAATTTCTCATTTATTACCTGTAGTAATTTAGCCTATTGTTTACCTGCTCCATTTTAGTAGAGGACATAATTGCAAAATGAATTTAAAGGGCACTTGTCTTAGATTCTGCCAAACCCAAACAGGTCTGCCTTTGCTAAAAATATCCAAACTTGTTATTCATACAGCAAACTTACACAAAGTATCCTTACATAAATACCAGGCTAAAATTTGGATATATGTAAGACTCTGTAAAATGAGCCCATGGAAATGAAAATTACATTTTGTCAGTAAATAGCAATACAAGATTTCAGTATTATCATCAGCAAGTGACAGTGCATTCCATAAGAAAAGCCAGTGGAATGGTAAAATATTTGCTTTGTATAATTATCTGTTGGGATTTTGTTTGCGACCAGGTAGGTGTTCCCACAGCTGTCTACAGCTTCTGTCTCACTTTAATCATTTGGCTGATACGTAAAGAGCAGAAAAATATCTTTTGAAAAACATCTCTTATTCAATGAGTGTATACCAGTATATGAAAGTTTGTGCCTTAAAGGACAAAAAATAAATTACACTTTGTATAATCCAGTTCAAAAATTTAACAAGTTGTATTAGATCTCTTCTAGTCCATCTGCAGGCATAGCTTTTGTTAATTCTGACTTTTACAGGTGAGAGAAATACTCTATCGCTATACAATTTGCTTTCTTTGAAGTCAACTGGGCTAATGATACAAACATTTTCTGAAGGCTAGTGCTGCCTCTGATGACGTAGTAAAGTGTGAGCTGCATATATATTACCTATTTTGAGGACAGCTGACTGCTGCGGGAAAGCTGTTGATAGCACGTTAGGGGTTTAGTCCTGCAAACTCCTAGGCCCTACCATAGCAATTTCACTGGAAGCTGAGCAGGCTCAGTGACTTACAAAAAAGGGTGGGATTCCTATAAGACATCCCTTGCCTCTACTTTTTTTAATCCTCAAATGCAGCCTTTTTCTATGACCTTTCTGTTTTGAGATTTCCCTTAGATTAATTTCCTATTCTGCCACAGATTTTAAAGAAAATGTTTGTGTAGTACTACAGGATTTCAGTCCTGAGTTCAGATCTCATGGCACTACAGTTAGGTCACTGGGTTACCATAAAGTTATGCTGCAGACATTTTTATAATTCATCTGATAGTGTGTTGTTAAGGTCCACAGAGAGCCTTTGCATAAATATCTCAAGAGAAGTGGATCCTAAAACCCTTATTTATATCATATAGGCATGTATATCTTATTGGATATAGTTAAGAGCATAAAAATATCATTGCTAAACTGCTTTCAAGGCACTTTATTGCACCCAGTACACCTAAACCTATATTTCCTAGATAAAAGGAAAAGTAGAATAACCCCTAAAATGGTCAAGGAAAGAATTACATTTATTACTGAAGGCTCTATATAGTTGGCCTAGAAATATGACTGGATTTGCCACATAGCACATCAAGACTTTCTTGAATTATTGTGCTGTTAACAGACTTAGTAACAGACTTCTAGCATCTGTTCCATTAATCATTTGTATTTCAATTATAAAGTTTTAATTTGTTGTTTCTCTAAGTCAAGCAAAAGAACTGGGGGCACCTTGAGAAATAACAGGGTTTGGACATAGTAAAAGCTATATGTGCTTTTCATATCCCATAATTATTCAAAGGATCAGTTCTGTGGAATATTATCTATGCTACAGACCTGATACAAAGCACTTAGATATCAATATTTTCCTAATAATTTTTTAAAAGGCAGGATTAGCTCTACTATGTTTTGCTGCCTTACACTAACAAAAGTGTCCTTCAACTCTTATTTCTGAGTACATTTTTGAAATCCAAGAAAGAGAGAGTAAACTCTTGACTTTCAGGGCCTTCTATGACTGTCTGGCAACATACTACATGAACTTTATTTCCAGGAGATCTTTCTAAGTATAAACAAGAGATTTTAAAATATTTTTCCCCAGCACACCTTGAAGACAATAGTCCTCAGTATGTAACTTGAGACTGCAGAATCCCCTACAGCTCCTCTCAGTACAGCCAGAACACTCACTCCGCTTCTGGGTATTATACTTTCTACGTACTTGTACTGCCACCTGCAAAGACCAACCCAGATTCATAAGCAATTCAGCAGTCAGACTAGCTGAAGGATTACAAAGACAGAGAGATACAGAGCACTATCTGACTGACCTATGGAAATCAGAGCCTTAGAGTAGCTGAAAATTCATCACCTAAATACTGCTGCTCATTAAAAAAGAAAAACAAACAAAAAAAACCCAGCCCAAAAACCCAAATGACCCCCATCAAACCCAGAAATTAAGGACAAGATGTCCAAAAGCATATAAGGAAAAAGGCAACCAGTGTAATATTAAAAAAATAGAGAGGCATTAGAGACAAATGATAAGTAAAAAAGAGCAAATATAGTATATTTTGACAATGTCTTTGCATGTCACTAACAACAGCAGATAGAGTTATTCACATGAGGTTGTCTCCATCTCATCTCTCTATTTTTCATTCTTACTTGTCACATCATAAATTGAAAGCTATTTGGAGCAACGAAAAAGTGTGGACCTGATAACAAACAGCATGCTCAAAATAGCTTTCCTACCGTGTTTTGCAGTAGACACTGCCCCTAATTTCATAGATGAGAAACCAGAAGTACTGCATGGCAAACTGCAGGATCACTTAATTAGTGGAAATAATAGGAATAGAACTTTGTTTCGTTCAGTTGCCCATGCTGCGTTTTACACAGTTTACCCCACACAGGGACAATAAGTGAAATAGCAGTCCATCAAAATTAAGAATATTGTGGTAAAATACAGAAATAATTCCATCTCCAAGCAGATACAAGTATTCTTTTAGGCCCTAAACAGGTGAAGTGAGTGAATACATTTTAGGCTTCCCGAGACTTCACATGCATTTAAAATATAAAGATGGGAACAGATATAAATCAGGATGGAAGTAAACTGCAGTCTACGTTCTGCATAGGAATATCAACTTTAGAAATATGCTATATTAAAAAGTTAAAAAATTAAAAATATCCAACTGCAGAGCACAGGTTGTACATCATTTGTAGAAGTACTACATTGCACAGCACGGTGGGGTCTGGCCTTTCATTTGTATTATGTGCTAAGATACCTACCACATCAGTATTCCACATTTATCTAGAGCTCCTAGCACTGTGAGAAAAAAAAAAAACACCACCAAAACTTCTTCAATAAATAATATATATTTTAATCTCTAAATGATGTATCTGGAGATAAGCTGGGTTTTTTAATGTCTTTCTAATAGAGATTTAGGCTTGCTTGCTGTGATTGGAGATCTCAGATCAGCATGTGTGATATAGTACACTGAATATACTATAAATATCTAGGCACAAGGTTATTGTTTGAGGATGAAGGGTCACCTTGACCAAGTTTAATTGCTTTTGGCACTTATGTAACCACTTTACTGCCTTTCAGCAGAATTTTTATGCAAGTCAGTAACTTTGTTTTGTAGAGTACTTTAGACAAAAGCTAGCTGATGTGCTTCTGTTATTTTTGGCTCTAAATTCACACTGAAACAATTTTATGCAACTCTACTGAGGCTAGTCTAATCTTAAAATCATGCATTTGAGATGATGTTTTTTCCCTTTTACCTCCCAGCTGATTTGCAGTGGGAGTCAGACATTAACCTTTTCTTTCTATCTTTGCCTAGTTCTCTATGCCAGTGCTCTGCCACATCATGACAGAAAAACGAAGGAAGATGAACCATGGAATCACCAAATCGCATATATTTTTTACAAATGCCTCATAATTTGAAACTACGGCTGTGCTAAACTTCATGATGGTCCAAACTATGATATTACATTTACAACTGGAAATTGAGAGGAAGGCAGTTGGTTCCCTCAAAGTTAACATTTGCTCAACTGAGCTCAGGTTCTAGCCCAAGTACTGAGCTGTAAGTACTCTGGTGCCTGTAATTTATTGGACAGCAGATGATGCCAACATGTAAATAACTAATTTGTAAGGTAGTCTACAGCCACTGTATCATCCTGTGTGCCTTTAGTATTCATTTCAATAGTATAGCAATTTAAAATGAACAAACAGAAAACAATTGGCTGAACTCTGCAAAAACTGATGAGTGTGACATACTACTAAAGATACTAAATATCTCCTTTCAAACTTTCAAAGGGAAACAACAGCAGCTATAAAGTCATCTTAAGTACAGACAAATCAAGTGTTGCTTCTTCTGTACCCACACTTTCACCTGAGCAGTGTCAGAAATGTAATAGTTTTTCCACTCTGTTCCCAGTGAGGCCTGAACCTGCACAATTACTTGAGAGTTGGAAGAATCATGTGGTATTCTGACTTGGATCCTTAATATTAATAAAGAAATAACCAGTCACCTAAACAGAGGAATATTGATATGAATCAGCACAGATACTGATACAAATCAGCTGAGAAGCTGGACTCTGTTTCTGTTAGATGTGCTATCAAGAAAGGATTATGTTCAAGGACTGTGCAGTTCTAATGCATCTTCAGAATGAGTCTAAATTCAGAAAATTATCCAAAACCACAATATAAGACCCAATCAATTGTAGCTATTCTAAAACAACTGGAAATCTCACTGAATTTTTAAAATAAAGGAATAAGATATCAGAAAGGTAAAACTTCCATATGGATAAAACACACCTGTAGTTTTGATTGTGTATAAGATGCTTCCAAATGCTGTCAGACTATTTCTGGTTTTAGTGTAAATCATTTGAGGAATCCCTTACGTTCAAAGAGCTGGAGAGTACATGGAAAAGGAACATCCAAAATTGTGTTCTCAACAAGAAAAAATATCTTGAGGGCTGTAATCAATTTTTCACAGGTTTCCTCAGTAAATAATGAGCACAAGGTCAAGACCTGGACTTCTCAAAACATATAATAGTCATATATACCCTTCCCCCATGGGAAAACTTGTCAGTGAAGAGTGGCATTTTCAGACTTTAAGAATAGGTATGGTGGATTTTAGTTACACGCCTTTTAGTAGGGAGAGCATTTACAGATGCATATGGATGTGGTGCAAAACATCAGAATCCTGTGTTGTGAAACTAGATTTAATGCAAAAGGTTTTCTTATTTCTTCATACTGGTGCCATACACGCTAAGACAAAAAATACAGAGGGGGACTGGTTAAAGAAACAGCATTGGAAAGGTATGTGATACATACGTAAGTGTCTACTTCAGCACTTCTCCACAAATATTCTGTTAATATTTGACAGAATAAAACTGTAAGAATAAATGTAAGAAAGGACTACCTTCAATTTTTATTTTCCTACCCTTGTAAGAACAGGAGGGAGCAGGTTTCCTTTGGTTACTCACCCTCCTTTAGAAGCACTGAAAGGCAGGAGCAAGGACACAACTTACAGCACAAAGCACAAGGAGAGAACATCTCTTTTCTCTCTCCAGTTAATACACCCACACTGGATCAGTGACAATTTAGGCCAAGTTGTCAGCTAGTACAGGTGCGCTGCCTTACAATCATGAAGGATTTACTCATTATCCTATTCACATTTCTTCAGTGATGAGGTATTCCATAGCCCCACATTGATCATTTCATATGCTAAATAATTTACAAATAATAAACCCAAGCTTTCCTATAAGCTTTCTTCTGAATTATGCACAATTCTTAGCCATCTGAATTCAAAGGCATCCTTAGAGCTAAAAGGTTTCTCTCCCAGTGTTAAATTATCAAGATTATTTCACTTCTTTCTGCACTTCTATGTGGGCTTTTTTTTTTCTTTTTAAATTCCCTGAATCACCCATCCCTTTTTCATTCAGCACAGGCTTTTCGCAGTCAACCAAGATTAAGCAAAATTTAGATTTGGAGATGTGTCAGATGAAATACAACCTGTTTATTTGTTTGTACTTAGCACTATTTTTGTTGTGACTATTTATCTGCTAAATAGGAATGTAGATTTTCTTCAGGTAACTAAATAAATTTGAGCAATTGCCTGTATGAGCAATCACAATCACAAAATACATTTTGTTGCTCTTCTGTGTTGGATTCAATGAGCAGCTAATGGAATTCTGACCCAGACATGAGGCATCTCTAACATTCATTGATTAAAACAGTTTCACAATTTGAGTATTGGTAACCATGACCAAATAAATTTTCCTCTTATTAACTTTTTCTGCAAGATAAGCTATGAACAAAAACTCATGACAAGTTTGTTGTTGGCAGTGGGACAGATTTTCTTTGTGTTGTGCATCAATCACTCATGTTGCCTACTGTATAGGCACAGAAGAAACCACTTGTATACAAACACAGAGGATTGGATTGTGAACTTTCTGTGGTTATTGAAAGGCAGACTATTTGATCAGAAAAGAGAAAATACCATAAAATCACTATAAATAAATTCATACGGCAATAAACTTATCTCTATAAACACACATATAACCATTGATATTTTCATTCTAATTGTACTTGATTGGCGACACATCTGGGTAACTCAATGAATAGACAATCTTTACTTTGGACCAAGAATATGAACTTGCTATTCAAAAATAGAGAACCAGCAGTCTATTCAAAGCCCAAATAATTTCATTTTAACCTAGTGGTTCCTATTTCAATTACAGATGTTCCTTCACAGCAGAATTTGTGACAAGAAATTGTAGTAGAAATCCTATATTTTCAAGAATAAACAGGAAATAAATATGAGAAATACTTCTGGACTTCATATCAGGAGATACAGCATAGGAGACGTGATAAATAAAAAGTTCAAATAATTGAATTAGCCCATACTTCATGCACTTAAAGTAACCTCACCATAAAGTGGAGTAAAGGAACTAAAGGTATCAGGCAAAAATCTTTTAAGTACTCCACAGGTATTTAGAGATGGGAATGAGTGTAGAGGTTGTACATGCACTTTGAAGCTGTATTTTTATTTGAGTTCTTTAAAGAGAGTAGAAGCACTAACAGCAATGTTGGCAATACTGGGGCAGAGGAAGTGATGGCAAATGCAATGGGGGAAATAGAGGAAAAAGATGTTACACTATTGGTTTTTTGCATTGTAGCTCCCAGGTCTGCTCGATACATGCGTGCTTCTATCAAAGAACGTGCGTTTTAGAAATGCATCAAGTTTTTTATTGCACTGTTTAATTAAAATATAAGGAAGATTTCCAAGCTGAAAGGAATTCATCCCTTTATTGCCTGTGCGCTATTTAGTTGTACTTACAAGCATAGTTTATCACCTGTTCCTGGCAAAAGGGGCTGTATGTCGCTCACAGGTCTGCTGATATCACAAACATTCGTCTACGGTCCTGTTGAGATTTTTTCTAGTCTAGACTAACTACTGGAAAAATCTAAAATATTTAAAAACAAAAACCAACCAAACAAAAAAACCAAACCAAGAAACAGCAAAGGCGACAGAATCTGCCTACAAAGCAAGGAGAGTCAGAAAATACCGAACGGCATGTCGCTGGGGCTAGACAGAGTTTGCTTTAAACCAGCTAGGCTGCTAGTTCTTCTTCTGCAGCTGTTTCTACTGTCTTTTCTACCAGTTGAAGCTGGGCTGCTCTGAATGCTCAGGACAGCTCAATTAAAGACAGCTGGGGTTACTGTTTATACTTCATTACTGTAATGGGAACATAAATTTATGAAGAGAAAAATAAAAATTGTAAGCTCCTTACTATTCTCTACAGTTATGCCAGTGTACTAGGAATTATACATTTCTGTCCCCTTCTACTCAATATTTGAAGGGTACTAAAACTGCAGAAGATTAATGCCATCACATATTTCCAAACTGACTGGTCCATGGTCATGCTAGCATTCTGATGCCTAAATAAACAGCACAGTAGTACTTGTACATAAATTCAGCCATGACAAATGCCATTATCTGTAGCTTATGGCACTTCTGTTTTAGAGAGTAAGTGTATTTTCTGACAAATTATAAATATGAGATGTATATTTGTATTCCCATAAATACAAAGTGT
This sequence comes from Nipponia nippon, assembly GCF_047370975.1. Lineage (NCBI taxonomy): Eukaryota > Metazoa > Chordata > Aves > Pelecaniformes > Threskiornithidae > Nipponia > Nipponia nippon. Next base: position 6,432,172 of record NW_028262291.1, on the reverse strand, counting down.
TTGTAAATAAAATCTGAAATTAAAGAAGAAAATAAAACCAAAAATAGGACCATAATTAGAAGAGCTTAAGTTTTAACATCTCTACCTTTCAAAGTTTTCCATAATTCTTGATTCTATGCCTAATGACTCCTACAGCAAATAATTCAGAATAATGAAAGGTAGTCTAAACCCAAATTTCATCAAGATAGTGGCAATCTTCACAATAAAGAACAGACAGGATTTACAAGGGAGAGAGGCAGCTGTTGGACATACTGTTTACTAATGCGTTAATTTGTTTCCACGTCATTAATCACATTTTTTCCTGGTAACTTTTGACTTAGTAGTAAGTCATGTGCTTATCTGCGTCCTTTTTCTTCATCATTTTGGGCTGCTGCCTGGATTACATGCCAGTATGTAATTTGCCAGGGCTGCACTAGAGTCGGTTGTGATATATTGGCTTGACAGGGAAAGACGTTTCCATGCAGGCTCTTAAAAGTACAAAATGCATCATTCCATGTGTTTGGAAAGAGCTTAACTCACATTAGCCCAATTTAAATAATAAATAATAATGGGCTGGACAGCAAAGTCCTAGAGCCTCAGGTGGTGTTTTCCTCGGAACAGTAGAATGCTTCTAGGAGCACTCAGCAATGATTATACAATATCTCAGATGCTGAATTATTGTGTAGTGAAATTTACTGTCCTGGTCTACATTTTGTCTGTTCAGCTCTTTTATCTAATATCTAATAACTAAAATACGCTTAAGGGTAATGGACAATAAGGGGTGCTTATAATTCTGCCTAGCTGAACTATGGATTACAGAGGGAGAAGGAGAGTTACTTTTTTTCTTCTAATGAATGTCCATGTAAGAACAGGCAGAATCTGGACTTCAGTTACACTGGTTCAGAACATGCAAGATAGAAAAGAAGGTCCGAGTTATATGCTTATATCTCCTTTTTGCTGAATTTCTGGTACTGAAGACATGGATGAAAGCATTATTAAGGAGTTTTTATACAAGTGGTAAACTGGTAGAATAAAATTTTCAAGGTATACATCAAAATTTTTATAGAAAACCTTTGTGGCAAACATTATGCCAGGTGTGAGTAGAGGTCCACAAGAGTTTCTTCTGTCCTTAGTGTGTATGACGATATAATAAATTCACAGTGAAAAGCAGCTTTCACTGATGCCAAAATATTACTCCAACATGGTATCAGAGACTGGGGGTAGACAGCAGAAGTCTATTTTTTGAGTGGCCTAGTTACTCATGAACATTTATGTCTAATGCCAGAACGCAATTAGCTCACTTGATATGGATCATTTCACTTCAAATTTCTTCTAATAACCATTTGTTTAGCAGTAACTCTAGATGTCTATTGTAAATATATCTGTTGCTAAAACAACAAGAAAAGGAAATAGAATTAATTAGGTTTGAGAAACAGAAGTTTTTGTTCTGTCATCTTACATATAATAAGCATTATTAGAGAAAAAATTGTTAATTTGTTTATACAAGTCAATTACCTATATTACATTATATATAAACCGATAATTTCACATTCCTTTAATAGCTAAATTTTACCATCAGTTTTTCTTATAGAGTGGCCAAGTTTGAATACCTAATAGTTTGTAGTATGCGAAGTTCAAGGATGGCTAGAGAGATAAGTATATACTTAAGGGTACAACTAGATGTATAAATACATCTTCTACTTCATGTATAAATACACCTTCTTCTCTTCATTTTTTCCACCATTTCTAAATTTTAAAACAGGCTATCTTTCACTGTAGAGGAGAAGATATCAAAACTTTCTTTTATAAAACTATTAAGATACTTAGGCTTTGTAAGGTAGGTTTTTTGATGTTATAATACTTAAGAAACCAAAACAACCAAATAAACACATTCTTTCAATAACAGTCTTGATTTTCTACAGCCATCACCCAGGAAAAAGCAGTTATCTGTGAGGTAATGAACACTGTATAACACTTCTTACGCTTCAGAGCAGCAATAATACACACCGTCAGAATATGCTTTATAGGCAATTACAGTCTTCCCAGATGAGCAAAAGCAGCTACTGAAGTTACAGTCGCAGACACGAACATCTGTATTTTCAGGAAGACAAAGCCAAAGATGCCCAACCCCGGAAGAGTTACAGACCCCAGGGGGACCAACTCGGTGAAGTTGGAACCCTTCTGAACCACAGCTGGGTTTCATAAATGAGGTTACCTGGAGAAATGCTTTTCCTTTTGAGACTTTGACTTTTTTCCCCAGTCATGCCTCAAAAGAGGCTTTCTTATTGATTTAAGAAAAGGTAGGAATCCTAGTAGAGAAAGCTTTTCCAAAATAAACTCTGTTTGCTGCCAATTGTCTATTTCTTTAAGTCCCTTCTTATAAAGACAGTTGCTTTTATAAAAAAAACACCTGACAATATGATTACCATCATGACCACAGTTCCATCAACAGAGGACTATTATTTTTCAAAAGATAAGAGAAAATAGGATTCCATAAATAATCTGTAAATTACCTCAAAATATTTAGCAATAAAAAAGATTCAGTAGTAATTTATTATATGACTCCATTTTTCACCTCCTCAAACATTCAATTTAAGCACCTTCCGTTTAACTTTTAAGGATTTGAACAAATACAGGCTTGTTACTAAAAGTTTTTTTGTTTTAATTGAATGTCTGCTTTTCCATTATATGACAGCACATTCCTTCAGAGTATGTTACTTCCTCATTGACAATAAAATAATGGTTTTTTTATTATTTTACATTTTATTTATTATTATTTTAATATAAAATAATAAATGTAGAGTAAAGGGGAGCTTAACAATTCTGGACAATGATGAGACTTCAGATGTAGGCCAGTAGGTGATTTCTTAAATTGCTCAAGATTAAATTGTACTTGAATGCCTTGGATTTATCACCAGTTCATTCTGCATTTCTTACGCTTTATGATTCAATGCAATGTTTTTAATCAAATTGCTAGAAAATTTGTATTAATGGCCAAAATGCCCAGAATCAATCAGTATTTTTTTGTGAATATTTTCCAAATCACATCTTTGCTCAAATCAAAGAAAAAGATCACTTAACTCTCTGTAATGTTTCCCGCTTGGCTCCATATACACGTATCAAGTAAAACTTTGTAACAGTAGGTTAACAGTACATATTGTATACAGGATACCCACATTAATAATTTTCAAATAAATCTTTAATATATCCTTGGGTAGCAAAATTCCCTTGGGAGTACTTTCACAATTACATTCAAGTTTGTAAGCCACTTAAAATGATTAATTAGATCCTCTGCACATTCTGTGTCTTCTTTTATGCGTAACATCAGTAGAAAAAAGTGCCAATACTAACAAATCTTAAAATAGGTTTACTAATGTGCAACTGCAAAGGCACATAAATTCAGTTTCATTTTCATTGCTCACGTACACATATTTTTTCACAGAATATGTAACAAACACGTCAGCTAGGAAAGTTACAAGATAAAACAATCTGTTACTATTTTTCTGCTAAATGCAGCTTTAACCAAAATTACTGTGCATTTCCCCCATCATCTTCACTGTCACTGGGGCGGGGGGGTGGGGAAAGAGAGGGAGAAACATTAAAAAACTATCACTTGATATAAGATATGAGTAGGTGAGGAAAGATATCTCTAAAATAATAACATCCGAAAAGTAATTAAGGGGATCTTCTCTTTCTCCCGCTTAATAGAGAAAAAGACAAGTAAACTTGTCCAGAAAGCTGCTGAACATCACAGCAAGCCTGAGGCTGCTCTAGCATGGGGGCCTGGTTTCAGACTGAAGCAGAATTTCAGAAGATGGATGTAAGCTGTCTGTGCTAATCCCCAAGTCCACAAGAGACCATTAGCCATACCTAACAATCTTTTTTTTGATGTTTTTTAAAACATCCCTTAAGAAATTTGAATTTGATATATTCATATCCCTTTACAACCACTGTCAAGCAGTAACCCACAGCATTTTTGAGACATATTATGTACTAGATTGTGGGAGACTTTATAGAAACATCTGATAAGTAAAGACATTAATTAAAAAAGAGGATATTTAGAGTGAGACTTTGGAGTTTTTTTCATACACAGGCAAACTGACCTGCAGTTAACAGCCACAAAAACTGCAGTAATAAATGGTTACTAGTTACCTCTTCAGCCCATTAGCCCACTGCTAATTTCAGACTTGAACCCTGGGGCAATGGGCCAGTCCAGCTACTTACACTCTGTAACAAAGAGGAGTGAGGTCGAATAGTTAATGAAATGAAGATAATTATAAAGATCGTGTCACTAAAATGTGAAGGAGAATTATATTGGTTTGGGGTTATGGACTAAATACATGCCAGGTGCTTTTTTTTCCAATTTCCCTTGATTGTACTCAGTTGAAAAAAAACTGTAAAACTAATTTACTATCAAGATAATGTGCTAATAATGAAGACTTCTTTAAAGTAAGTAATAAAAGCAAAGAGCTTCAGCTTTCAATTTAATGATCTCTGGTGTTAAATGTTTTCCAGCATGTAATAAAATTTTATTACAAATTAGTCACTGAAGAAAGAGGGCTGTAGAAAAAGTTCTGTGGAAGCTTTCTGAGGCAACAGCAAAAACATACTCAATCTGAAGCAAATTCTGGAAATAAAAGATATGAGGAAGAGTTGCCATATTCTTATGAATCATCATTAACAATAATACAAGGCTATGGCTGGCATCTAGTTGATCATAATGAGAATCAAAGTCTATAAGCCTGAAGAAAGCTATAAAAAGCAGAATAGAACAAGACAGACTTACATGAAGAAATAGGTCATGCTAGTCATGCTTCTGCAATTAAATTACCTTTTATCTTTTTAAAAACAAATTTCTTACTACATTACCCTTACAGATACTCACAGTACCTGAGATTTCTATGGTAAGTACCTTAGAAGGAGACACGTATTCTTACTCTCTTTGAAATTAAATTCTGTGGGACAGAATGGACAGTGTCATTTTTCAATGCTATTTTATTCTTATAATGTTTATGCATGAAGAAAGGGTTATATGATTGTATGCCATTACTGTGTATTACAAAATGTGGCTGACTCTGCATTTAGTAATTGCCTTTTTCTTTTTTTAATTATGGTTTTCCTGTCCCTGTGCTGAATGCAATGATCTCCAGGTCACTGAACCTGCAGGTGTCAGTGATATCTCATTAACTCTGTCAAAAGCAAAGTTTGAGGCAACAAAAGTAGAAAAGCACTGAGGTACCACAGAAGCAGAATTTCTAAGGCTTTAATGGAGCACAAATCTATTCACTGCCCTCAACGCTCTTACTGTTTACTTACAGCTGACCACAGATATTATATTTTTTGCCCTTAGGGTCAACCTTTGTTTCCTCTAATAAAGTTATGAGGATACAAACTATTTTTTTTCCCCCTCAATTGTAAGCACACAATCAATTTCCAAATAAATCCAAGCATGCCATGCTATATCTGTACTGATGTGTATTATCCTGGAGTTCAATTAAATGTAAAGTTTTGCTCTACGTGTTTTTCACAATTACGTAGAATTTCATTTACCACAACAGGAAACAAATCAGACTTAATTTTTGTTTAAAGCCCGTCATTGTTTCAAATCTAACCTTATATTTTATGACCTTTTAGAAACAGACCCTTTCACAAAGCTGCCTCAGACAACACTGGACCCACTGCTCTCTGAGATCTGAATGGTTATTTTATAGGAAAAGAAATAGCCTCATGAGATTTATTATTCTTAAGTTTAAGGAAGGAATAGATGTCAGAAGGGAATACTTAGCTAGACAGAATGAGAGAATAATGCTGAAAAGTAGTAGATTAGAAGAAATGAGGAGAAGTATTTAGCAACAAAGAACAGGAGAATGAAAATAAGCAGGGAAACAGAGGAGAAAACCTGACTACTAGAGCCTTTCTCTGCCATCATGGTCTGAAATACGAGACAGATGCAGAGAATGATTCAGGCAACAGCGAGCAAGTACGCAGAAATGGAGAACTGGAAAAGAACAGTCACAAATATTTTACATTTTAAAGCTTCGGTTTTCCAAATCCACAAAACAGAGACTATGTTACCAAAAGGCATATATATATTGTGAATTTCAGATATCCAATTCATTTCACAAATATCTTATTAAATTCAGCCTAGCATCTTTTACTTTTCAGAAGTCCATTTGCCCATCTTTCAGTCTCTGGAGTGGGGTTATTACACACAGGATTTGGGGTGCTTCCTGACATAATGATTTAATGTCAGTTTGAAATGTAATGCCTAAAGAGCAATAACTTCCAAGTTATGTTTTCAGCATGTTATACAGAGGTCACCCTGAGTAAAGATAATCAGATACATTAGAAAATCTTTCAGCATCTTAATCTTTCCTACTAAGGGCAAAAATAAGGCCATAATTATATTTGTGTTGTTTCACAGGTTCTTGAGCAAAGAATTTGCAATTGCTTTGTTCAAAGGGTCAGAACCTTCATTTATACTGGAATATGATGATAAATCATAGGAACAGTAATGGCTCTGATTTTAGAAAACATAAATTATTTCCTTAAGTAATTTGTTCTGATTTAGGTTTCTGTCTTGACCTACAAAGGGCGAGAGATGAGGTGATATATTGCTACATTCAGCTGGTTAATTTTTCATTAATCTGAAGCTATTCTGTTAGATTTCTAGGATCTACAAAAACACTCTTAAAAGACAGTTAAAAAAGACTTTGTTCAGTCTTGATAAATATGGATTGGGTCCAGCCTACACATTCTAAACATTTCTTCATTCCTTCAAATTGTGTATGCATATTTTAAAGAAATGTACACATATAACTATAATGTTTTTCAAATTTCTAGTCAATTATATCATTATAATATCCTACAGTATTATCAGTAATATGATAATAGTATAAATAATATTTAGTACAAATAATTAACGATTCTATTATTATTTTACATAAATATTTATATCAATCATTTCTACTATTCTACTGAGATCTTCAAACCTTTTAAAAATGGAGTGGCAGTTCCCCTTTCAGTCTGTACTATACATTTCTACAGAAGGAGAGTTCTCATTCGTATTCAGCCTGTATTTCCTCCATCAAGACTAGGACACGGAACTGGCATTCATAGATGGTCTTTCCACCTACGCTATGTACAATATTGGAGGGGGGGGTTATTCTTCACAGTTTGAAATTCATGTGCTCTTAAAATAGTGCAGTTTCATAAAATACACCAAAACCACAGGGCATTTATAATGAAGGAATTCATTTGGGGAATACATGAAACAATGTTTTTGCATTAGGCAAAAACACCATAGAGCAAATGAGTCACTATTATTCTGGTATCCGTGTCACTGTATTACCCGTCATTTGTGTATTCAACCTCGCTACTGGAAACAGACTTCTCTTCCGTTTCACTTCTGATTTTGATTGGCCATTAATTTTCCACAGTGTTACTAAAGTTCAGTTTGTTGCATTTGGAGCACAGGTATCTTTACACTGCATGGCCAAAGATATTTGAATGATAGCTATTATTACAATTTTTATTTTTTTATAAGGTATAATATTAACCTTTTTCAGAAAGGGGAATTAAAACAAATGGAGTAAGAATGCATTCCATCTAACTCCATATAAATTCACAGAGTTGTTTGTTATGCAAAGATCCAGTAAGTGCAGAAAATGCCTCAATAGGAAGTCAGCACCAGTGCTCTGATTTACTTATTATACCACCCCACATTTCCCACAGCAGGCAACCTAGTAAATGTTACAGTTTCCATCCATTAACAATACTCGTTAAGTACCCAGGTCCTTAGGCGCTCATCTGGAGATTAAAAAGAAAAGCAGAGTTTCAGTCCTTTTCCTTTCTCTTCATTTTTCTCTTTCCTCATCACTTCTGTAATGGGAATGAGGCAAGGAAATTGCTACAACAAAAGCCAGATCCAACTACTCTCAACTAGTTTGGAAGCATTTTCCACTGGCAGAACACAGAATGGTTATTGCTGCGACATTACAGTGCAAAAGAAACTATATAATAAAAATAATTGTCAACAACCCAGAAAGTTAAAGACCTCATAGTTCAGGATTAATGATCAGCCTTCTGGTTATGCTTGGTTTTAGTTGTTAGTGTCATTGAACTTGTATGCACAGAGCCCTAAATCCATTTGTAATGGTCAATGCTTTCAGCACCAGTATTGGTGTTTTGACAGGTACATGGCAGGTAAAATGGTTTTGGTCTGAAATATTAGTGCCAATTCACATGGTAAATTCTGTATTTTACGTTCTTGTACATTGTCAACATTAACTCATTCAAGATGTGTCACAAAACGCACTTCAGACTCATACTGCTTTTGATCACTTTAAGGGAACTTTTTCTATGATTTAAATGTAAGAATTTCCCATTACTACCCACTCTTCCAAATTACGAGCTATCCAGATCAACAACTTTTTTGCACTGATTCAGGCACTTCTATGCACTGATTTGCACTGATTTTTTAAACCTGATTTATGCTTCTTTATATCACATTCTCTAGAAAGACCAAAATACGTCACTAGGAAATCAATTTTCAAAATGAACCTTCCCAAGAAATTTGGCAAGTTGCTTTCCTAATTATCCTTTCTACACCACGCTTATGTGTTAAATATAATCTCTAACAAGCACTCACATATTACGGTTACCAATTATGAATACAAACATAGAATCTACTTATTTGCACCTTTTTTTTTTCCCCCTAAGCAGGAAGCACCCCAAGCCCAGGGATGATTGTCTCAAAGCGATACAGGTATCATACACCGTATGACGTACCCTTCAATGGATTTAAAATAAGTTTGACATTTTTAGAAAGCAATTTTTAGGCTGGATGAGAATATCTTTGAAATAAGATATTTACCAGAGAAATCATCTTTTCTTTCCTGAAGGTGAAACTGCTGCTTATCAGACATGACAAGATGCATAAGTGCTGCTCATCTGAAGTTCCCATTTTTACATACGAAAACATATTTAAGTAATCACACACATTTATATTCACCTAAAAAATACTAGCCTACTATATCAAACTGTTTATGCAAATCTGATTAAAAAAGAAAGCAAGCTATACATGGGTAGAGTTAGTTGGTTTGTAAAAGGAGGAAAAAGACAAGGAAAAGATTCATAAGAATGGATGTCATTATAAAAAAAAGCCTTCTGTAATACAGCTCAAGTGCAGAGGGTGTAATTCTGGACTGAATTTGATTCTTTGACAACCTTTTTCACAGTAGCAGATTTAAGTGGTTTTATAATCACAGATAATGCACAGATTTATAATAATGAGGTGTCAATGTGTGGAAGAAGAGGACTGCAGACCATTACTTTCTAAGACATTTTCATGGCATATGCCAAGTGCAGAGAAATGTGAGCAATGCCTATTAAAGAGGCAGTATAACTTATTCAAGCACTTTTGGATACAGACAGCTAAATGTTGGTTCTCAAAAAGGCTGGAGCACGGAAATACTGATACATTTTACAAACAGGAACATTAAACATAAAATCTATACGATCATGGAAAAAAGAAGGGAGAACATTCTGTGTTTCAGTCAAATGTCAAAAATCTAATTTTAATCTCTACACTGTGTTCCCATTTCCTTTGTTGCACTACAGTAATACCCATAAAACCAAGGAGACCTCAAATGCTTCAAAGGTTCTGACCCTATTCCAATCTTAAACACAGGCATAGTGGCTTGTTGGGCCTTATCCTTCAGTACACCCATGCTGTCATGACAGAGGCACAAACGCTTCCAACCTGACGAGAAGGACAATGAGAACAAGACAGGCAATTCTACAGCCACATTAATTAGGAAAAACATGCTCCTGAGATCCCAGAGTGAAGCTCAGTCTGCATGACCTACAAAAGAAGAGTCCACTCTCCTGCAGAACACAGAGCCAGTGATCTTAATCTAAATGAGCACCAATATCCCCATATGCTGCTATTAATTAATAGTGCTTTGTTTCCAGAGGTAATAATTTTGGGGAATGAAGGTTTCTTCCTATAAAACAGTTATTAAGGAACCGACAATCATTATTCTAAGAGTAGCAATGTGAGATCCAGTTTTATAATTATATTCTGCTTTCTGAAATTATATTTCAATTTTAATAACATACAGAAAGATTACTAATTTTTGGCTTCTTCCTCTTTACTAATAGTGAATAGCGACAGCTGCCGTGTAAAAATTACAAACTGGCTATGAGTTAGCAATTCCTATTTATATTTCAGGGAAGAGTTTTGGAATTTAAGGAGGACATTAAAGTGTCCTTCAGTCATTCTTCTGTAAAACTTCCTTTTTAATTGAAATCACAGATTTCTTCTAGATCTATTGAATCAGTTGAATACATGAGCAAAATGCAACCCTGGAGATGAAAATTATCAGGACAATTGTTAATCACTGTAAATCTTGACTGTATTAAAATGCTTGAATCTATTGAATCAAAACACTTTTCAACAAATTTTTTTCTCATGCTTTCTCCTAAACTGCCCTTTCCATCTTGCATGAGTGGAATATTCCCTATGGCCTAGTATGAATTCCGTAGACCCCTTTTGGCAAACTTGATTTGGGTGCCCCAGCCTATTTTATGTTTTTATATCAGTCCTTCTCACTAAAAAAAAAACACAATAAGCAAAAACTGTCCTACTGTTTAGTGCTGTATTACCACAAACTCACTATCAGTGCCTGACAAATAAATAATCCTATGAATTAGCATCCTCACTTATTTTAGGTGCCAATCCATCTTCCTTGTAGATTTGTTATGCAGACATGGTCCATTTAGCAAGTAATAGACAAAATTTTGTTCCTCAGCAAAACAAGTACCTGCTTCCCAACTTTCAAGAAAGTTTACTGACATCAGAAACAGGCTTAGAATTATCCTCAAAATTCATCCTAATCTTTCAATGAATTTAAAATCCTCCTTAGTTCCAGTTTGATGCTCTTACAGGACAAACTTTCAAAGATGCATTAAAAAAAAAACAAACGAGAGAGAAACCATACCTTGGCGCTTGTCACTTGAAATGGAACTTTTGAGCCCTTTGTAACTGATGATGTCAGCTTCTCAGCTGGTTTTGAAGGGATTAGATTCATAGCAGGAGGCTGATTGTGCAGAACGGAAGACAGGCAAAGCTGCACGGTCTCCTTTAGAGCTTTCAGCTGTGACTCCTGGGGAAAATAAGAAATCATCAGTTCTCCAAGATGTGTTTTTATGAACAGAATTGCTTGCTTTCTCTCTCTGCATTAAACCAAACATTTATGAGCAGCTGCTGTTTTTTCTTATTAACAGAAGAAATTAAGGCTGTTTAAAGCAGTTTTTTTATACGATTAGGTTACTGTGCATTACACACCAAACTGCCTAGAAAGTCATTGCACTCTTCCCTTTCCTCTGTGCAGTTTTATCCACATTGGTTATTGCAAATAATTCTTAAATATTACTTTATCTCAAAAGAAACAAAAATACAGTATAGAGTCCAGACTTCTACATACAATAGTTAGGGAGAAGTAGGTGTTCACAAGTATTGCAGAGACACAGACTTTGCATGGAATTGTGTTTATAATGTTCAGAATAATTAGCGTATTTCCACAGGTTATAAAGATTGATTTTAATCCAACAGAAAGGTGACCTCCCTCGTGAACATACCTGTGCATATTATGCTGTTGCACTGTATAGTAAATAAACCATAGGTCTTTCTATCTGTTAAGAATATGATTGTCCAGATCCATTACTGTCGATCAAGCTTAACTAAAACTTTTAAGTGGTGAAGTGCTTGCAACTCATGTTAGAACACTGCTACACTACTCACAGAAATACAGATAGATGTATTAATGAAAATACCAGTCTGTCATTGAAATAAGCTGAGACAGCAAGATCACTGAGATAACTATGGCACTGAAGAAATCTCATTTTAAATCTTTGCTCCATCACAGCAAGTCAATTAGAGTCAAATGTTACATATTGAGGTAACTTCGCTATATTATTTCAGGTCAAATTAGGCAGCATTTGGCCTCAAAAAAAAAAAAATCTTGCTCTTATTCTTTGTTTTAAGAGTGTGCCTATCAAAACAGGCTACATCAGCACATTTTGACCTACAAAGATTTTTTTGAAGATACATAAATGAAGAATTGTGATGTATACCATGTCAAAAGTTGATGGAAAATATAGGTATACGCAACATATTACACACTATGTACTACGTATGTGAAATATTACCTACACAATATAAAAATACTTCACAGGTATATGAATCCTAAGCAACGGCATTCAGTGTACACCACCTTATTTTAGTTTATTTGCTGAAGAAGTGTTTTTTAGAACCTGACAAATATTCCGTGTTTTACATCAGATAATATAACTTCCACTGAACTGGACCCAGGGAATACATGTCATAACTGGGAAAATCTGAGTGTTTATTTAAAAATAAACAAAAACAGTTAGTAGGGCACATTTTAATGGTAAGATGAAAAACAACCATAACAAGACTATTAATGCATAGCACAATATGGAAAATCAAAGAAACAGGAGACGGAATGGAGTTTGTTTTGTTCGCAAACAGACAAAATTGAATGTCTTTCCCTTAAGATGTGTGCAGTGAGGAGGAATGCTAGATTATCATCAAAGAGGACAGCACTGTGTATGAATAACCACTTATTAAAATGTATGAACCTCGAGTCAGGCTGATATGTCTCTGACCTAATGGCAACGGAAAGGATTACTTTATCCATCTGACTCAGGGATCTTCTAATTTCTAATTGACAACAGAAGATCTTAGCATACTTCTTTTCATGTAACATGTCTTTTCTCCTACCTTTTCAAGAAGTGACTGCACAGAGAACATAAATCACCATTTGACATAGTCAAAATAAGCTCAGACACCAAACTGGCAGAGGTAGTAGACTGCCTGTCCTGGTTTCAGCTGGGATAGAGTTGATTTTTTTTTTTTTTTCTTCCGAGTAGCCAGTATAGTGCTCTGTTTTGGATTTAGCATGAGAATAATGTTGATAACACACTGATGGCTTAGTTATTGCTAAGTAGTGCTTACACCAGTCAAGGACTTTTCAGCTTCCCATGCTCTGCCTGGTGCACAAGAAGCTGGGAGGGGGCACAGCCAGGACAGCTGACCCAGACTGGCCCAAGGGCTATTCCATACCCTATGACGTCATGCCCAGTATATAACTGGGGCGAGTTGGCCAGGGGGGAGTGATCGCTGCTCGGAAACGGGCTGGGCATCAGTCGGTGGGTGGTGAGCAATTGTGTCGTGTACCACTTGCTTTGTATATTACTATTGTATATTATTATTATTACTACTACTACTATTCTATTTCATTTTACTTCAATTATTAAACTGTTCTTATCTCAACACACGAGTTTTCTGACTTTCACCCTTCCAATTCTCTCCCCCATCCCACTGGGGTGGGGGGAGTGAGCGAGCGGCTGTGCGGTGCTTAGTTGCCAGCTGGGGTTAAATCACGACACTGCCTAATTTTGCTTGAAGATACAGACTCAGCCATTATAAGCACTATATGACCCTAGTGCTCCCCACAAATCACACTGATCTGACACCACACTCCTCCGGTCTGGAAATCCCCCTGGATAATTTCTCATCCTCCCATCTCCCACCCCTGCCATCCAGTGCTTGTTCTGCCTTAGCTATGGCCAGCCATTTTGCCATTCCAAAGGTAAAAGCAGAATAGGTTATTTTGTTTTCATCCTGCGGGGAGCAAAATTCAATTTTGACTTTGCTGATAGGAGATGTATAAATGGGCAGCAGAAGAGTACAACTTAAGAAAACACTATTGGAACCAGGGGTGTAGTTTGACAAAGTTCTCGATAACCTTGCACAGATGTGACTGTGGTCAAAATAGGCTGTTTGCTGGTCAAAATACTGCCAACATATGACGCATGTCTTCAGATTTCCCAGATCGGTTTATAGTCTTGTCATGTGGTTGATTCAATATAGAATAATTTGGGCTGTGGTAATGCAAAATTTGTCAATTTTCCAAGGGTCCACCATGGGAAATAGAAAAGTGCTGTAGTGTAAATAAACTTTAGAGACACTCAGTCCACTGTCAGCACCAACTAGTATTTAATAGAAAAGTCCGATACCCTCCCAAAAGAAAAATACAAATTAATGCCTATTTACAGGTAGTTTGAGATTTGATCACTCAATTATTCATTTCAAATACAGCTCATGTTCCAGAAATGCACATTGCTTTACACATTGCTTCCATTCCTTTAGCTGAAACTATGTGTGCTAACATTGTCAAAACAGTTAAGGCCAAGTCGCCGTCACTGAAGACGTGGATGGACCATTGGCTGTCTCTTAACTCTTTTCAGTTCATAGTTCATACAGAAAAGCTCTTAACCAGGGGAAAAAGGTACCTACAACTTAAATGGTCTTATTACTCTGCAGTTAGAACTAGCTGAACATGGGTATTTCTAGTCCCATAAAACTGTGTCACAATTCTCACTGGCATGAACTTTGCCTTTTTCTTTCATTTGCACTGCTTTTTTTACTCCCGCTTGGCATTTCCACTGCACTTTTGCAGCATGTAAGCAATGGTGCCATCCAAAACTCTCTCCGTGATGATTTGCAAAATGGCAACACCGGGCTTCTGGTAAGCCTACGGAACCATAACTGAGCCTTAAATTAAAATTCTATAATATTTAATAGGAAAGAAAGAGAGGGTCAGAGAAGTCAGTTGGGTGTGCTGCAAATCCTTTTTTAACTTTCAGACCAAATCGCTTAATAGCATTCTCATTAAAAGTTCCTGATGTCAAATGTTCTTTGCTTTCTCCTTCACAACTGTCTGCATTATAATGAACAAACTGCACTTAGAAGATATTTACTGCAAGCATTGCTCTCTTGCCATTGCCACAGACAGTATATTGGCACTAGTTAGAGATTACATCTGAGTGTTATACATGCAAAGGAGGAACATACTTAATTTTTAAATTAATACATGGAGCAGTTCAGGTGAGTGTACTAACAGGAAACATGATATATCACCAGACGCAGACACAGGTTTGGATAATGCTATTGTAAGCATTGCTTATATAGATTACATTTTGCAATGCTGGATGCAAATCCTCAGTCAAGAGGATGATTTCAGTGATTGCAATATTGAAGAGTAAATAAACATGCTTTAGTGCAAGGGGCATACTTTTTTTTTAGTGTCTAACAGAACCTGAAAATACTAGAAAACCAGACCAAAAAAGTAGTCTTTGATAGAATACTGAAGTTTTTTCCTTTCTGATAAACTGCTTTCCTATTGCATGACATTTTCTTCCCAGCTACCCTAAGTCTAGAAAAAAGTTCCCCTGTTGTACAGCTGACTGGAGTGAACGTGTCCTGCTCTGTCCCCATCCTGGGATTCCCCACAGCCTCCCTGTCCTGAACAGGCACCTCTGCCCACGGAAGAGTTAGCTCTGTCACATCAGTCCCACCCTAACCAGAGACTGACCCATTTCTAGGCTGCATCCTACTTGGAACTACAACTAAATCTCAGATAAAAATCATATCGGTTACAGGCACATTCTCATTAGCGTACTTTTGCACCTCAAGAACTGTAGCATTTGGCTTTCTGTGGGTTTTTGAGATGTTTCTTTCTAATTTGATTGCCCTCCTCTTAAATAACTTTGCAGCTGTACTTAACTTCATGCATCATAATTAGTTCCACCAACTTCAGTAGCATTACACCCAGGTACATGCAATTAAGTATGCATCTAAATCTTTGCAAGACTTTAATTTGTTTTTGTCAAATTACACTGAAACATTCACAGTTGATAGAGATAAACATGCTTACATTACGTTACACTTCTTACTTTGTCAAGGGCTGCCTTTTCCAATTCATCTTTTGCAACTGCTAGTTTTTGCTCCAGATCTGTTAGCTGTTGTGCCTGTGGGAACAAAGAAGAAAAAGCTGATGCGATCTACAATGCATTTTTTCCCATAATTTTTCATGCAGTGCCTGTGAGAGAGGAAAGGATATAAATTTTACAAGTAATATATATGAATTGGGTCAGAATTGCTTGCAAAAAGACCAGGCCTCAAGGGGTATTTTTTTACCTGAGAAAAAGTGTATTTTTATGTGGGAAACTGGGCTCAAATCTGCTCCATTTATGCGAATGCAAGTTTACCCTAACTTTAATGTCAGTAGCAAAAGCAATTCCATACTATATTTAGAATTACGCCATAATACCCTTCTAGAAAATTCAAACAGTTTTTATTATTTTGTTGATGTATCTGACTTGTTTGTAATTTGAAACACTGTTTTGTAGTTTTAAACATTGAGATGCTAACATTAACGTAACTTGGCATAAATACAGAAATTAGAAAACACCCAAAAGTTCATGCATGTAGACACCTTGTGAAATGCTACTATCTGCTGGTATAGAAGGGGTTAACCCCAGATTTGTTTCACCATCTCCTTCCCTGGAGATATTACAGGAAAATTCACAAGAACAGCTAGTTATGCAACTACATAGTGAGAACGCATTTGGGGAGATTTGCATTTGAAGTCGGGGTCAGGCAAGCAGCCTGCACGCTGCGTGGAAGGAGCGTTGGCTTTTTATATGACATAACATTAGTCTCCTGTATAGTCCTTCAGGAGGAGATCTGGCTCTTTACAATGTATATGCAACGCATTGAGTGCATGGGTTCCGGAGATGCTTTTAAATCCTCAGTAAATAAAGACAAGGATTTTCTCTCCCCTTCCCTTGGGGTAGATACACTCCAACAGACTGCTTGTTTCAGGGAAATACATTCTCTGCAAAAACTTTCCATTTTAGGGAAGCAGGACCTCCCAGATTCCTGCAGTTCTCAGCCCTGTCATTAATAGCACATTACTATGCAACCAAAAGGAATAAGGTACAGTTGTCTTTTACTGTTGTATTTGCAGAAACTGCCCAGTAGTTGTTTTCTGTGTTTATGAAAGGAACCACAGAGAAAGACACTGGACTAACCAGTTATCCTTTCCCTCTGAAATTCTGATTAGGTAATGCACATTTTGTGCATACAGAATAACTGGATCAAATTCTCATTTCTCAGTTTAATTTTGACCAAATATTTGCAAGCACCCTTTCCCTCAGCACCACGCCATGCTCACCAGGTTTCTGAAGTCATCCCCAGCCAGATACTATTTTCTTGCCAGACTTTTCAAAACTCTGCTGACTGTAGCACAGCTTAACATACAGCCACACAACATAAATGCTGTTTAGCGTAAACCTCACAAAACATGGTTAACTTAGTCTCTGTGTTGGGGCAATGACAGTACTTCCAGCACATGTCATAGCTTGGGCAAGCCTGCAGTCCTCAGCAGATGCCTCAAGTGATGTTTATTAGCATTAGGCATAGGCTGTACTGGCTGATAAAATGACAAAAGCCTGGCATTTTCAGTTCCTTGCTCATGTAAAGAACTACTTAGTCACATTTTAAAACAGGATTAGGCATTTATCTGTGGATTTATCAGCAGCCAGGGTTTCATTAGTCAAAACCATGTACGATTAGGCAATGTTGCTTCAAAGCAGAAGTCAACTGCTTGCTTAGAGGCGGGGAAGTCTCTTGTGAATGCAGTCCCTAATTTCCACTGCGTCACATTGCTTACACCTGATACCAGTCACTACCACACGCAGAACATACAGATGAGACCACTGGTTTGGTTCCTCAGTCTGGCAACAGAGCATCCAATACAGAAAGAATCCTTCCATTTCATTAGAATTTGCAAAATTTAACTGGACTTATCACTGGCTTATTAGAGAAAAAACTTACTAACATATAAGAACTTTTCTACAGTTCAGGAACTAAATACAGTACTTAATATCACTCACAATAAACATGGGCCCAGTCAATGTTTGAAAGACTGAACACTAGGCTTGGCTCTATCTGACGCAGAGAAAGTTCTCATTAGATACTACAACTAGACCAAGTAATTTCTCACATCATTGACATTTTAATTATTGCTACTTATTAAAATATTTTTACAATACAGTTACTCAAATTAATACATTTTAAATTAATGAGAACCAAGATTTGAAAAACAGTATATATAATTAAATAATTTGAATTACCATTAAAAAGGAAATTATATAAAATAACATTTACATGAGAAATGAGACACCAGGATGGCATCTCTGATGATGTGCATTGCTAAAGGATTAGAATCACATGGAAAATGATGGATTGCCACATGGTGTGGGCCAGACAACTAGGCAACTTCTCCATTCAGCACCATCTGTGTTACAGTTTAAATAAGCGGAATACCAGATCTAAAGGTATGAATTTCAGGATATCTGGTTTTCTTCAACACATGCATTACATAGGCACCTGAAAATCTGGGTAGTTGACAGGAAGCAGGTAACGGTGGTTACAGGCGACTGCTGTTTCTTTCCTTACAGGGGAATGTCTGGTGCTACATAACATTGTACGCAATGGAACTCAAGTTGGAGGAAAAGTGTTTAATTTCTTTAACTGCTGCCTCCCATTAGAAAGAATTAATATATTGTAATAACACTGCTCACATCAAGGAAAACATTTTCAGTTTATGGTGAAAAGGTATTTTTCCAAAGGACAGGCTCGTATGTACTAATAAAGTCTTTCTGAATGCACAGTTTACTCTTATTTTTGGTAATATTGTCTTATTTTGATGGACTTTTTCTGTAACTTTCATGTATATTTATTTTATTTCACAGATTACTGAGCCAATAGTCCAGGGATACCAATCCAACTGACATCAAGTGAGAATAAAATCCTGGCATTAAAACTGCATTTTTGATGAACGACTCACTTGAAAGTAGTGACATTTATTTACATCCTAGTCCCAAAACTGCAGAATAATAATTTTTTTTTTCTGAAAATTTTTGTCTATCAAGGCTGAATTCATATTGCAATAGTTTCACTGCTGTTTTAATTTAGAAGCTTTTTAGGGAGCCTAACTCAATTAATGTGGCTTGCGTACTGAATAAAGAAAAAGAACAAAATACCAGTAGGACTACACAAGGCCAATTCTGATAAGAAGTAAAGTGCCTTTAAAAAGCACAGCCTGGAAAAACTTAAAAATATTAAGTTTCTCTTCAGCATTCTTGTAGAACCAGGTCTTACAGAGGAAAGAGTGAGATAAATCATTTTTTCATCCTCTGCAAGAGTGCACTGAGCAATTACTGTCAATGAAGTACACTTTTGTAACTCACTTAAATGAATGTACTTACCTTTACTCATTGTGAATTACATTACACAAAATGACCATATTTAAATTCTTCCAGGCATAAATATAAAAAGCAAAACGACTAGTCTGATTTCAAGTAGATAGAGAGATCCAAATTGACACAGAATATTTTTTATAATGAGTAATTCAGACCAGCAAGAATTTCTGCATATAAATAAAGTGAGGGCAATGTCTACATGTCTTGGGGATGATGATGACTTTGAATGTTCACGGATTTATAAATATCTGTATAGAGGCAGAGAAATGGGGAGTGAAGTTGAGCCTGGGAAGAAGGAAGGGGTGGGGGGAAGGTGTTTTAAGATTTAGTTTTTATTTTCTTATTACCTTACTCTGATTTGATTGGTAATTGATTAAACTAATTTCCCCAAGTTGAGTCTGTTTTGCCCATGATGGTAACTGGTGGATAATCTCTCCCTGTCCTTATCTCAACCCACGAGCCTTTCGTGATATTTCTCTCCCCTGTCCAGCTGAGAAGGGGGAATGATAGAGAGGCTTTGGTGGGCACCTGGCATCCATCCAGGGTTAACCCACCACAATATCATATCAATATAATATAAGTAGTTGGGATGTTCATGTTCCTAAAAGTCACACAAAAGCAACAAAACAGGGGGGCAAGAGCGAAGGTTTGTAATCTGAAAAACAGTGGCTAGAAGCTTTATGCTTTTCAATTCCTTTGTCACATTAGAAGGAAAAAAACATTCACTAGTGGTCTTTTGTGTACCTTTAGAATAACCTTTGTTTGTTCTAAAAAATTAATCCTTTCAATGATCTTTCTTGGGACAAACATACCCACATAAATACAATGAATAAATTACTGTTGGGTTATGTATCCTTGATAACAATGTGGTACTCTACAAATAAGCTCCAAATACAGCTCCTTTAAGTGTTCTTGTTGGTATTTTACTCTGAAAAGGTAGATCTGAACTTTCTTCCCAAACCTGGTTAGTCCATAGGCTTTTCCACAGACATCTCCCCCTCCAAGTCCTCCCATTTCTTTTCCGGAGTCAGACAAAACCTAAAGCTTCTCACCCATGAGGTGAGTTACTACACTTTTCCTGAAGGTACAGGGCAGCAAAACCAGGCTATGATTTTATTTCTATGTATGATTTAACAAACGCAATAGCACAATGACACGTTGGAAAAAAAAAAAAAAAATCCTCTTTCTTTCTGAGAAGTCCCAGAAACAGAATCCCTTAGTACGATCAAACACCAAGTGTGCTGCATGGGTCAGAGAGAGGACAGAGAGAGTGGTGCCCACCTTAACATTTCACTCTTATTTGATCCCAGATCTATTCCACATTAACAGCGGGACATGAATTCCACCTCCGGAATAATTAAGGGTCAACCTTCAGGTCTGGCGGGTGATAGGGCTGCATGGTTGTACAGCTATTACAAATACTGCACACTCGTTAGTGCAGACAAAAAATGTTTTTTCAAAGGCTTTTTAGCATTTCTTTCCCAGAAACTTTATACAGCATGTCAATGTGGAATGTAAGATAAATGGTGATGGCTTTTATTGTTGTTGTAGTTGGGTTTGGGGGGAGGGTGGGGGTGTTGGCATTTTTTGCTTTTTGTTGTTTTTTTTTTTTAACTTGCAACTGCTTAAAATAGTCAGGAAAAAAAATAATCTATTCCCTTTCTTTTCTTTATACAAAATTTCAAAGGCTTTTTTTTCTTGCCAGAGAAGGCTAGGTTATGGCTTCACGTTAGAAGGACTACTCATATGTGCAGAGATAAGCATAGTCATGATGGGGTTTTCTTCACTTCAAGACATTATAAATTGGGATTTTATTTGGTTACCACAAAACTTGTAAAGACTTATTGTATTTCATAACAAGGATTGCTGTTTATTGAGGACAAAATTATCACACATTCTACTTAATTAGAAAACATGATTGTCTAAGTGATGTTTAATCACACGTTAAATAGATCAGATATTCTGAACTCCATTTTTTCCCGCATATGCCTTAAACAAATGTTTAAGAAAAAAGATACAATATTTACTGTACAACTTTTTATTTTAAAAATAAATATATTTTCTAACTAGGACAACTTTTTAATTGGAAACCACTTAACCGGAAATTTGAATAAAGTAACTAGTAAACAGTATTCTATTGTGCTTATTCTGTAAGCATTATTTGTATCTTAGAAAAACAGACTTGTGCTTCTAAATTGCACTGTTTACTATAGCACAAGATGTTAAATATAACCAAGAATAACACTTTTTGGCAGCTATTCCATTTAATCAGATGTGCAGCAAAACCCAGATGTTCAGCAACATCTGAATTATATTTCAAGCATTTACAACAAGAAGAAAAGTCAGTTAAAAACATCACTTCTGCGCTGTCTCACAGTTTGTACGTTTTCTTAATGCTCATTACTGCCACAAAGCTTTTATCTCTCATTTGTATCTATTCTGGATGTACATCAAAAAAGGAAATAAGATCTCTGTGCGTTTTTATCAGCTGAAATTTCACTTTTCCTTCCCCAACCCTCAGGTTTTCCCTTCTCATAAAACTCACTACAATGAAAGCAAAATAGCAGTTTGCTAGGGTCTTACTAAAGTGCTCAACCTCTAACTAAAGGAAAATAACTGTTTCTCTGCAGAAACAGGCTCAGACAAGGCACACGAAGAGAAGAGCCACGTCACCCACCTTGTGCCTGGTCTGTCTTTTTATCTCCCGTAGGGGATTTTCCTCCCTTTAGATCAGGCCACAGCACCTTAGGTTTTAGCACTAGTTGTTCTTTCCGATGAATAACCGATCCGCATGATTACAACAACCTGCTGCTCTTTCTTTTCTAAGTTAGTCTTTAAACAATTGTATTGCTTAGTTTAGCAGCAAGTCAACAAACATGGGGTAAGCATTTTAAAATTCATGTTAGGCATACAAGAATGCTCTGCATCTCTGTCAATAGTGTGTTGGAAACATTTCTTTCCTCTTTTCTTGAGGAACAATTAGTTTACATCTTGCTCGAAGCTTCAACTTTTTGGTTTGGGGGCTTCTTTCTAAGATTTGACCATTCCAGTCAAAAGCATAATTCAGCCAGGAAAATACAAAACAAAGAAAACAGAACTACTATATTGGGCAATATTACTTAACTTAAAAGTGTTTGTCAAGAGATAGCTATCTTCAAACTTCCTATTTTGAAAACATTACCTCATATTCAGCTGATGAATAAAGTAAAACCTAAAACATCCAACACATACCTTATTCATTAACACCTGCATATTCATTATGGCAAAGTGGCTCTAAATCAGCCAACAATGAGCAATACAGAAATCTCAAAAACCCTCCCAAAATACAGATCAAATTTATTGTATTTATTTTGGGAATTTCATGCTGCAGATCATCATGTGGATGGTTCTGAATTTGCTGTCAGCAATACCCCAGAAAACAGGATCAAGCAAAGGGGAGACTAAGTGATACAGAACTATCATCTCAAATAATTTTAATTCTGTCTGATTTGGAGCAAATGCCGAGATATTCAAAATGGCCTCTGCTAGGAAGTACACCCAATATGGGACATACATGTCAATGTGCTCCAGATGCTAATTGCCTGGAGCTGGGTGATCTCCCAAGCAATCACCCCACAGCATGGTTCATCGAGGAGCCCCAGGGCCAGGAGAGCAGCTGGTTCTGGATTCCAACATGTGCCAGGTGCTACCAAGGACCTGGTGCCCAAGGCACCACCTTGGCTACTCCTCTAGCCTCTCTGGTTCCAGGGAAAGCCAACATGTGTGGGCACCGTGGCTTGCGTCTGCTCTTCCTTTTCACAATTTGTGATATTTGTACCTGACCATTCTCTCCCTTACGGCACAGAGGCTGACAGCACATCGTGTCCTGATATCCTCAGGATAAAATGTCTTCAGTTCTAATATTTCAGAAAAAGACATTTTTCTTGGCAATTTCTACAGCACCTACCACTGCAGAAGCTTAAATGTTGAAGAAAAATGATTGTGCCAAAACAGTTGCTCTCAAAGTGTACTTCTGGAATCGGCATTACTCATACAACATCTTGCCCCCTTTAGACATATAACACACATGGATCCAGTCCACAGTTTTCATAGGAAAGATTCCCTCTTTTTCCTCCTACATGTTTACACAAGATAAAGTTTTGACTCGTCTTTCAGCTTCTTATATGCCTTTCCCTCAGTCTTATTTTTTTCTCTGATCTTTGGGCAGTTTGGAATTTTTCAATACTTTACGTGAAAAAGTTTTTAAATTTTTCAACCTCATGGAGCAGACTCAAAATCATTATCATAAATAAACCATTTGGAAAATGTCAGTCAAAGTCCCAATCAATTTCAATTTGATATCAATAGTTAACCTCTCTTCATTTTAGTGGGAGCTGGACCAAGTCTGTAAGTTGATTGAATAGCTGCATGCTGCCAGTTAAACATGGAGCTGCTGCTGCTAGATTTAAGTAACCTTGCCTCATGCCGGCTATTGACTACCCTTGTCTCACACAGTAACTCAAACCAGGTATTTAAGACTGCATTACCGTCTAATGCAAGTCCACATCCTTAACACAACATCCTCAGGGCCACATAGTAACTTTTAAAATTGGATTTTTCAGTTCATTAAAAAAGTTACAACAATTTTTCATGCTCAAAACTGTGTTGTAAAAAATGTAGTGACAATAAACTAATAGACCTGAATTACTAAATGATATTCACATTTTGCAAATCCATAATTGCCAAAACTGCATGAAACCATTAAAATAGTAGAATAGTAGGAGACTTATTTCAATAAGGAAATAAATGAATTATGTTAATACATAGTCCAATGTCCTTACTGGGAAATATATATGATGACATCCCTCCACCTTCTTGTATGTCATTTATCTCTTTATATTAAAAAAATTCCCATGTCTGCAAACAGCTTCTAAGTATTTTTCAGCAGCCAATTCTGTTTAGATCTTCAGGCTCCTCCTGTGATGCTAACATAATGTGCTAACATTAACACATTACTAATGATTATAACATCATCACAACAATATACAAAATGCTAAAATATGGCATTTGAAATGGAAAATATGCACCAGCAAAAAGATGCCAAGGTAAACAGTGACATCTACTTCCAAAGCAAAACACACGTAATCTAGATAAGACTTTCTCCGTACATTTTTGTTGATATTGTGAAAATACACTATACCACCACTCAAGGCGGGGGGGAGGCGGGGGGGCGGGGGGAGAAACAACCTACTACAAAAGAAATCAAATTAAAAAATAAGATGTTGTGCTTCGTGAAAACAAGAAGTACTCACTCACCATACAGTGATAAAAGACCATGTAACAGAAGATGAGGAAATGGTGCCTATGCTAACTATATTATCTCAACCAAATAGCTATCTGAAAAGTAATCATGCCATCTCTTACCATCCAAATACCAATGACAGATATTTATGCAAGATTCCTAATAAATTTTACAAAAAACAACTAAGCAAATTTCAATTTCCTGTCTCTCCCACGGGCCTCAGCTTCTACTGAGAAAAACAATTCAGTAATATCCTGTCTTGAAGCATTTTTCTACATCCAATAAGTAGCCAGATCTAATCATAAATAATTGATAACCTGAAAACCAAAATTATACATCCAACACTAGGCAATATGCAAATACGTATCTAAAAGTGTACAAACACATTGACATGATCAAGGAAAAAAAAAAAATCCCAAAGTGAATAATCAACAAAAGCATTATAAAAACAAAGAAAAAATATCATAAGCCTTCTCACGTGGAAAGAAAAAACAAAATCTAGCAGTTTCTAAGACTGAACTACCGCATGCAGCACGAGCTATAGGGAACCTAAATCATGAAGACTAAGTCCAACACTCATTATACCACAGAGCAGAAATACCTCAAGGAAGATCCCACAATCTCTTATCTTAGGACTCAAAGAAAACAGCAATTCTCACTCATGACATTAACCCATAAACCCCTGCACAGCCTACCCCATCAGTCATCCACCTCAGGATAAGACTTGCCACATTGATCAGCAAAAAAGTCCTGGCACAAATTTCATATTCAATCCTTTTATTCTCAAAACAGCAAAAATTGAATTCTGTAAAATTATTGCACTCTAGAAATCCACAGATAAATAGAATAATCTTCATATAACCACAACTTCTAACATGAATAAAATCTACACTATACTTCCATTCCCTCATCCATCAATGCAGTTGCTTTGAGGAATATACTTACAATTTTCTTCCTGCCATCCTGAAGACTTTCAACAAACAAGGATACTCCTTCAAGAAAGCACACCTATTTTCAAGCAAGTCATCAAAGTAACAGCTGTACATCATCACACTGCAACATGAAAATTCAGCTCTCCCTATTCAGCTCTCCTTAGCAATGTGCTCCTGGCTGTCATACATCACCAGATACAGCAACTTCTGTGAAAGAGCATTAATTACTGATTAAGCTATTAAACATATAACTTTACTGATTTTGTAATTACCTTGTATTGCAAATGCTTTGAAAGAAAAAATGTCATCAATCTTTCTGTCTGGCTTTGCACAAACCAATGTATACAAATGGAACCAGAGCACGAAATGCAAACCACTCCATAAACTCTGGGTTTATAGACAACCTGGTCTGCATGTATAGCCACCAAATCACTGGATTTGTTACTCACAAATGTTTAGAATATTAACACAAAGATGATAATTCCTGAGCTAAAGATGAAGAAAAGCATTTTGCAATACTTGCCATGATGCTGTCTCTTACACTCAAAGACATTTTCTACAAAAGAACAAATCATAGTTTGAAATAATTGCTCAAAATAATTCTACGGAGGACATCTCTCAAGGTCTGGGGCAAATTCCATGTGATATCTTTGATACAAAGTATTATTTAAGCCTTTCTTCCCCAAATTATTTTAAATTTTTTTTAGTGGTTTGATATATGACTTATTTCCACCACCACCTCCACCCCTTTTCAGCCAAATTTAAATGCTATGGTACACAATACCTCCTTTTTTAGGTGTAGTCCTAAATTTTTAGGCAAATTGTTTTAGATAAAAGATCATTTTTCTCTCTAATACGACTCTGTCCAAGTACAGATTTACAAGAGTTTTCACTTGATTGTTTTCTGTTAGCCATGCTTGTGCATCACCACTTTTATTGCTTTAGGAAGTGGTATTAGGCTCTAAGTTCCTTACAAACTCATCAGGATGGATGAAGAACCTGAAGACTGGAAAGAATATGCGTGACACCCATCTTCAGAAATTGAAGAGGTCATGACTTATAGATCCATTAGTACAACATTCATTTTTGGAGAAGTACTGAAAAGAATAATCAGACTACCTCTCTAGGAGACAGAGTTTTATTTGTTATATATATCATTCATGAACTGAACAGTGAACTAAACATATACTCATTAAATATTCTGGTGACATCAAACCAGAACTGTGTGTGTCATAGAAGATGGGATTTATCTAAATTTATACTGACAAACTGGAAAAAATAGGATGACATTCACTAAAGACAAGTATAAGATGCTAAATAGGGACAGGAATAATCAATAAAACAAATATAGAATATAGCGTAGTAGGGATGAATGACTCAAGATGATATCATCACTGAATATATCGTGTTTTTGTAGAAAAGCCAAAGAACACTGTTGGTACAGACTACAAAAAGCCTGTTGCTCTGTTCAGCATGAGTGTAAAGTCCAGCTGGACTTCAGTGTCCATTTTAGGGCACTGCAAATGGACACAGACCAAAGAAAACAAGTTCAGATGTGACTAACATGAAGCATTAATGGTGTGCAAACATGTACTGAGAAGCAAGACTGGAAAAAAAATTCTACATATGTTAATCCAAAAAAAGAACAACATTGTGAGAGAGACGGGATAATAATCTCAAAATATGCAAAATATTGCTTTAAAAGAAGGTTTTGTTTGTTTGTTTGTTTGTTTTTTAAATCTACTCTCCAAGTCTATAGGAGATAGCATGATTAACTAATTGGCTTCAATGTCAGTAAGAAAGACATGTAAGAAAACATTTTCTACTACTAAGGCTAATAGACTAGAATAGACCAAAGCAGCAGAAATACATAGAGTTTGAACTACTGCAGGTTTCTAAGAAAAAAATTAGATGAGCATTGTGAAAGAATAAGACATACATATTTGAACCTTCTGTGGAGTCAGAGAATATGGAACACCCTTTCTATTTTTCATAGTCTCCTAAGAAAACAGCTTTTGCCAAAACTGAAGCAGTGCTGATGGGATTGACACATATACATAAGAAGTTTTGATCTCAGTAAATATGAAGTAACGTTTCCTATTTATGTATTTGAAAGGAAAAATCTATAAGATTATTTTCAGACTTTTCATTTCATCATCTATCAGACTCTGCTTGCATTGTGGGCTCTTTTAATTTCATCTTCATCCTCTGTAAGAAAAGCAAAGGCTTATAGAAAAAATAAACTCAATCCAAAGAAAAAGAACCTCTTTTTTGCTAATAAAATCATCAAAGAATAATATACAACCCACAGTAGACCAATGAGATTAAATTTATCAAATAGAAAACATCATAAAATAAATAAAAACATAGGTAAAAGGAGGTTCAGTTTGCTACTTTAATTCATTGTGTCATTTCTGGCAAAGTCCAGGGAAACTTTTTAGAGAACATTTTCCTATCTGAAGCTTTTGATAGTTATTCTCTCAAAATAATATGCTTAAAAATACTCTACATTAAATGTGTAATAACCAGTGAGTCTCTTCTTCCAGATTCTATTCAGTTGTTATGCAACATGCTGAAGTCAGCCTGTAGCTTACAGAACTTCTTATCCCTAAAAAAGTCACTGGTTTAAGATCTCTGCAAAAAAAAATCTCTAATATTTTGCTTTACATTTATGTTTATAACTGATATTTTATAATAGCTTTTTTTGTTGCTTTGTTTTTCCTAAGCAGCATTGCTAAATTTCCCAAGGGAAGTCGCAGAAGATGCAAATGCTGAGGAAACACATTGGATGAATAAACACACTGCAGGTTAGAGAACCTGTCTGAAAGTGAGATGAGTTGAGTATTCTCTCAGGGAAGTTGATATGACAGGCCCATAGGAAACTGTCCTCAGTTTTCTCTTATCATCTCCTTTTAACATTGAGCTACAAAAGTTACATTCAGCATTACAGGGCAATGTAAAAGCATTAGCAAAGATAAGCACATTCTTTTTGTGCTAAATAAATCAATGTACAAATAAAGTTTAAGGAAAACAATGTTGCTTTTTTGGAAAGCTTTCTTCAAGGAAAGAAGTTGTTTTATGGTACTTTGAACATAATGAAGAATCCTTTAAAATGTGTAAAACGGACTAATTTTTCAAACATGCGAGGTCAGATGAATTCTGTGGTTGATAACAATTTTAATACAAGCAGGTGCAAATCATGGGTGAAGTGAATGTACATTTATGGAATGGCTGGATTTGGATCAAGCCTGACTGCCAACTGTATACAAATATTTAGAATTGTATTGGAAAACCCAAAACTTTTGCATCTTCATACACGTGCAAGCACACAAAGCACTTCTGTAAAAGGTTATCAAAGATTTAAAATAATGTAATCAATTATTTCAAGGCCAGATATCAAGGTCATTTATATTTTAATGTTTCACACAAGTTTTCTGCTAAGTCAGGTCTTCAGTGGTTTTGTGGTGGGTTTTTTTTTGCTTGTTAGTTTTTCTTTAACCATTTCACTTCTTTCTCTGTAGGGAATGCAGAATCTCATAGTCTGCATCACAGAAATAAATACTTTGTAACTCCGGGAAATAGGTTCACAGTGGCATGGAATTAACTACTGCTAATAAAGAGGAAAACACATAAGGTGGCATCAATTTTACTTTAGAGGGAGGAATGGTATAAATATTTCCACATCCAGTCAGTACAATATGAAAACAATTTCACATAATTTTGCTTTTCTTTGGCTCTATTTACAATATCAAATGTATGGTTTAAAGTATTTTCACACATCCAAATAATGAATTGATTGGTGTAGCACTATGTGTTTCAAAGAATTTAGAAAATGGTTTTGACTACAAATGTCAGACTTTTAAGTACATGTTTAGTTAGGTAAGTCATTAAAACACATCTTTTGCCCCTTACATATATAGTCAATTCAGGTGTTTCTCAGTAAGAAATACTTCCTCAAAACAAGTCCTTGAAGGAAAAAAAAAAAAGATTATTTTTAAACCTGCCTTCTCTTTCTTATACGTCTTTAACTATATCTGGTGTTATTTCATCTAGACAGCAGAATGTGCCAATTGCCTAAGTGGTTATAAAACAAGCCTAAATTGGAGATGTTGATATGGTACTGCTTAGTCCTTCAGAGGTGTTGAGTGCTCAGTACCTGAAACACTATTTATTTTTAATTCTTTTCTAATTTAGTAAAACATGTGACGACTTCTAGGACAGTATAGCCAAATGATGGAAAGACAGTTATTGAAGGAGGAATAATTTGAAAACAAGGGGTTATGAATGCCCGAAACAAATGTAGATGCCGATATAGCAAAGCATTTAAACTTAAGAGTACTTCACTGAATCAGGGTTTTAGAACCATAATTAAATTATTGTAATTAAGAGTGGACTCATTCAGAACTAGTAAGTACCTACTTAAAAAGGCAGCTATAAAATTAAGAAGCTTGAGTGAAAATTTTTATTAATCATTCCTTATTTTTCTCATTATAATACAAAACAAATTTCATCTTTTGTCAACTCTTTAAGGATACTACGCTGCATGGTTTAAGGGACTGAACTTCGACAAAGAGACAGGAGCTCATATTCTAATCTCAGTAGAGACACTGACAACCTCTGTAGCCTGGAGTGCATCACTTAATTTCTGTGACTCTCACTGCTTCTCGATCGTATGGCATTATATCACATACAGAGACAGAGAAAAAAATATAGATATACATACACACATGCTACATAATTAATCAGCTAGATTACAAAACACCGAAAACATAAGGAGAGTAAATACATGCCAAATGTGATGAACTCATGTTTTATTTACTACCACTTGTTAAGTTACTGTCACATATTGTTAAAAGTAAATATAATTTACCAATTCACTGGTGTCTTAAAGGAGAAAGCCGTCTTTTTCCCCCTGTCATCTTCTTCTCCCACTTAATCCCCACAGCTCAGTCGGTACAGAATCATTGACAATAGTTACCAGAATTTAAGAACTAGTTTCTCGATGTTGATTATGCAAAACAAAAGCAAACAAAAAAACCCCCCGACTTACTTCACATATATCCTCATTAATTCCACCACAGAAAGCAATAGTTTAATGGGCATGAACAGAAGCAGTCCCTCATGCCCTTTAGAAATCTAGTAGCCTCAAGTTTACATCCTTCTAGTGAACTGCTATGAGAAGCTTGCAATGTTCAGAGCTATACAGAGAACAGAATTCCCTAAAGTCCTCAGCAAGGCACACAGAAAACGTGAGGTTTAATGGGGTGGGAACGTGGCAGAAGGGGGAAAGGGCAGAAGTCACATAACATGATGGTAACTAGCAGCCAGGAGATTATCTCACACGCACCATTCGTGCTCTGTGCTGGCAGAAGACTATTCACCCACCATTTTGATCTTTTATCAGAAAGAATCAGAGCTTCACAAAACGGCCTCAACAGTAATGATAACATGAAATCTGTTTAGTTTCTAGTCTCAAAGCAACTAGAAATGAAATACCACCTGTTCTTGCCCAAACCTAGCAGCCTTTCTCTGATCAGACAGATATTTAAAAAGCTTTCAGCCCTCTACCAAATGGCTTCTACTCTATTCAGTATGTCTGTATTTGGACCTGAAACACACACAAAACAGCACACTGAACCACGTTTGCTGTTCCATTTTCTTCATAAATCAAATTCCCTTTAGTCAGGAAAAAGATCGACAAATAAACCTGACAAAAATATTTCTGCCTACACATAAAGGATATATCAAATTAGAAAATCAGGCAATCACATACAGAACTGCATAGGGGCAAGAGATATTTCAGCTATTTGCACGTGTAATTCCCAGTACATGGGCTTTGGAATCCATTTCACAGTTCATTAACATTGTCTATCTAAAGTTCTCAAAGCATTTTTAATTACATTAGTTCATAATTTCCCTAAAAGGCCAGCAACATTTTCACTATTTTGCAAGTGCATTCAGAGCAGAACTCACCCTACGTAACCTGGGACCTACATCTGAGCTGGTGGCCCTAGTATTCCTTCATGATCAAGAACTATGTCTATTCAGTGTAGGTCAAGGATTTTAAGGCATAATTCATGTGGTCAAATGTAGACATTGGCTTTAAGGAGAAGATGTATTTCCCAGACTCCTGCAGCAGTACTGAATAACCCTCCAAGAATTAGAAATGCAGTCCACAGTGCAGACATCCATATCCAGTCAGATGAGACCCACTTCTATTCCCATTCACCGTAGACACATTGCGTCCATTGCAACACAAGTAAACTCCCTCCCCTCCACCACAAAACCCTGATCTTTACATCTATACCCTAACCACTAAACTGTCATTCCTGAGGAAAAGCCTTCTAAATAGTTTACTGAACCAGGATCAAGGGAAGGCAGATTTCATTTTATGTATGCCAGTGACTTGCCAGGCAGTCTTTCCCATTTGTTCACTTCTTCATGCTCGTGTTTTCCTTCTCCACTTCTGTAAGCCGTTTTCAGGTCGGCAGCTTAGGGTAGGAGTGTTCCCTTCATAAGCATTACTACATGACCTGATAATTCAGATACATTTTCAGGATCACTGCATATTAGCATAACGAACACAACAAGCAGATAGTAGTACTGAACAGTCCTTCTGCCTCAGCCAATGAAAACAAGCTTTCACACCCAGGCAAGTTTAGAAGCTATAATCTTTTCCTCTGTTCAAACTCTCAATTATAGCTAAACTGAAGAAAAAAAAGTGTTATTTTTGTTAATGCTAGTTGGTATTAAAATTTAACTGCCTAGATGTATAATATGCCTAGGTCTTATCTCTAAACCTGCTCCCCTAGTTTGGGTCTTATGATGACCAGAAATAAGTGTTCCTGAAAAACCCTGAAATCAACTTGCACATGAAAAAAAAAGGGAGGAAAAAACCAAAAATCACACAAATCACGCTGCATATTTTAAATGGCCTACGTTATTCCATCTTTACAGTACTATGTGTGCAACAGAAAGACAGTAGAGAGAGTTAAATACTCCAGAAGGCAATTTGGACCTCATATCGAGGTGAATTACTTTTAAGTAATTCTAGCTCTAGTCACTTTGAAGATGACTACTTATCTTCATCCTTTATGCAGGGAATAAAAGCACTACTCAATTAGCAGCCTCCAGTCAGGTGACCTGAATCTCTCTTCTCCTTCTTTAATGGGGATTAACTTCTCCCTGTGTTAACAAGGACTTGATGCCCTTCAGCAAAATGTCTGTATGTTTTGTCCTCCCTCCCTTCTTTTTTTTTTTTTTTTAAAATACACTAGCTAGACAGGCTGTTCATTTCAATTGTATAAGGCACAGACATTTCATCTTTTTTCTAGAAGCTTCAGTTTTGGTAAAGATGTTTCAGCCTATAACAGGAATTTGGCTACAGGAACCTAAGGATTGTTCAAGCTTGTCACAAACACAAAGATTTGCTTTAAGTGTTAACAATAATTGAAATTGCCATGGAGGACTGCTAATCAAAGAAAAAACAAGAACGACCTGTAAAACATTCTGTTGTTCAGTTAGAAAGATGAAAAACATGTTACAGCATCTATGGAATAGGGCAACAGGTTTTGGCCACCAGCAGGAAACTAGAACATTGCTTTATGTAAGTGTGTAAATACAGATATTCATAAACTGAATAAATTCCACTGCTTTTGTATATTTAAAATCAAAGACACCAGACAACTTCCTAGGCTTTGAATCTTCTCCTCCTTGGCTCAGAAAGCAATTTAATAAAAAGCACTGTCCCTGTTAGAGTGTTTTGCAAAAAACAAAAGCAACGAAAATAGATGATATTTCTGAAATTACATTATGGTATTATGTCTGTCTTTGGTGTTTTGAGTTTTTTCGGTATGGTGAGAAGGAAATAATTCCCTAGAACTACAGTAATAAAGGCAGCTATCATTTTCCCACATTACTTCAATACTATATTAATTCTAATACTTTATCTAACTATAGTGAAATAAGACTTACCTTAAAAATCAAATCCTTTTTCCCATAACGAAGCTCTTTCAGCTGGGCTTGGATCTTTTTTGACTGAAAGTAAGGATAATAAAATCAGGGTGTGTTTTTTTTTATTTTAAATATTTACTTTTAAGATCAGAGAAAAAAAGGTAGCAAGTTCTGACAACAGCAGAAACTAGATCAGCTTTACAATGCAGAAAAATAACCAAAATCAAAGTTAATTGCTTTTCCAGGTTAGCATGTCTAAACCAGGCAAAAGTATCAAGGGAAATGTAGATTGGCACTCACCTAAAGCACATACATGTGTTAGTACTATTGTGAATAGCTGTTTGGCTTACACATTTTAGACATAAGATGCTATTAATACTTTCCATGAAGCACAACTGAAGGCATCACCTCCATAGTAAAGAATCTTCTTTTTCTTAGAGGGAAAAATTTTCCATAGTGTTGCATAGGTTATTCTTTGTAATGACCAGGGAGATCCAGATAGTATCCAAATAAACTAGGTTCTCAGTTTGTGACCATGTCCTCTAAAATAGGCATAGTTATGTTGATTTATATCAGCTTAGGCTGATATTTACTTTAAATATTGTTAAATTCATCCTTACAATAATTTTAGGTAATGGTCTATACATTCTTTTATTTATCTAAACAAAATATAATAGAAATGGGGTGTTTTATACTACACCCAACTATTTCATCCCTTATCTAAGAATTCTGTCAAAATAATAATTTCTATTTAATAATACCCACAATCTCAACTGATATTCAATAAGTTTTCTCGCATTAGTTAATACCAAATATTTAGAACTCCTTGGAATGGATTAGAAGTCTGTTACACATTTACTGAAACAGCACATCCATAAACATAACATATTACAGATGGTAGTATATCTTTCGTAAATTGGAGCTTTTAGAAAGATTTGATGTCTTTCCAATTGGTGCAGTCAAATTCAGTGACAGACTTTTGGGAAGGATGAATGAATCTAAAGGTAAAATTTTAGACCTTGCTTTAAATATTTAAGAAGTAAGGCCAAATTGGTTACTGTATTCTGTAAAATCAGAAACAAATAGCCAACATCAGTTCAGTTCACTTCTTTCTTCTTTAACTATATCTGCTGTTATTTCATCTAGACAGCAGAATGTGCCAATTGCCTACACGCAATAGCTCTGTCCTCTCATCTGGACAATGCAATTGGTAGAGCTATGGAATATATTCCACTTCAACTAAAGACCAATGAGAAAACCTTAACCAACTTTGACTATTCTAGGAGTTCTGCTTAAGAAAGTATACGTGTCTCTGTGACATACAAGGTACCCAAAATGGCTATAGAGGAATCTAAGAGTTACAATTAAGGTATCACTCATTTGCTAAATCACAAACCTGTGATGAAATTAGGAGTTACGGAGCTACGTGTATTCACTGTGTAATATAAGTGACGCAAAAGTACGTATATGACGTGTAATTCTTTGTGATAAAATTTGGTTGTTTTGTGGTTTTTCTGCACTTCTAGGGAGAGGATATACAAAACCTTTTCATGCAGTCAGCCAGATAAGGTCATCGTTAGATACAGGCTGATAACAATCTCTAAACCACAGCATCTGGGAATATTTCCCTGGCACATGCCCCTTTTTGTTCCCTGGGGAGCCCGAGGTTTGCATCATGCTGCCTCCCTCTCTCTGGGGCTCTGAATTCCTGGAGAAGAAAAGTCAGCCATATAAACCATATAGGATCACAAGCATGCTCCTGTCTACGCAACTGAGCAACAGGGCTCACCAAAACTCTTTGCATGCAGCCTGAGAGAACAGAACGAAGCAGGAGCTTCCTGGTAGGGAATTCTATCCACAAAGGGTATTTGATCCAATAACTAAAAGGATGCTGATTTCACACAGTTATTATGCTTGGTGAGCATAGTACTTAATTAAAGAGGAGAAAATACACTGTGTCTCTCTGCCTCACACCAGCTAACTGGCAAAACAACAACAAAAAAAGGATGCTCCTGTAAGCATCTTTGCTTGTTCTAATGGCACTAACCCACTTAAAAGCCACGAATTTGCCAGGATGATTCATAAAGTCTGAGATTCTTAAGGTTTAAAATACACTCGCAATCTGCTGCCTTGAGAGTTACCTAGCTTATGTTTGGTTTTCTGAAATTCTCTGACAGCAAGCCTTGTCACACTACACTAAATTTAATTTAATCTTAGGCTTCACCCTTAGATTTAAAGACATTTATGTTGCAAATATTAAAGGAGACATAATCAGGGAAAAGATCTTCAAGTTAATTACCAAACATTCAAGATGTTATGTGGCTAGGAAAAACAAACTTGAAAAAGAGGGGAAAACAGAAAGCTATGTTGCACTCACTGCCAATTTTTTAGCAGTCAACAAGGGAAAAAAAATAAATTTGTATTCATATACTGTGGCAGGTTTGAAAGCAACAATGGTGATATAGGAAGATAATACAGATTTTGACTAGCTAGCGAAAAACACCCAAACCCCTATTATTTCCTACCACTGAGGATTTCTCAGAAACAGTGGTTGCAGATCTTCAGTTAGGCTAAATAGCTAATATAACTAGAAATCATTACTTTGACCTTATCACTTTTGACCTCTAAGTTAAAAAGTCGCCTTTAATGAAGAAAACACATTCAACCATAATTATGAAAATTTTAGTCAAGAAGAAAAGTGCTACGCTTCTGTTTCATTCTGGCAAGGTGCAATCACTTTCACAGAAGTTATATATGCAAAAACCATGACTAAAGTCATGTAAATGAGTAAATCAGATTCATATATAATTATATTCTCTTTAATGAAAAGTTAAATAGCTAAAGGGACTGCTTGCATGAATGCAGTTACTTGTATATTTACATATTTGCAAAACAACAGGACTTTTGTATCATCCAACCTAAACGATTCTATGATTCTGTGATCAACTATCTTTGCTAGCTTGCTCTTCAGTAGAGGGGAGATTTCTTTCTCTGCATTTTATAAAGTGACCCTCTTTTCCTTGAAGTAATGAAACATTCTAGGAATCAATAATAATAAATCTTTCCTGTCTCTAGAAATTACTTTTAAAAAGGTATTTAGCTACTCCTGTCTTACTCGAGGCATGGAGATCAGGGAAAGGAAATCAGTTTTATATATGTTATAGATGTACAATATACGTCTACACAGCTAGATATACTTTTCATAAGCATGCCCAAACTTTATTTTATTTGTCTGAAATTTGAGTTTGCAGCTTGCTTTCTAATATATTTGAGTTGCTTCTAGTGAAGTCACAGAAATAAGTTGAGATGAGAGTGCTTTAGGAACACTCACCATACATGCATCATATATAACCTATACCAGAACCTCAGTAGAAAAGACTTCGACGCAAACTTCTTTTGGGTATGTTAGATTTAGAATAGAGAGAAACCTTACTTACCTCTTCTGCATGAATACCACAAAGCTTGTTTCCCGACAGGAGCTTGTTTTTGAGGCTTTTGTTCTGAGAGGGCGGAAAAAAATAATAGAGTTTATTACCGAGAGTTACTGAAATATTAAGAGACACTTTAAATATTTGATCATACTAGTTTTATTTTATACGTAGATAACACCTTCAAGTCACCAGCAAAGACACAGATAAGAAGATGAGATAGATGCATCATGGCACCATATCCTCTCCTACAGAATTCTAAAAGGTTATGACTTCGCATTAAAACCTGCTTTCACAGGAACAGGACTGCACATAGAAACCTTCCAAAACACTCCAGCAACTGAAAGCAATTTAGATTGGATGTGCTGAGGTAAAAAAGGAAAGAAAAAAACCCTCTAATCCCTACCTGGTGTCAACTGCCTAGCTCAATATCATTTTCAGTAAATCATTAACAACTGCATAACAGGGCCAAGATCTCATCACTTGACCTTGATGATCAAATTCATGGGGTCTTTTTGCTAAATTTCATAATTTAAAACTCCAAGTAATCAAAAACTTTAGAAGGTTAGCTACCTGATAACATTTTGCCAACTCAATATGCTTTTTCATGTAGGAGTTTTAAACGTATTTCTTCTCATGTTCAGGGAAAATAATAAACCTTGATGAAATGCATTATCAATAGTCTGGTAATTCTTTCTGCACTCTTCACTCATATTATCCCATAATTGACAGTCAAGGCTAAAGATTTCTTTGTAGTGTGGACATCTTTCAAAACTGTTCAGAAACATAAGTATTCAATAAGCAGATCTTCAAGTGCTAGACATAACATGCTTACACTAAAAAGAAATGAAAAAAACACCAAAAACAACTTCTCCTGTGCTAACAAACTGCAAACACACCTACAGAAACTTAGCCCATCATATTTCAGGAATGTATATTTATTACTGAATAGCAATAGCTTTCTTGAGTATTATGCACAAGAACAAGCTGGCATTAGAGAAAAAAGGGTAATTCCATCCAAGACATCCATTCAAATTTAGGCCCACATCCCACTGAAACAGTGGAAGCTTTATTTCCAAAATCAGAAGCTTGGAATTGTTCTTGAAAAAACTTTTCTTATTAAAGCGAATGCAAAGAAACTACAATTCCATTTGAAACCTCCTTTGCACAATTCCAAAATAAGAAGAAGATATGACATCATTTCACACGTTTCACTGTTGCTATCTAACATGCACCAACATACAGCACTGCAAAAACAATACATCTTTTCCATCTGTTTGACACGGGCACCTACAGTTCTATGACGCAACAAAAAGGAGCTGGGATGTTACTTTGAATGCGACAAGCCAGATTCTGCCTCACAAAATGTGATTTGCAAAGGGATGGGTGGGGGGAGGGAGAACAAACATTGTTCTCATAAGTCTCAAAGTTGATTAGTTTTTGTTCTTTATTTGAAAATTATGTTGTAGCTCATCACAGAGCAGCCCCTTGTTGTACTAATCACTGTAGAAATACAGAACAAGACAACTGCTTCTGCACAAAGGGAACTGGGTAGCAGATACAGGATGAACAAAGATAAACCAAATAGAAGCCAAAGAGATGAAGCACACCCAGCTCATCTATTGCTCACGAGGGGTGCACCCGTAAAGAGCTATATCATACAGTGATCACACAGTAGATGTGATTGGTTTCACATAAAAGATCGGCATCACCTCTCGGGGCGATGGCCAAACAGATGTGCCGAAGGCACAGCTTCATTAGGGAACTGCACTTCATTAGCCCAGGAAGTCAAGGCATCACTTCGTTTTGACTAACTAGCTTCATTATTCTTCAGTCCCCCTACAGCCTGGCGATCGTTGGTTTAGGTAACAGACTCTACCCATAATTCAGAACCAAAGTAAGAATGAGTTGTAATCCTTCCGTTTTTACTCATTTATCTTCCTTTTACCAAGCATAAGCTACTAGGAAATACTTCTATTAATACATTAACAGCTCGCAAGTAACTTTTACACGTGCTGTTTTGAGAAGGCCCTGCAGTAACCCAGAATGCAAAGAACTGAATGCCTACCACCTCAAAAGGACACACGTCGTATTAGATGGTTGTCGCAATTTCCACATTTTGTGCCAAAGTAGCCTCGCAAAAGAATATAGTTCAAAAAAAAACTTAATGAAAATATTTAAAGTTAGGAGATGGGCTCCATTTTGGAAATTTAGCTAGGTTTAACAGGATTTACCAATACTGTCTCATTATCCAGTCTACTAGCAACAAAAAAAACCCCGGGGTTACCAGAATGTAGGTAAAACAGTCATGATTTAATCTGCACTTAATGTTTTTAGAAATGAGAGCAAGCATTAAAGGTTACAATTATCAAGAGCATAATAAGTAGGAGATTGTCAGAGGTAGATGACAACTTCTTGCTTACAATTTGAGTGTTTACGTTACTTAGCAAATCACGTCACTGTCAAATATAGCTTTGCATCCTAATTAATAGTGATCATTTTCTATAGCAGAATGTGAAGTATGCCAGTAAAAACATGTGAAGCATAATAGAGCCTGATTTGTTTGGGATTCTGAATTAAATGTTTCAAAATGAAGAGTCTGATCAGGTACATATTCTGTACGTTTGCTAGAAAGGGGTTATTCCAAATCAGACCAATTAATCAATGAGATTTTTAGGTTACAAATCCTTGTTGAGTCAGGACAGAAGTTCTGACTTCTAAGTCTTAGATAAGGATTCAAGAGGATGCTTCTTATTTTCCTATTGAGCATCCTTCAAAGAACAACAATAAATAAGGTAAACTAACTAGAAATTTACAGTTTTTATTTCAAACATTTTATTTGTTATGAAGTACTTGAATGGAAGAGGTCTTGGACATTTCAAGTTTAAAAACCAATAAAAGTTTAAGGAATGAATGAAGTATCTGTAAACACGCTTTAACAGCCTCTTTAAAAATTATGCAGAATAATGATTTTAATTAGACATGGCCTTTTAGACTTAGAGAAAGGATACCATTATATTCAAACTAAATAGGTATTTTAATGTATTTGAACAACTTGGAAAGCTTATAGTACAAATTGTTAGCTGGAGTAATCCCATCATTAAGCCCAGTTACTGTAGTATCTAATTCTTAATTTACTAAACCTTTTAACTCATTTGCACCAGTAACTTCACTGCATCCCTAAATTCAGGTGCAGAAAACTGCTGTCAGTGGTTGCCACATGTGCAGGAATCCTGTTGTCACTTCCCATGCAGTCAATTCTTACAGTCCTGGTACCCACACTCAAGAAACAGTACCACACCTGAGTACAGTGGCTATCAGCGTCCTCCAAAAAAGTGAGAACTCTCAATGACAGCTTGTCAGTTTTGTTAACATATTCTTCACAGAATTTCCATACTGAAAATAAAAAGCTTTCTGCCTCATTCCTAAATAGATCTGTCAGTCAGTCCCTGGGCATTTTTTTTTCCTTTCCTCTTATACTGACATGACATTCACATATTTTGTTTTGAGTTCTGATTTTATTTTCAATATGTGAGACCAGGCTTAATGGAAGCTGAATTCACTATATGAATATTGACAGTAACCCCATATTTAGGTTGCCTAAAGATCTCCCACTGATATAAAAGCACACAGAAGAAGCTGCAGTGTCATAGCTACTTTGCCAGTGTGCCTTTGGAACCTGCAAGGAAAAAACCCCTTACTTGCTGGCTAGAGGGGTATATATTCCTTTCTATTCCTAACTTTTGAAAATAATCCCTTCACTTCTGTCAGTTATTCTCCTGAATCAAAGGCCAGTATCCAGCCAAATTAATTGCCAAAACATCTGAAGAGACACACCTATACATTGCTACAAAAGCAGCAATCCCTACCGTGACAGACTCAGCACATCATCTCACCAGAGGACGGGGAGAGAGGGAAGAAAAACACGGAGATATGACTACCTTAGCATTCTTAGGAAACAATAACCATGAGGCCAGTAGTCCTGTCTTTTCATATTGTTAAAGAATTTTACTAACTTTTATCTCAACAAAATTCAGGTTTCCTTCCCTCTCCCATCTCATTCTCTCTACAATATCAACACATAATGGCTGAGAAGTGTGACGGGTTCTTTTAGTAATTTTTTTTTTTTTTTTCAATTCCCATCTCCCTATTGGAAAACTTGGACGAAGACTTAAAAAGAAAAACACAAACTATACACTTAAAAACTCAATAGAAGCACTTTTACAGTTGCAGTTTTAGTTCCTTCCTTTTCTGCAAACTCATTTTATTAAAAATCATTAATTATATAGCTACTTACTGTATTTTTTCATAATATCCCCTCCTTATTTAGCATATACCATAAACACCTCACGAGGCAAGAGTCATAGTTTATAGGCATTGTTAAATGTGACAAATTACCCCTGGGTCCAGTGTAAAGGGGTTTATCATCATCGTAAATCTGACGTTATGAGCATTAACATTTATCTGATGTATCACATATTACAGAAGGGTAAAATTATGCCACTGATGTAAAAGGCAGTTTTCAGATGTCATTTCTTGAAGTTAGGTTATCTTGACCTCTGGCCACAGAGATGACTGCTTTAATACTCTCATGTTTATGTTTCATAATTTGAAACACCAGTATTACCTCTTTGAAACAGCACCAAGATCTCAACCCAGGATGAAAAAACTATACAATGTAGACATCATCAGTACAAAACAAGTTTAGCTTGCCTGCTAGCTTTGAAAGTGTGAGGACACAAAGTATGTTCGAGGAAAGAAAATCACTTTCTCTCTCAGAAAATTAGTCCCAGCAATCAACTTCAATTCAGACATTTTATCTGAGGTCTGACAGCAGTTGTTTGTTGTATACAAGATAAATTTGGCTTTGCCTCCCCTTGATGAATGGCACAAATCAAACCAGGCTGAGCCCCTGCTCATCACTGGAACATTTCTCTCTTATGGGCATCCTATTAGAAAAAAAAGCCAAACCCAAGAACAACAAAAAAACGTGGACTCTGCTCGGCAGGAGTGTCAGGGCCAATTGCCAAGATGAACTGTTTTCCATCTCCTGGTAAACCAAAGCCATTCACTGTGCCCTTAGGAGGGAAATCAGAAGACAGCAACAGACCAAAATCAAATATCTGGACTTATCTGATATCACAACATATTGGTACCCATTTTGCTTTGGATATTAGCTTTGTATTTGACGATGATGAAAAACGTTTTATATAGCATGAAACAGTGCGACTGCTTTAATCCCAGCAGGGTTGGCTCAGCCCTTCATCTTTCTGAGACAGATAAACTGAGCTTCCTGCACTCTACTATGTAAGGTTTTTCAGAAAAGACCTTAAGTACCACAGTTCTACATTTCCTTTACGTCCTGTGAAGACATTGTGATGTTTTGTAAGAGGACGAGTTTGCCTTGATATTCTTGAGAATGTTTGAGTCTCTTTTCCCCACAGTTTTTCAGTGGTCAAGTGTGTCACATAGCTGAAGGACTCTTCCCCATCAATGTATTTCAGAACTGATGATGCATACATGAACTGCACATTTTTCAGATCTGTCCGGATTTAAACTCAGAAAGCACCATTTTCCTTCTCGCTCTGAATTCCTGGGAAAAGCCCACTTTCACCACAGCCAGGCTTCAGCCTCTCCGTGCCCAGAAATGCCCTCTGACACCTCTGCCTGCGCTGTACTTAGGAGACACATGCAACACCCAGAAGCTGACAACCGAACTGGGTAACCCCGGCAAACACATTACATTGCTGCTGCTGTAAGCTGAGATGTATTTGGACTTTTAATGTCCTCTTTTTTGGTTTGGGTTTGTTTCTGTAACCTGTCCCCCTGTCTTACACTGTTACATTACAGATAAAGGCACATAAGAGCCAGCTTCCCCAAACTAAAAGTATACATTTCTTTTCCTCTACATATCTATCTCTTTTAATACTAGAGGCTGCTATTTTTTCTCCCGAATTTCAGATAGTCCAGCTGAGCTGAAGGAGTTGATAAGCAACACACAAAAAGCTCCTATTTGAGCTTTTAGCAAGCGTTTTGGGTTGGGTGCCACAGGTCACAGGTACAACTGTTTAGAAGCACACTGTTTCCATGAATCCCCAGGCACGCAGGGAAGCCCAGACACCAACGCAGTCTTCGAGTGAACTGAGCACACACTTTTGTTGTTTAGTTGAGAAGTGCTGTGTCCACAACTTCTTCAAAACATTAACCTGGAATAACTTGTGCTCCAGGGAAGCAGAGAAAAGGAAGGGCAGCATCAGGAAATACAACCAGGCACACAGAGCTCCCTCCTGACAAAACCAGGTTTTGTTAGTATCCCACCTTTGTGCATATATGACAATTATGCACAGCAATAGCCTAAGTTTATACGAAAGTCTCTGCTCCAGCAAATAAGCAATTCCTTATGTCTGAGGCACAGTAAGTATGGCCTGCAGTTGTGCCCCATATAATCCCATTGTGTAAAACTGAAATGCAACACCGCTATCTTCTATCTGTGCTTTATCAGCCATCTAACATTTGCCAGATGACAACATCGATAACTTCAGGCAACTGCTTCCATACACGCTTCTGCTACTCGAGTCCTGCCTTAGGTGAAGTTTGTTGGGGGTAGCCTCTACTACCATTGCTGCGCATCACCGGCAAATCTCTCCATTAAGGGAGTTTTGGTTGGTTTGCACTAGTGAAGTGGCATGAGGTGGTCTGAAGACATCTCTTAGCCATGCCTACAACCATGGTTTTGCTGCATCATAAAACAGGTGCTGTAACAATGACAGCACAGTGTTAAATGAACCAGAGTAAGGAGATACAGAACAACAATAATAAAAAGTATACAGTTTGGATATTTGGTTGTTTTTTTTTAATCTCTCTATCTCTTTCTTTAAGTGGAAACATGAGAAGATAAATATACATATATTTATATATTTAAAGTCATAACAAGGTAACACATTGCAGTATCTTGGATTGGATCCAGTATAGATAGTAACTTTTTAGACACATTCCCACCTGATCATGCAAAAAACCTGGAAAGTATAACACAGGAAAAAATTGTAGCACATGTTGAGATTTGATTCCATCCTAACTGTGGAACAGATCAGTGTGTAAATGTGAGCCTGCCTACCACTCAAAAGGAAACAGCAGCTTAGAGGCAGTTAGAAGTTTCTTTGTATCTAAAAAATGCATTTCATCTGTTGACTTACAATATTGTTACGCAAATACAGAGTAACTCATCTTCGATCTAGCCTTCCTCACGCACCTGTTCTTTTCTCAGAATCTTTGCATGTATTTCAGCTTTTTAATGTTTCCACACGGAAAGTCTGAACACTGCCTTCTCCATAAAAGCTCATGCCTACAAAAATTCTACTATTCTCCCCTGCCCAAGAAGAAGTGTTTAAGTGCTCTTGAAAGGCAGCTGGATTTAAGATGTTCTCCCTTGTCATTCACTGACAAACCCTTAGCATTCTGAACAGGATTAGTGCGTTTT
This sequence comes from Nipponia nippon, assembly GCF_047370975.1. NCBI lineage: Eukaryota > Metazoa > Chordata > Aves > Pelecaniformes > Threskiornithidae > Nipponia > Nipponia nippon. The sequence continues at coordinate 6,387,922 of NW_028262291.1, read as the reverse complement.
AAAACTTTAACGTTTTTACAGAATGAGGTAAGATGCCGATTTTCCATAGCAGTCTTTTATATTAAAAATGTGCTATGGGATCTAAGGAATCAAGTCACTTTAGGGCTCAATCATTCATGATTGTTACTAGAAATACTTCTGCTCTGAATTCAAGAGAAATTCATAATGCAGTTACTCAATCACCAGCTATGTGGCAGTCTCTGGGACTAGCTTTTCTTCAGGTAAAAACAGTGGCTGAAAAGCTCTTTAAAATTCTGATCAAAGACATTAATTTTAGTAATGACTACTATATTTGAACTACAATTTGCACTACATTTAAAGATGTAGGGTTTGTTTTTCATCCCTTTTAGTCTGTATTTTGAATTGCATGTCTCCAAGTCACAATAGGTTTTGCTCATCTAAGGTGAGATTTATTTCCTGTCCAGTCCTCACAATTAGAATCACTTAGTGAACAATGCCTACGCAGAACGCTGCAATTCGTTCATGGTGAACAGTCATTTGGGAGCTATCACTATTCCTTCTGTTTACCAGGTGGAGTTCAGAGTCTTCACTATGTCCTGTAAGCAGCCTGTAACCTGCTATCACCTCCATGTACTGATAAAATAAAATAAAATAAAATAAAATAAAATAAAATAAAATAAAATAAAATAAAATAAAATAAAATAAAATAAAATAAAATAAAATAAAATAAAATAAAATAAAATAAAATAAAATCATCGAATCATAGCATATCTCGAGTTGAAAGGGACCCATAAGGATCATTGAGTCCAACTCCCTGCTCCTTGCAGGACTACCTGACACTAAGCCATATAATTAAGAGCGTCGTCCAGATGCTCCTTGACATCTGACAGGCTTGGTGTCGTGACCACTTCCCTGGGAAGCCTGTTCCAGTGCCCGACCCCCCTCTCAGTGAAGAACCCTCTCCTAATGTCCAATCAGAACTTCCCCAGCTTCACTCCATTTCCATGTGTAAATAAAATAAATGTAAATAAAATGTAAATGAAATAATTTTTTAAAAAAGAGAGCACTGGAGACAGATCTGCTCTGTAAAAGGAAGATTACAGTACACTGGTAATTCTCTTAATACTTGGGAACTTGCTGCACTCTTCCTTAATCCAAAGCTTTTCTTTCTATCCAAAATAACTGAAATTTGGCAAATTTTCACACTTGCTAAAACACGCACCTGAATATTAATAATCTGCCAGAGTTTACAAATATACACCCACAGGTAAAAAAATTGTTTTCAGAAAAAAAACAAGTTCCTGAATGACTATTATTGTTTATAGGGTTAGGATGCAATATCAAATGTTGGTACATGCAATCTTTTCTATGCATGTTTTAAATAGTTCACTGGGGAAAAAAATTCTCTCAATCTCTCATCATTCAGAAGCAGTGGATTTCTATGTTACAGCAATGAACCAGTGTACTGGACCAAGTATTCTTTTTTTCCAGGGTGTTTTTTGCTTTTGGATTGGAAGGGGTCGGGGCAATTTATTTTCCTTATCTCTGAGTAAAGATAGCTCATGATGGGAAAATAATACACAAAAATATTTATTGGACTGATTTAATTTTCAATTACACCTTTCCGTCATTTCAACAGGATTTTGTCATGGGAAAGCAAACGCCATTTCTAATTCTTTCCATGTCAGATATTCTAATTAAAAACATAGCAGCATATTAAATACAGAATCCCATTTTACAGGATTTATATCTGAAATGAAGGGTAATTGCCTATGCCATGCAAGATTATCTAGAGAAGAAACCTGACAATTCTTTGATCTTTCCCTTTGGTAGATGTGGCTGAGTGCCTAGGGAATGGTTTGTGGGATCAATAAAGCAGAACACCTAGTTAGGTAGACGTTCGCCTGAAGCTCCTTCTTTTCATTTGTTCAACATTTGTGAACAGAATGGTGAAAAGAAGCTGGTGCTGCTGCAAGCTGCAGGTTAGGCTTATTAAAAAAAAAAAAAAAAAGCTCAGCAAGAGCTCTATTAAGGCAAGGTCGCAGAAATGAAAAGAGCATTCTGAATGTGACCAAACATGTAAATAAAAACAATCTAAATATAAAATGCATTTCTGACTTTCAAAAAACAGGCTCCTCTATGACTAGAAGAGTGAAGGGCCATACTTGTTACATTCTGCTCTACAACTTCACTTTTTCTGCTGTACCAGCAGCAGGAGATGAAATGCTGCATTAAGCATATTTTAGATCCTTGCACATATGCATCCCAGAATTGTCAACACCTGTCTTAAAACATAAATGGCATAGTTATGAAAGGAGAAGGGCAGGAGATGACTAAAGAATACATTTATGCTGCTCTCTGTGGAGTCATATCACTCAGGTTCACTTTAATATTAACAGGTTCTGTCTCCTGAATTCTCTCAGTAGCAGTGCACTGAGTATTTGTTGTTACAGAACTTTTTGGCCAATATATTTAATTTTTAAAAGAAGTTTTGCACGTGCCATCTACAGACATCTAAAACATACATCAGCTGTTATGAAGAAACTACTACAATATCTTTCAATTAGGAAACAGATATCCCTGAGGCAGTTTTACTAGATTGACTCACATATTAAACATATTTCCACCATGCTGTGCTCATTCAGTATACTGAGAGATAAGTACCTACATAACAGGTACTAGATAATACCCTCTTCTTGCCTCTGTCCTGATATGGTGTTTCCCCACCTACAGAACACAAAGTGATTTCCCGAAGTATAATAATTTCCATGTTAGGAGGTTCCAGCACTTTCTAAAATATTATTTTTAATTCACATATTCTATGCAGGCACTATCACCAGTGCTACAATGTTTGAAAGGTGAGACTTCTGTAAGGGTAGAGTTCATATCAGGAGGCAATGTAATGCTGGCTCCATCTTTGGAACAGATGAAGTAGAAATGAGTTCACATTCTCTTATATTTTGTTAAGCAAATCACTGTAGCAATTTACCACAGTCAGCATGTATAGTAAAAACATAAGCCACATCCATGTAACTTCAAAACATCAGAAGCAGAACCTAAACACCATCCACTGTCCTACTGTATCAGGTGCAGGCAGCAACACAAGCTCTACCTATGGTTGAAGCTGGCAGGACGTGAGAGATGATCTTCAGCCTTGAAGTGGCCTGGCTGCATTAACAGGGAGACTGTGCCATCTATAAGCAGCATGGAGTAAATCAGTAAACAGCTCACTTAATGCAAATGTAGGGACAGGACGGTTTGCATAGGCAGTCAGGGGTATTCTTACTCTACTGGCACAGAACTCTAATCCAATCATCATTAATCTTTAATAATTTCCTAAAAGTCATTCAGCAAGATGAAGAGAAGTCAGCTAATTCAGAGGACCCATACCGACATTTTTTTGAGCCATTAACACTGTTTCTTCAGGAATCATTGACCTACCCATGATAGCGAACTTACCTTTTTATGCCAGGTGTGGTGGTGCACCAGGACACCAGGATCCCTCCTCTTGGGAAGGAGGAGGAAAGCAGTATATCCTAAGCTTAAACTGAGCTACTTTTCCACATTATTGAAAAGTGTTTCCCGCTATTCAAGCTTAGTACAGGAACATAAGATACAGATATTTCGTATTGGGCCACTAAGGGTTCTTATGAAAAAATAAAAAAAGGCTCTGAGTACAGCTTAAACTTCTTTGGTGTCTGAGAGTAAATAACATCTATCCACAAACTAAATAAATATTTTCAGAAAAAAATAAAAATCAATAAATGATATTTCAGTTAAAAACCATCATAAAAGAAGTTGAAGATAACATTTCTTAGTACTTATAAGAAAGCCTAATCAATCAAGAGGATATGGGACATATTCCCTCTAAGAACACCTGGAATAGAAGGTGATCTGCCTGGTCACCTGCAAATCAATTCCTATTTCTGACAGGAATATCTCCTTTTCATTAATGCTGCCATGAATATGGACTTGAGTGAATATCTCAAAGTCAAGTGAGGGTTTCTGCAAGATGTGGGGTCATGCCCTAAAACGGTAACAATTTAATATTATAAAATAACATTTTCTTAGGACAATGCTAATACAACAGCCACTTTTAGAAGTATTTTATGTGACAATGCAAAGTTCTTTGAAATTATTCCCACAAAATGTATTTCCTTGTAGATAAACTATCACTTTTTTTTTCATGTTGATGACAAAATTCAGTACTGATGTTCAGCAAAGGTCAAAGGAAATTTGTTGATCATTTACCTCAGACAATATATAATTAAACGATAGAGGTTGTACTGTGTAACTGTGAAATTACACAGACTGCAATTCTGAATTATATTAGAACGGACAAAGCCCCAAATACTTAAGGTATAAAAGCACGTGTTGTTTTCCACTCTGAATCTCTGCTCAACAGGCTATCACATTTGGCAAAGGCATACCTCCAAAATTTGGCAGTCAACTGTGCCTACAAAAGAAAAGCACATGCTTCCTTTTTCAGAAAAATGCATTATTAGCACTTTGCTATATCTTTTAATATACACTGAAAAGTAAGGCAGTATTCAAAAGAAATCTTTTCCTCTCTAACCAAACTGTTAGTCTTTACTGTTATCTCCTGGCATCCTGCTTTTGTGCACATTCCAAATGTCAGCTATTATTGATAATGTTCTCTGAATAGCTGTATTGATGTGGAAGCTGTAAAAAGTAATTTGCCTCAAAGTACTGGGGCCATTTACTGTATTTAAATGTCAAAAAAAAAAAATCTATAATTCTTGATTAACTGCACATTTTGTTGCATATTGTTTCTGCAACAAAACAAGTTTCAGACTGCTTGACACCAAAACTTCCTCTAAGCCTATTTTCATAAATTAGGTCATAATCCATTCAGTTCAAGTTACTATTACCATTATAGACCAGAACCTCAGCCAGTCCAGCTATTTTCCAATGCTTAGCATGTTGAATTAGCATCCCTAAACCAGCATCTTGCCTTTCTTTGCCGTACTTTCACCTTCCCAAAGCACAGCAGAAATGGAGAATATAGTGCATTCTGATCTATTTTAACTGGCCTTTGATCATTTTTGATGAGTCTTGACAAGACCCAAAATGTTCAATTTTTAGGGAAATTTCCAAAATAAAAATACGTTTCAGCCAGTCTACTACACTAGCTTTACTTGGATGACATGTCAAGTGTAAATGTACACATTGCATTTTGTAAATAGTAATGTGTGTAGTTATACTGCACGTAGTGTAATAAAGACAAACGATCAATTAGAAGAAAGAACAAGCTTATGATATAAATGATCAACTGTACGTGTTCAACTCCATACACACATAGAAGAAGAGACCAGATGGGAAAAGCTTTGCCTGCCTTAACCTCACAGACCATATGTTAGTCGTCTGAGAGATGTAAAGACCTGTACAGTCAAAATGTGTCAAGACAAAATGTGGTTTTAAATAGAAAGCAAACATAGCCATGAATAATCCGAAGTTGAATCTGCAATCTTGCAATTACATGGTTATGTTGTACAGGTCATATAAATCACACGGTGTTTCCAAGCTACAATTTCAAAAACAGAAGACTCAGACATTTCAGACAGGAGCCACCACTTAGTCAAATGGACTGCTGAACATTCCCAGATACTTTATCTACCAATGACGGCCCATATATGCAGCTGCTCGTGGTGGCCATAAAAAGAAGTCTAGATATTCTTCTGAGATTACTGTTTCCCACCCGCCTTGCTTCAGATATCCAAGTGAAAGCCATTTGGAAAGCATGGCAGGACCTAATAACAGAGAACAGAACATGCATGTCAATAGAAATTGTAGGATTTACTGAGTGTTCACCCCCTGACAACAGCCAGTATCTATAAAGTAGGACTAAGGAATTATTCCTTCTACATGAGGTAGCAATGAAAAGACCTTGCTTCCAAGGCCTGACTTTGAAAGCTGTGTTAGCAAAGTATTTTAAATCTTCTCTGAAGAGGTTTGAAAGGAACTGGATGATTTTACATCTGTCCTTGAATGGCCTCACAGTTTAAAATATTTAGCACGCAAAGCTTACTTTGGTAAATAATACAGCCAGTAAAATGGTGCTGTGCTCTTACCTTCTGGGCTAGAGACTGCTCTGTCTTTTAAGCACAGAAGAGTGGTTTGCAGATGGCAATTTTCTATAAGTCTCTTTTTCCTTACTTTAATCATTGCAAAAAATATCAGTTTCGACTGTCAATATGTTATCACTCAAATTTGTATTTGATTCAATAGTTTGTTAAATGGTATTTACAAAATCTGTTTGGCTGTGTTTTCTGTAGCTTAAGTGGAGTCTATGTACATTGGCAAGGTATTTTTGGGACTGGAAACATGCTTTATGAGAAACAGATACTTGCCATTTTCTAGATTTATGATCTTTGTTATTTAGCTGGGTAGACTATAGGCATATTAAACATAATAGTAATTATTTTGGTATTGATTCAACTAAACCTTCACAGAACCTTTCATGCTAAAAATAGAACCAAAAAAAAAATTTGTGGAGTAAGAAAGGGAGAGTTCTTCACTTCTCCCATCTTGACATCAAAGACACTAAAATATTCAGAGGACTATGAATGTGCATAAGGAACATTTATGTTCCTGCTTTGAGACTATAATGATGCAAAATATTTTGGTGAATGTGGTAAGTGATGCATAAAATTACATCAGAATTAATGCTCAGTTGCACTTTGTCCATATTCCTTCTGGATTCAGAACTAAGAAGGGAAAACACTACATGCTGATAGATTGGAAAAACTGAAGAAAGTTTATGCACCTGGAGAACTATCACGAATGCTTTAAAAACCTCATCTGGTTGGGACTAAAATGTTGCACATCCCAAAGTAAAAAGAGGAAGAAAAATATATCCTAAGACCAGGAAAGCCAGAAGAGAATGAGGAAAACCTGAAGAGACTCAGCCAGATAGCCTATCTTTTGAGGACTGCATCAGTATGTGCAATGTCAGTCATGAGCGGAACACATCCCCTGCCCCCAGACATCAGTTCGCAGTGCTGGCTAACTGCATCAAGTGCACACTGATACAATAGTGATGACAAAGCTATGTATAAAACAAAACAAAACTGTAAGACCAAAAGGTGGGGAGGGGAAGTAATTAACTTGTCTGTCCAGTGATTTAAGAAAACTGTGCACCAGGTCCATCATTCCTATGTAGAGCCTTGAATTAACAAACACGGAAATTTTCATGCAGCTGCATGAAATTTATGACTCAGCCTGAGATTTCAACTCTGAGAGCTGGCAAATGCAGCTATAACCATGGAGAACATTGCTGTGAGCATTCCCCCAGCATCAAAGGCTTCACAATCCTAAAGGGGTCTGCTATCTGAATAAAGTACCAGGAAATGCGGCAAAGCAAAATAAATGACATACACATTATTTATCCCTACAATACATTAAGAAAACCCATGCACACCCACAGAAGCAAAAGATATGAATGATACCTCCCCTACAAAGGCAGGGACAGGTAAATGATGTAGAACAGCCCAGTATGGTTTACTGCTCCCATAAGAGAAAAGGGCTTACACAAAAAGCTAAAGGCCAAGTGTGTCAGCTATGTGCTCATTAGGTGCAGATTCTGCACAGTGAAATAAGCTAATAAGAGTCAAGAAAAAAAACCAATAAGCACAAAATCAGTGCAAGAGATCCATATTTTCTTCAATATGAATCCAAATAGCTGCTGTCAAGTCAGGTAGCTTAACTGAAATTGCTTAACTGAATTCCGCTGACTTAATTCTAAGCAAGCGTCAGACAACAGGCCTTATCAGGGTTTGTGTTCTTCAACATTGTATAAAATCCAAGTTGCAAACAAGTCACACACCAAAAGCTGCAACCACACAGGTAAATACTTAAAATGCATAAATGCTTGGTCATCTTCTCTCTCTCTGCTCTCAAGTCCTTCAGTCCACAGTATTAAAACCTCATAGGACTAACACGGTGCTTCTGGGCAGGTCTCAGCCTCGCCAGCATTCAGCAGTTCAGCAGCTCACCTTCACCTCACAGACTCACAAAATGAGAGCTGTCGTGTTGTGTCTCACTGAGATTGTGGAAGACCTAAGCTTGGCTTCTTTCTTAATGAGTGCAGATCCAACACCCACATAGCCATCTTTTCAAAGGGGTGCTCTAATCCCAGAATTCTTAGTACTTTAGGGTCATGGAAGGAAAAGTATAGAAATTTTACTCCCCTCTATAAATGCTTTCCCGCTTTGCACAAAATGCGTAAACATTCAGGGCACTTATTCCTAAGAGAGTACCCACAAGAATCTGTGCAGGATTAATTTTTTTTTTTTTTTTTTTTTTTATTTAACCATACTTTATATTTCAATACCTATTAGATCTTTCATTTTTATTTTATTTTAAAGTAAGCGTTAATAGGTTTGGACAAGAAAGCAAATTTGAGTCAGCAGATTTCACATTAATACTTGTCTTGGAAAAGAAAGGATGTAAAAATGTAATTTACCCAATCCGATGTTATCAAATAGAATATTGGTCTGTCAGTCATAGGCAGGCAATCTAAGTAATGCATCTGCCCAGCAGATTTAATAACTTTTATGCTCATATACTTTTCAGAACTATCTTAGAGATCTGGCTCTAGGTCATAGAAGCTGTACTTCTCATGAATGCTTCTTAAAGCTACAGCTGACTATGCATGCTATTGAAAAGTGGTATGTTTTTATCTGCAAAATATATTTCAGTATTTGTGAACGCAGCTGCATTTTCAGCAGAGCAATCTTTTAATGAACATACCGCTCAACAGCTGTGTCTTGGAATCCATAATTATTTCTTAAAATCCAAATCCCACATCAATGATAAAGCTGTGTCATTCCAAACTCCCACAAGTTCAGGATTTAAATTCATAGATTCATAGACTCATATTTCTGGCAAATATGAGTAACTATGCTTGAAATACTACCAGCCAAGACACGACATAATCACGATGTAGACATTAAATCTGCCAAGCCAGGCAGGTATGTGGTCCTATTCCCAATTATTATATTTAACACAACTGATAATATCTCATTTTACTTTGTTTAAGAATAATTGGTCCTACTGATTGTTCTTTGGAATAATTGATTAACCTGAGAAAGCAGGTATTTGGCAAGTAAGGAAAGGGGGAGATAAAGCACAGAACAATCAGCATCTTGATTAGGGGCTAGTGAAGAAGAATAGCCAACCGAGCTACCATCACCCACACTGCAGCAAAGGCATCCATCTCGGAGGTGATGCTGGTACCACGGCTTAACCAGGTAAGAGAATCAGCAAATACTTGTGTACTTCAGGGATCCTGATGCAAAGCTCAACAGATGAAACTGGATCAGTCTAATTGTCCAAATACTTCACAAACTTATATAGTTCTGCTTATAAGCTTGCAAAGACTAACAGTACTTCACATTATAGCGTTCAGCGTCCTGTCTGGCTCCCTCCACCCACCTTTGCAAGTGAGAGAGTTACAGCATGAGAAACATAGAACACTATTTTAAAGTCAACCTTAATTGAATGGAACAAAGTAATATCACTTGGGCTGTATTAAAAGTATATGTAACCAAACATTAAAAGAAATCTGAATTAGGTCTAGAAATATACACTCTAAAACATCACTGACAATAATAGAAGAAAAACCCCAAAGGTTAGGGCAAAGGTACGTTTTAATTTCCTTCCTTTTAACACTTGCAGGATTACTCCTAGTTACATTAGAAAGACCAGAATGACTAAAGGAAAATCAAACGTTTTTCAAAGGAAAAAATGTGGGCTGTTTAATGATTAAAAATAATTAACTTACAATTACTGATTTCTACATCATTCATTGAGCTTAAACCACCATAACAATTAGGTATTACTTTACAACAATTTTAGAGAGCACATAGCAACCATGCAGTACACAAAGTGCTACCCAACTGATTGTTTTCTACACTGTACTCGCTCTGTGCGGAGGATGTAAGTCGTAGTAAGCAATGCAGTGCAAATAAGATTTCTATGAACTGCACATACAGACTTGCCTCTTTCAAATGTAAATAAGTTGGGGGTTTACCCAAATGATAAAAACAAGAGTTGGCAACAGTCACTGGGAATCTGCATCAATGAAGACAAAAATATTTACAATGTGTTTTCCACCTAAGCAATCATTTTAGTGAAATGCAATGCCATAATACTGCTTCTAATTTAGTTGTGCATATTTTAGCAATAAACCTAGATCTGCTTTTGCTTGCTGCAACAATAGCAGGTTCAAGAAATTTTTTCTCCTTTTGCAGCTGCAGAAAAACAGTCACCCTCTGACCCAGAAAAGGATACAATTAAGTATAATCATATGAGCCAATTCAGTGAGCCAATTCTTGTGTACTGTTGAAATGATGCTTAAAGGAGCAGCATGAAGCTTAAAAAGAAATTCAGATTCTGTAGAGTATACCAAGGAGGCATACTGTATAGGTAGGGGGACTTTGCAGAAGTAGTTCATGAAGAATATTGAATCACTGCATCCTTGTATCTGTCTCAGCAGTTCTGGGTTTGACTGGTTCTTTGCTATGTCATATTTACATTTTTGCTAAAAATAACGTGCTCTTCACAATGAATTTCCAGGTCACATTTTGTCTTCCTGTAAAATTAAAATACGGTGACAACATTGTAAAAAAGAACAAAAAATATGGACTGCATAACAAGAACCAGTTACAACCCCATCAGGCATCTTAGTGAATCCTCATCTTGATTCAACAAGAGAGACATCACTATAGGAAGGAAGCATTAGTAAATAGCAGGTTACTTACACCTTTTACCCAAAACTAATCGGCATCCATTGAACAGCTACAGGATATGAATTTCATGCCTGGCTGCTAATATTTCCTTGATCTAGTTAGGCCCATTTTTTCGCAAATGAAGGAGGAGATCCTAACTCTCAGGTTCCAGATCTTCACTTCTTTTGTCCTAAGACTTAGAGTTTATCAGCATAAAATCTACAGTTTAAATGCTGCGTGCCTAGCATCGGCTAAACCAAATACACTAAAGCTCATGGTTGTAACACTCAAATGCACAGCAAGAAAATATTTTTTTTAAAAGCACCAATTATGCTATTCGGAATTCAGGGAGAAAAAAAAAAAAAGTCTATTAATCTGCCTACAGACTCTGTGCAGCAGAAAATATGAGAAATTTACAGCATAGCAAGCATTTGTTTTAATACAGACAATACATAGGAATTACCACAGAAACTTAATCGAGTTCATCTGGCCTCTGTGACTACTGAAGCAGTGCAGCAGCGTACAAGCAGAGAGGCTGACTGACCGTCCGTCTACTCCTAGTCATTCATTTAGGCTGAGCTGAACCCATAGCTAGCCATCAAGCGAGGCATCCTCACGAGTCTCCTGGGAATTTTGTTTTACACAACTCTTTCACTGTCTCTAATATCCAATATTTTTTGCTGTCTGTGTACATCAATTTAAATGGAAAGCAGTTTCTTATCAGAAACTGACAAATTGGAAATTAAGAAAAGATAATCCTGCCACCTGCATTCACCCGAACAGGAAAACATTCTTGTTTTTATCACAATTTTTCTACCATCTTGCTTGTTACAAAATATGGCCTTCAAAAACAAGTGAACAGCCAAAAAGTACACATATCCAAACAGAAGGAAGTTGTTAATGGCTATTCTACTTCTTATGAAGATGCTTCACTTTTTGGCTTTTACTGTATTGATCGGAGGATTTTTCTACATAGGAAAAACTCCCCAAATCCCTTTTCATGCCTCCCAGTGGCACAGCACCCAAAGTCATACAGCTGAAGCATACCATGCCCACCGTTACACAGCACATCCCACAGTCTTCCATTGAAATGTTATTTTACTGTGCAAGTAGAACTCTGTCCTTGTAACCTACTTCTCAACACATGCCCTGGCATAAAATCCTTCATGCTTGAAGGTACTTGTTGTTGCAGAATACCAGCCATTCATTGTCAAAATTAATGATGGCAGGTGGATACCATTTTAATAAAGACTAAATGGATGCATTTCCATAGATTAGCACTTGACACAACTGCTGAGTCTAATTTTGAAAACATGGATTTTCTAGCTAAGTGCTATCCTGAAGTACTTTAAATTTAAGATCAAATTATCTCCTTCAGTAAATGAGCAAAACTCCACTGAAATAATCTGACAAATAATGCTACATAAGGACCAAAAAAATCTGCCACAAACAGAATAATTTAGGAGTGACATGGAAAGAGTTGAAGTTCAGCAAAAAAAAAAAAAAAAAAAAAAAGATCAGCAAATCAGTACTAGAAAGAGAAAATTTTCCTGGGCACATCCAGAAAAACCGAGCCATTACAGTTTTCAGTGAATCAACTGCTGGCATTTTGGTACCTTTAAGCTATTTTTTGACATCACATTATGTTCTCATACACACATAAATATGTATTGAATCTATATGTAAAGAATGTTTTTGATTTAAATGTACACACAAATACATACATACAAATATATGCACAAACACACACGCACATGACCAGGAAGTGGACACCTGACACACAGGACTAAATTTATAATCTGAAATAGAATAAATATTTTACATTTGAAAGAAAGTAATCACAGTACCTTAAAGGACAGCACAGCTTGTGGATGAACCATAAGAATCTGACATTCTTACAAATATTTTTTTTTAAGCCATGCAGACCTTTCCCGAGTTCATTTATCTATTTGATTAAACAAAACACTCTTCAGAGATCCTTATTCACAAAAGCAAATGAAGACACCTTCCAGAATACTTTAAGTAGCATCTGCTGGATAAAACCCTTATAATTTCACCTCAGAAACATTTCCACATCTATTAAACAATGCATGTATTACATAATTTACAGGACACAGATCATTAAAAAAAGGAATAATTCAAGCATTATCGGTTGTTGTTTTAAACATTTTTGGTTGTAAAAATTGTGAAATCAAAATCTGAGGAACAGAAGATTCATTACATGGGAAAGCTTTTATAGGTAAACTTGACAAACAAAATTATTGGGACAGATATGGCAAAGGCACTTTAAGGCAGTCTAATGAAAACTGGATTTTTAAAATACAGCATAGCTATAAGTACTTAAACAAAAACTAAATAAAATCAATGCAACTCACTCGAGTTATTATGCCTAAAATTAGTGACAAGTCAATTGATCTGTTTAATATTTCCTTCTCCAATAACATCTGCAGCCCCAAATATGGTTGAACAGTGTTGAAAAAGGAGTGTGGGAGAGAAGACTCCAGAACTAAGTGGTTTAAAATGTTTCTGGATAGCACAAAATTGGAAATTGTGGCCCAGAATAGAACAATTTCTACATTTAAGACTCAGTATGAGGTTGACTGGACACTGAGGGTGAACTATTTCCTATCACTAAAGTAATATATAGTGAACTGCTGCAGTGATTTTATAGGAAGAGGCCAGTCAAATTTGAGAGTATTTTGTTCCCACTCCACTGTACAATCAATGTTTTCACATTTTTAAGGCAAGCAATTCCCCAGCAAGGCTGAGATATTAATTAGGAAAAGTGATACATAAGTATTTGAGTTGAACAAGCTTTGAACATCCTTCCTAAGATGGCTGAATTTTTTTGCACGGACAAAAATGTCTGCATTTGAAAATATTCCAGGGTTTCAGGCTGAAATAGATGCAAAGTAGATGAGAATCAATTCTTTTTGCTGTGAAGAAAAACCAGTTTCATGTGATTGTACTTCTTTTAGAATAACACAGTGGGGTCACATTACAGCCAAACAGCTTGTACAGACACCTTAGCTCAGGTAGTAACATAACCAACAATTTAGGAATTTTACGTGAGGTTTTTTTTCTAGAATAATTCTAACATGAATTTCAATTAAGTATTTTATTATTGTTATCTTTTTATCCTCTTTGAATATCCATACATAGTTGGAATTATCATTCCAAATATTGTATTTAGTTTGATCAAATTAAGACTGGAGGATAATGAGTCTCAGGAGAGGACTATAATCTTTATAAAGTCACAGGCTATCAACCCTCAGTCGAAAAATACTTCACCATATAAAGTTGACATTTTCCAGCTACATTTCATCTTGATTAAGGTTAAAAATTAGAAAACAACAGCAGTCCAGTTTAATTTAAACCTCTAAATAGCAAAAAATATTTTTTAAAATCACTTTCCGCTTCCACTGAACTTAGCAAATAAACATCTGTATTCAACAGTATGATCCTAAAGAAAATGCGAACGCTCCAAGCCTTCTCCCCTGAAATCAATGGAAGTTTTGCATGGTGTACCATAATATGATCAATTTGGGGTTCACCAGTCTTTTTTCTCTAAATTCTTATTGACCTTCACGGAAATCTAGTTATGAGAGCCATGTCCCTGCCCATTAATCTAGTAGTCTGAGCTTCATAGCCTCTGGAGAGCTCTCAGGCCAGGACAGGAGCATTCCAGGTGTAACATAACTTTCTCAAGCAACTTTTAAAATTAATAAGCCAAGTACATTTTCATGTCACACATACCTTTATAAATTCTTATGTTATTAAGTCCTGTGTGGTGTTTTCAGAGGCAAAGAATACTCTTGATACTGAATTTGGATGACTCAGATCTCCTCAAGGGTGACCCCTTTTTTTTGATCCTAAGTGACAAATATCAGTAATTGACAGCATTATTTGTAATGATGAAATCAACAGCTTGCCTTCTCTTTCTTTATGAACCATGGCAATTTGATTATTAAATGCTCTTTTATTATTTCATCTAAGGATAAGAATCAATAGTGTCTACTCAAGATTTTGAAGGATTGACTTACATTCTTTTTTTTTAACCACATATAGCATCGTTACTTCCTTTTAAGTGGTCTTTACACTAGATAATTTTAACATCTTGGTACTAAAAGCAAACTTTTCCACTTGTCTGCATAACATTAATAAATTAGATCAGCACTTTTCTTTTCCTGTTTGGCAAAATTTGTACTAGCTTCAGGGAAAGTTTTACATTAATTATAAAAGTTGATCTAAGCTAAAAGTTCTCTGGAGCTTGGCTCTGAGCCACCTTGCTCTTGAGATCTGTAGTGCTGGAAAACACTGATTTGGATAACACTAAGATTCACAACACTCTCTGTACAAGTTCAAAGATCAAAGATTTTAATTAGGTTCCATGCCGCTCCTGTTGCCTGGTGAAGCTGCAACAGATGTCATGGAGAGTTGTGTGTGCAAAGGATGGAATACAGCTCTTTTAAACTTGACTTTTCAAGATAATCTCTTAAACTTCATGTTTTGCTGCCTTTTTGAAATAAAACATAGTGAAGGAATCACTAGGACTTTCTATTCTTAACCCTTAGCTTCAAACATACTGGTCATACTTGCATAAAAATAAAATTAAATGATCATCAGAGAACTCCAGCATCTCCCTTATCCCAAAGGCCTGTATAATCTGATCTTTGAAATGCTTATAGAAGTTTACCTCACACACTACCACATTACGTAGCATCAGTATCCAGGAGCACTAATTACCAGTAGCAATTTCCTATGAAAGGAAATGAAGGGAAAGTACTCTTTCTTTTCCCCACGGATGATATTTTGCTACAAATGACAATTGAAAAAGACTAAGCTTCAGAGATAAAAAGCCTGTTACTCAGATTTGAGACTAGATGAGTAAGAAAAAGAAAGAATTCAGACCCATTTTGGAACTTTGGCCTTAATGAAGCAGGGTGTCAGAAATAAGAATTTAATAACGTGTCCTGGGCAGCACAGGATGAGTAAATGCATGAGTAAAAACATCAGAATAACTTCAGCAAAACTACAAAAGAACACTGCCATGATTTTCAACATCATGGTTAATTGAAAAGATGACAAAGAATATTGGGCCAAATCCAAGCAGACAGTTTTCTAAACATTGTGGCTAAGTACAGGTTGAAAAGAGAGCCCTAACAGGTATAACATTTAATTTTTCATCTTCTCATTCATTAAGGATACATTTTACCTGAACATTCTTATTTGAGCATCTCCTTCACTTTCTAGTAGTTCATGGCTGTAAATTAGATTCTTTACACCCTGGCTCTAGATTTAAAGAATGAATGAAGAATCTAAAAATATGGTGGCCCCTAGGAGAGAGGGGTCCAGACACAGCAGATCCACCATATTCCTTTAGTTGATGCTCTGATTCTGATTATCACTCAACAGCAACTGAGAAAATGTGTCCTACACTCCTGGGTCTACAAGATCAGGAAAACAAAACTTTTAAAAACAAAAGCTTATTCTAACGTTCACTGCAGTCACTACTCTGTCACTATAAATATATCTCACTGACAATCTTGATGCAGTATGATTTGTTTTCTGTATGATCTCATATACTGTCCCCTAAGATCCATTTTCAACTGATTAAACTGTTTCTACTTTTTCCTTATCATTTTCAGTAAAAACCCTCACAAAACAATTTTAAGCAAATTATTTTTTAAAATAGGACTTTTTTTTTTTTACTTCAAAAGAAGGTGTAATCAATCAAGAAACAACATCGCATTTAAAGCCCTTTAGCAGAATGATATCTGAAGCTGCTCCTGTACTCTTCCTGCTCATTCATCTTTCCCTGGGCAGTGCCCCTGCCTCTGACACTTGTGGATGTTTCCTTCTGAATTGTAGAACCAATGCAGTACCCAAAGAGGGAACAGGATTTTACCCAATTTTCTTCTCACAGGACAGGCTTTTATACTTAGAAAAAAAAGTTAGTTTTATCTGCAGAGTATGGAGAGTGAAGAACTACAATGTCCTGCTTTACAGAATAGTATCAGCATACAGTCTTGAAGCCTTAAAATTTCATTTCTGCTTCACTAACAGACGTTTCTCCTTTTTTTTTTTTTTTCTCCACTGTAATTCAATGCAATTCGATTGAATTCACCCTGCAGGGCATGAAATTTCCAATAGATCAGGTGAGACTTTAAACTGCTGTGACTTTACCTTTTATTAGTGCAGCTAAGCACAGAGAGATTAAAGAAAATTCTGTTTTAGGATGATTTACTCGACCCTAAAGCTATAACTACAATTTATACATGAATAGAGCAAAAGTATTGTTTACAAGGTAGTTATTTAAAACTGTGCTTCTTTGCAAAAAGAACACATATTACTGAGAGCTACAGTCAAATTCATTTTCCACTCTGGTTTACTTTGTATTGCCTGTACTACTATACATCTTTCATATAATTCATGTTTTTCAAAGTTCTGCCACAGCCTAAACAGCAAAGAAATATATTGCCTGATATAAACCACTGGATCAACTTTACAAATACAAGGGATTGTTGTAAATCTGTAACGATATTAACATACCTTAATGGAGGTATACACAGAGATATTGTAAAATGCTTTGCCCAAAGATAATATGACAAGCTAGACAGTAATTTCTTATCTAAACAAATGTAATTAAATGGTTTAAATAAGAGCAAAGGTTTTTTTATACACATTTCTAAGTCTAATGTGAGGCAACTATAGCATCCATGTGACAAAGTTGAATAACATTTCACTACCTTCCAGTAAAGAATATACACCATGTATTAACTTTTAGGGAAAACTCCTGACTCCTTTATCTCAAGGAAATCGCATGTAAGTGTACATCAGCTAGGACACTTACATTTAACTGAAGATGGCTTTTATAGGTCTTCCAGTAGAAAATGAATGACAAACTAACAAAATGCACAACACACATCAATGCAGAAAAGACATTCATTTAAGAAATCAATCCATCATGGATATGCATGTTCAGAGTTGCACCCAAAACTATCAGTTCTGAATGCCGAATAGCAATTGTTAAGACCCATGATTTTTCTGATATAAACAAGGGTTAACACAGCATCCTGATTTAGCTTCATTTTTTAGAGCAGTTTTGGCATCATTTTCCACAACTGATATACGCCTGACATGGTAGAATTGAGCTGCTCACTCCATAACAGGCCATCTCCAAAAGTGAAAATTTTCACAGTATTTTATACATATTCTATTTTAGTCTACATTTTTGCCAAGTGTCTTAACTCCACCAGTGCTTCTGAATTTCCAGACATCTTGGTTTCTTTGTCAATAATCAAAACTTCTCAAAATAAGAGCTTATCCGTTTACATGTCAATCCATTATTAGACTACATTAACACAATCCACATGATGTTACAGCTGGAAGTTTGACAGATTTTTTCTGGTATTGCAGGAAGCACTTAGAGACCTCTAAAAAAGACAGGATTTTTAGACACATAATCCCTATGCGCTGTATCTGGTGCTTTTTTCCCTCGGCACCAGGAACTATTTTTGTTGTTAACTGTTTTTCTCCAAAGCCTTGAATAGCCTGAAAATTGCCTTTCTGTACAATGTCCTCTCTTCATACGCCACATCACAGCTGCTGCATTCAGTTGGAAGGCTGCTGTTGTCTTTTCCTATCTCTGAATTGCAAAGCTGAACGGCAGTAGGGCATGCGCCGAAAGAACAGAACTAATTAGGGAATTATTTTTACATTCCTGGAAGAGCCTGAGATTGCAAAATTCACAATTTGCCAATACAAACTGAGGGTAAATGTGATATTTGAAAGGACAAAAGTAGCTATGAAAAGAATTCCATTTTCATTATCTGTCTCTATATATCTGCATGCAGGTAGCACTTTTAAAAAATACATAGAAAATGCTACCAATTCTTTAAATATATAGCATATCCAATCTTACAAACAAGATTTTTAAAAGCATACTGTATATTCAGTGATTGGAGGCAGGACCTAGATAACATAATGTTTCCTCAAAATCATACTATTTAAATTCAGTCAAATCTTTGTCAAAATACGAAGTCCTTATTGAAACCCACAAAAACCATCACTGAAATTCAAAAAAACCTCATATTAGTGGACTTACTTTTAGGGAGCTGGCAAACATAGTATAGAAGTTTAATAGAAAGCCACTAGGTAGGTACAGCTATTGGTTCCTTTTCCACACAGTAGCTGATGCACAGAAGGACTAAGCAATGATCTTAAATCAAATTTCTCTCAAGGCAAGTTTAGTTGACCGAGCCAAGAACAGAATGCTGGAGATTCTGATTTCCAGGGCACGCTAGGACCATATTGCTTCTTTAATCACAAGAACTATTCTGTGTTTCCTCCTAAAATAAGTGCAAAATAAACAGTGCCCACAATCTTTTCCTACAGCTTTTGGAACATCTTGCAAGTTGACAACATAAAAAACCAGAAATATTTCAGGCACTTTGATTAAATTAGAAACAAACAAAAAGTAGATCACTTGCGCAGACTTTTCCAGTATTTACCTATGTGAATGTGTTTGGATAGGGTAGTAATAAAAGAATGCCAGAAACATCACCTGGATGCAAGCACTGTCAAGTACTTGCATCAAACTTTTTCCTGCCCCCTTTTTTTTAGCTACTTATCATTGCTGCTCTTAAATATACAGGTGTGCAAAACCCTTGTATCTTGGGGAGGGGGGCATTTGGGTGAGTGTGGGGGGGTGGGGAGGAAACAAGCCTTTATCACTTCTCATGCAATTTTGAAAACCTAGAAGACCAAATCTTCATTGCATTTTTTCTACACCTCATTTCCTCTTTGCTGCATACATCAAGTCTCTTTCCTTTACTTATGTCTTTGTTATTATACTTCTTCTGGAAGACTTAATGCTTCTCTTCCCACATCAAGTTTGAAACATTTGTAGAAAGTACTGGGAGGTTCTGTAGTTCCATTTAGAGAATCTAGACATTAATTCACTAACTCCCTAGGGAAGAATGTGGCTTTTTTCTTCTCAGTAAAATTTACCCCTCCTTTTTAATTTTATTACCTGAAAGAGATAAGTAATACAAATTAGACAGATCTTTTTGAATAATTTCAGGAACATTTGAATGATAGTTAAATCCTATGTAATTTGGATATATGGAGGAGAAAGAAGCAGCAGGTGAGCTAGAGTAGAACACACATCACTGAAGGCCTCAGGAAACTGGAAATTTGTGTTATTTGCTTGATGTGTTCTACTTCCCATCTAAACCAATATCTCTAGTTTAATCATTGCTCTACCTCTAAGATTAATTATCATTTTTCAATATGCCATTTCTTTTTTCCTTTTTGAGAAGCCTCTATCACAGATGCCCCAAATAATATTTATACAAGACTCTAGAAACTATTCACTCAGTGACTCACAAAACTCCTGTCCATCTTCTATGCTCTTTCGTAGTCAAAGTACTTCCCTAAAAACTCAGACAAAATCACAGCCAGGTGTGGCAGGATAGTGGAGATACATATCAAAAGTACTCCTTAAATATTTATGATCTTATAAATGTCAGTCACTCAGATTACATCTTTACTTTTGTAAGTAAAATTGTATACTTCTATACTTTTTTACATTAAAAAAAGTTTATACTTTTTTTTATATATACTTTTATACTTTTCCCTGTGTGTTTATCTATTCTCTAAGGATATGCCAAGATATTAAAGAAAAATCATAATCTTTTTCATTCTTCATATAGTGTACAGACCCCAACCGGACTGAAGCTTCATTTAGCGCCAGACATTTGCAATGTGACCGAAAGAAGCTACACAGTAAATGTCTGCAGCCAGCCCTGCGGCGCCCAAGAAAAGACATTATTCTGGTTTGCTCTCAAGGGTTTCCTTGGGCTGAGTTCAAGAGGAGCTAATGGCAGACTGTTTGCAACTGCTAACGAAGTGCAGTAACAGTTACTACCGTGGCAGGACAGCAAAGCACACATAAATTCAGCACACAGACATTCAACCTTATGAAAGAGTACAATGTATAAATAAGGCAAATAGTAACAAATTCTGAAAGGAACAGTCAAATGACCAAAAAACATACAAACTGCCTAGAAGCTGTTAAAAAACGCTGTATTAGAAGCCCCTAAAACATTGAATGACTAAGGCGGCTACACAGGGAAAAACTCAGAATTTAGAAAAACCTGCGCAAGGGAGAAGAACAGGAAAGGACATTAAAAAAAAAACCCCACAAACCATAAACAGTGAAGAGTGAGGGAATTTGACAGTGTAAGGACTTGTAGAGGTATCCAGTATCAAAAAAGGATTTAGAAAAATTAATGGACAGCACGTTCATAAACATACTCTAGAGGGAATAGACAGATTCATCTTCCAACATCCCAAACCCAGCAACTGCAGATGCTGTGGGAGGTAAGGCAGGCTTACGCACCCTGCCCTAATAGCGTTTGCTATTGCCATTGTCACAGACAAGACACTGAGACTGATGGACCACTGAGCATTTCTCATGTTCTTGTAATCCAAAAGATGGGAGGAGTCACACTACCATGCCGCACCCAGAGTGCCATCCACCAGATTATGGTGACCCCTGGGGTTTGCCACTGGCCTGAATTTATTTCTGATGTACCTTCACTGATTTCAGGTACACCAGAATTTCACCTGACTTCTCCCCCCCCCCCCCCTTTTTTTTTTTTTAGAGGAAGAGAGAAACACAAATGTAAAATGTGTGTGAATTGGTACATCTGTGGGTATCCAAGTCAACATATCTATGTTTTGAATCGAAACAATGTTGAGCATTCTAAATTGCCCATTCATTTTAGGTAGTGATGGAGATGGTTAATCACTCTGCAGACTGACACACAACGGGAAACATAAAATGCATGTTATACGTATGTTGTATACAAATCAGATGTTTCTCTGAAAGGCTCCGTGATAGGCCTAAAATGCTTGCAACATCAGTACATCCAGGTTACACAGTCAGCGCTTGCAACTTCACTAAATACACTAAATATTACAGAAGTCTACTGACCTACGTAAGAAAATCATTAGCAGCCAGATGGTTTGAATGTTGACTAATGAAGTATTTATTTGTGTGCAATAAGAGACAGGATTTTTTGCAGCTGGTCAATAGGATTGGACTGATATGATTTATTAGAATTAACAGGTGCAATTGCAAAGCATCCAATGATCACAGGTGGGAAAAGAAAGCAAGGCGGTTGTGACTGTAGATGAAGACAACTGAGAATATGGCTTAAATAACACGAGCAACTGAAATAGACAATATTTCCTTTGCAAGTTAAAAAGTAATGTGTACTTTTTTAAGATTGACTGTATATATACACTCTCACAGACCAAACACATCAAAGATCACTGTTTAAACAAGTGCTTTAAGGAGATCAAGTTTTCATACACATCAAGCTCAGAATAGTTTAGAAGAGCAAAATGTAAGAATTGAACCGAACAGATAAAGACAAGAAGCCTGGTTGTTAAGAGAACAAGAGATCATCTGAATAAAATATTTTCAAGTGCAAAGTTCTTTGCAAAATGAAGCAATAAAAAGGGAAAGTATATCCTGATTTAGACAAATTGTCAAACTGTCAAATTTAGACAAAGGAGGAAAAAAATAAGATGCTACTCAAATGTCTTAAGTTTCCATTCCAAGATCAAATTTAAAAATAAATTCAGTTTAATACTAACAAAAATTAAATAAAACATGCTTTATGTTTTATTTGGGATTTTGGGATCAATTTGGGATTAATATTCATGACATATAAAGCTTAAGAAAACATTTTTGAAATGTGGTTTGTTTAAAATTTTATTAAGAATCTCAATTCTGAGATTGTATTTCCTTTCTCCTCCTCTTGCTGTTTATTTTTAAAGCAGGTAATAACACTGTGGATGAAGTTTCATTGCTTATTAATAATCTATAAAACTGAATTAAGTATTCCTTTCTGAAAAAGCACTGCTCATAAGTACAGCAAAAGTTACAGTGATGTACTACGAACCTATGCACCAGTAGCAAGAAGTCAACAGTTGCATTCAATAAAATACTATTTCTAAATTCACACCGTCATTTTTGTTTGCTTTTGTATTTAGAGTATTTCGCTGAAGGTTTATCCTTCTACTACAACATGTGTTTTCAATATGAAGCCAAACCATAATCTCTTGCAGTGTAAACTCTGAACAGAGATGACAATCAAATGTTCCTCTTACCTCGTTTTGGAGGTCACGGATCATTTTGCTTTTCCTTTCCATTTCAGTCTTCAGAAAGTTAATCTAGAAGTTTAAAGAAATCTTGAGTGTGAGTTGTTGAAATGTACCTGAACATCAGTTTAAGCATTAATTATTTTTTACTCTACTCACAGCTTTAAAAAAACCAACCAACCAAACACCACCACCTGACATCTGTTTCTAGCAATAAGTTATCTTAAAAAACTTCTGCTTGTATACCAATTTGGTATAGGCCACAGTTAGCTATTTGCTAAATCTACAAACATTTAGCATGATATTTACTAGAAAACTTATAATCAAGAGAGGAAAACCACTGTACATAAATAGGCTTACTTTACTTTTGCACCAGTAGATAGTGTTTATTTTTCACAATGTAATCCCATATGATCTTCAAAGAACTAATGATTTTTACAACAATATTAGCTGATTTTATGATCTAGAAATTTTTAACCCTCTAAGAACACCACATCTACCATAGTAGGTTTCTAACACAGTGATTTGATTTGAATGCTACAGTACTGGTCCTAATGAGATAAACCCCTTGCTTCTAGTCAGTCACCTGTGGAATAAACTGTATTATAAATCTGGTCTTTAGTTTCTATTTAATTCAATGACTTGCCTTGGAAAGTAGATATTCCAATCTTAGTTTTAAGACAGAATTTAATCAAACACAGTTTAAAATATTGTTTTTACAAATCAGTGTAAGTTTCTTTCAGGATTGAGCTTTCCTCCTGGCTTATGGAACATAATGGGAGAAAGGAGGATATAACAACTAGGATTAAAGGAACACATTCCTTTCACTTTGAAGGAGGATGCTCTTGGATACCTTAATTAGCAAAATACTCATCCCTATATACCCAATGCCCCACGCCGCGTTCCCTCCCCCATTGATACAAAAGCCCGCCTATGTTCATGGGAAACTACAGTTCATCTGACATTGCACCAGACTTGTTAAGAAAAACAAAACCTCTGTAAGAAAATAGATTTAGATTATAGAGACATTGACCTAGAGAGTAATGGCTTGGATGTCATGCAGATAAAAAATGGCAGTGAATCTGCATGATATGACAGCTGTTCTTAGAATCATGTTCACACTCAAGTAGACAGATGTCAGTAATTTGAAAACCATCACCGGACTTGACATCACTCTCATCTGTATCAAAAGAGAAGTCAGAGAACACTATCATCACTTATGAGAGAAAAGTAGGTAGGGGGTCCATGAGACTATTGCCAACTGACATGCATAGGCATTATTTCTTTTGCAAACTCTTCCAAAATTTTGTCTAAGTGGTTTTGTTGTGGAAATACTAACTACACATACACTAACTACACCGAGGATGATGTTTTAACAGAAGATTAATATATTCAGCACTTGCCTAGCAATCACATCCACAAATAGTGACATTTAGTCCATGTATATTTTATAATAAATATGAAGATTTTACACAACAATAAATAAAAGTTACATTCAAAATATGGGATCAGGATTAGCTGGGGAAAAAAATAAAGTAACTATTCACATGATGGGTTTTGATTTTTCAGCTGTTCAAAAGATTTGCCAGCTACCATTAAATACTGATAAAAATATACTGTCCTCTGTTAAAGAATGTTCCATTTCTTAGTCCTAACTCTCAAGAGAATATGAACATTCCTTCAAAGCACTTCACTTCTAAATCTGAACATATATGAAATAATTAAAGAGATATGATACCAAAAATATTGTTTGTGTGCTCTCTATACCTAGCCTGTAAGTATCAGCTTGGATCTTCTAGCAGAGAGACATTTAAGACACCACAGTACTGTTAATTTAACCAGCAATCTCTGTTAGTTAAACCAGTAATTTCTGTTAATTACTATTCACATACACGTGCATCTGATATCACTGATATGGACATCATAGATAGTGCAAACTTACTGTTTTAGCTTATCTGAATAATTAAAAAAAAATGAAGTCCCTTTCTTTTTTAAAAATAATACCAGTATTAATTTAAAAGTTAT
Organism: Nipponia nippon; assembly: GCF_047370975.1. Classification (NCBI taxonomy): domain Eukaryota; kingdom Metazoa; phylum Chordata; class Aves; order Pelecaniformes; family Threskiornithidae; genus Nipponia; species Nipponia nippon. The sequence goes on along the minus strand of NW_028262291.1, from coordinate 6,363,008 downwards.
TCATTTTTCTTTCATATTATAACAGCATTTTTAAAGCACTTCTACTAAATCTCTAACAGCTGAAGAGCTACTTAGTCATAAAGTATAGCTATAGAGAGCTACCTAGGAGGGATTTATATGGCTTGGCTACTGGAGATAATATAGAGATAGCAATTTAAGTGCATCTATAATTTCATGCTTTAAGGCAGATCGGTTTGTATCAGACCATTTGCATGATGCTTTTAGCCAGTCCCAAGGACAAGGCATAATACCATTTACCAGAACAGATGTAAAAATTCTACTTTCAGTCACCAAGTCCTGCTAGCATAATAAACAAGAATGGACGTTTATACCCATCTCTAAATTAAAAGGCACAGAAACTGAAAAACCGAAACTAAGAAACTTTCTTCACCTCCTCCTCCTTTCCACCCACTCTTTGCTCTTGTTTGACATTCACCTCTTTCCAAATGTTGGCTGCCTTTAATTACTATCTAGCTGTAATTATGAAAATACATAATGAAAATATATTGTTCTAAGGCTGAACTTTGCAATATTAACCAAGGACACTGCTTCTGTCTCTTGGAGACAGACATCCAAGGTACTCAGAGCTTTGTGTGTTTCAGAGCTCATTACGTTTATTAAAGGCAACAGCTTCCATCCAGTGGCCTTTACTCACAGCAGTTTGTGACCTTGAAATGTTCAAATTAAATTTTCCCCCATTGAAATACAGAATGTTTTAGCAGATGGCAGTGATGTAACTCTAAGAGTCAGACAATAGTTAGTTAGTCACTACAGACGAAGGATGGAAGAATACCAATATAGCATCATTACCACACAGTCAAAGCTCAGCTGTATGCTTATTTGCTTACCTCCAGATTTCTTGTATTTTGCTCAGGACTAAGACATGATCAATTAAGATGGGAGTAGAATACATTCATTAACACCTCATTCACAAATATTGCAGGCATGAGTTTGTGATGGTTCTTAAGATTATTGTTTGGTGGTGGATATGTCTGAATTAAATTCCCCATATTCTGTTAGTCTTTTGTTATAAGAAAAACCCTACTGATTTCAAAATAACCATATTGCTTATTGTTTGTTTTTACAAGTCATGCATAATGTGCTACTTATTTCTCCTTTTTCATAGTGAACACTGAGCAACTGGGAAAAAGGAGTTTACACGGACATATTTTCTCCTTTATTTTGACAAACTGTACTATAATTGTATTGTCAAACAATTCCATCACCATGTCATCTTAAAAATTGTTAGCACGATATAAAATACCAACAGGAATGTTGGTATGTTACATTTACCAAAATGTAAAATGCAGACTAAGCTTAGTCTACTTAGAGAAACTATTTTTGAGTATTTCCCTGTTTCCTTCTTTACTTCTCCCTCATCCAGAGCTATCCAGCTCTTTCCATATACTTTAGTTGCAGTTAATAGGAAACAACTTTGCAAACCTCAAGGTCACTTCCTAAAAAAATAACTGTTTCTTACAATAGAAGCAGTTAGCATGAAGCACAGTCAAGTGAAGAGCCCTTCTCCAAAAAGCTCTAAGAACCTGCTAACCTAATACAGAGATACAGAATCACTATTTACCCTATTTATTCAAATTCACTGAAAAAAAAATACTTTCAATTTACATGTATTATTTGCCCTCTGCCTCTTTGTCAACAAAAGTGAAAATTAGTCTACGGTTCCTAATCCTCTTCTGGAAGAAGTGGTTCCACTTTACATTTAGAGATATAGCGTGACATCATTAATTTTTTTTTTCACTGCATAACAACCTATTATGAATTGCTTAGGTATTTGATATTAAATGCAGACCAAAAAGCTCTGTCAACCTTTATCAGTTGTTAAAGAGGACAACAGGTTATTTGGAATTGTGTCTTACACATTTTATGTACAATGTTGTATTTCTAAACCCAATATGGTGCTTCTGACTAACAAGCTTTTTCTATTTAAGAAATGCTTTTTGATATACAAATAATACATAGTTCTAGTGTGAGATGGTCTGTAAGGAAGCTCCCTCACAACCCAAGGCTTTCTGGAAGACTTTATTTGACCTTGAACTTTGCAAAATAGGACTACTGTAAAATTTAAACCATCCTTATCATAACCAGTATTCCTCTGCACATTTTACTATCCCAGATAGAGTAACTGAAACAAGAGGCATAAATTTATCTGAGGTCTGCCATATATTTTCTAGAAAAGACCTGTCCCAAGACAGACTGCTGTTCTTCATATGTTAGTGCTACAGATGCAGAAGACTAAAGACCCAGAAAGGGAGTGCTCACTCCTGCTAAGGGCCCCCAGGTCAGTCCTCAGTGTGATTAGTACTGTAAAGGAGAGGAACGTCTTTAAACCTCATTTTTGTTTCCTCAAGCCTGAGTTGCTGCTTCTTCCCTCAGAAAGTTGTTACTACCTAGCAGCAGCTCCGCTGTCTGCTTTCTGAGAGACTGTGCCCACCAGCAGATCCCCAGAATGGCAACTTTTTAGCTGCCTACCATTCTTGGCTTCTCTAGTCTTAAAGAGCCAAAAAAATGGATAAACAGGCACAATAACATTGATAACATTGTTTCTGATGAATCATTTGAGCAACTGATAGTGAAGAGTCTTGCCATACATTCTACAAGACGTGGATGCAAAGCGTAATGTATCGCTGTGGCGTCTCCTTTGTTCTTTTGGTTTGGTCAGAGTTCTTGAATACTTTCCAGGTTATTTTTCATGTAATTTGACTTAATTCTTGTAAATTCTTAGTTACACTTTTGCATTTACCTAATAAAGAACGCCTTCAGGCAGGTGTTCCCTGTTGAATATATACAGCCAATTAACATACAGTAAGCGTTGTACTATGCCTCCTTGGCAAGTGCAGAAATCTGTATTTCCAACCCCCCTCCAGTATTTTACTCATGTGGCTTTGAGAAATATAATTCCATTCTTATTTACTCTGATGAAAATCAAGTTTTACTTCACCAAATCCTGTAGAATAAAATGTGCTTAAATTGGATTAGAAACAAGACTCACAATTCATTAAATTAGAATTAAATTCAAGGTCCCATTGTCTAGCTAGGCTTGCCTCAAAGTACCTAGATCTTCTTTCATAGCATTCATATTGCTTTCAGAAAAACATGAAACACATGGAGAAACCAGATGTAAAGTAACCCTATGTGACAGAAATAATATTTATTTCCATTTCTATTGAAGCTTTCATCTGAGAATCCTGAAGGACTTTTTGAATATTCATTCAGTCTCACTGTATTGGTAAGCTTCATTAGGTACATTTTACCCTGAAGCATAAAGAAATAAATGTCACAAACCAAGGACACAGTTCTGCTTTCCTTAAAATCAGTGGCAAATTTAATATTTTATTATTGGCAAATTTTAGAATTCACCTCAGGAATTCAGTTTCTCTAACCAGCTGACAACACTCCAAACCAAGTTGTGTTATAAACTCAGAGGGGTTTTTCCTGGTTTCTGCAGTAAGGCAATATTTTTGCTTACAGTTAACAGTAGATTTTGTTTGACTTGTGTAGAACAAATTTTGTGCTCTTCCCCGGTGCTAGGGTGTGGACTGAATTTACACAAGGCATTGTTGCTCAGGTTAGAAAAAGCACTATATCACAAAGAACAACAGAGCCATAATCCATTCACTACATCTGAGATTTAGTTAACCCACAGCTGAATTAGACTTGAATATTGAACAGAGATTAAATAACAAAATATGTTTTCTGCCTTTAATTTGTAGGACTAGAATTCATTGTGCTGATTAAGCTGGTAGGAACGTGTCCATGCACCTGGAAAAAGACAACTTTTGACCAGCATGTTCTGAGTACTTAGCAGTGAAGACTAGATTCTTGTTTTTTCTTATTTCAGGACAATACATCTTGCCTCAGTACAAAACCATCTTATACAGTGCAGATATTTTATAAATCCTTCTAGCAGCTTGTTTTCAAGTCTAGAGTTACAATCACAGAACACTTGGTGTTTGAAGGGGCCTCTGGACGTTATCTAGTCAACTTATGCTCAATGGTGTTCACGTTATAAGACTACTACAAACCAACATAGGAAAAATTTCCTTTTTACATATTAGAATTGAACAGAAAACATGATTCTACTTTTTTTTTTTCTTTTCTTTCTCCAGCAGCAAGGTGTGGCACTTTATACCCCATAGTATTACAGTGCTACACAAAAATCCAACCAATTGTACAATTTACCCAGAAACAGAATTTCATTAAAGCATGAAACCTTAATGGGACTTGATACCTTCCTATAGTGATAATTAGATCTACTATGGTCAAAATTGGACACTCTACTATGGTTCTATTTTGTTGCTGAAAATCGGCAGTCATTCCAAAAAAGTCAATGGACGTATGACAGTGTACGTTGGTAACAGATGAAACATGAGGGTCCATAAAGATTACTTCATCAGGGAAAGGACTTAGGTCCAAGTCTCCAGGCCCAAATCTCCAAAAGCATATACACACACCTAAATCGCACAGAAATTAGTGAAGACAGGGATCTTGGGGCTTTTGAACTTTTTTCAGCTCCTTTCTTCTGAAGCTTGTAGAGTACTAACACATACTTGAAATCCAAGTTTTTTACATGCAAAGTTATTTGAGCTAATGACAAATTCTCAAGGCAGAAGGATTAAAAAAAGACAGAAGAAACAAACAAAAATAACGAAAGAAGGACAGGGAATCACTCACGGTAGCTTGCTGCTTCTCTGCTTTCTCAGTTGCCTCATTAAGCTGCTTTTGAAAGGCCTCCTGGAGAGATTTCATTTCTTCCCTAGTTTTTTGAAAACACAGAACACAAACTTCATCACAAGTGTCCATAAAGAAATAATTCTTCAGATTCTAGAAAAGGCACCTTTAATTATTCATACTAACAGACAGATGTCCTGTGTCTATGAGTCTTGCTAATAAAATCATAATGATCCCATGAACTATAGTGCCAACGCAAGACAAAAATTATCTATGATGGAAATTGGCCACCTCTTACATCTACTGAGTAGCCTGCTGTGCGAAACATCTGCTAGTGTATAACTTCTAGCAAAAAGGACTGGCAACAAAAAAGTGAGGAAAGTGGGCTACTGAAAACATGCCAAAATGGAACCACACTATTATCAACAAGAACTAGTTTATATCTGCTTTAAAATAAATAAATAAATAATGCTCAATAAAATTCAAACTTCATCTGGTTCTTTCTGGAGACAGGCAACACAAAATTCAGTAGAAGATTCTGGGATACAACTGGACAAGAAAAAACCCAAGAGGATAATTTTTTGGATTGGGCTTTATTTGAATCAAAAAAACCCTTTGCATTACTGATGCAGTCAGAGAATTTCTTCAAATTGCGAGAATTATAGTGGGCTGAGATCCTCTGCTAGCCACCTCTTTCTAACCCACAGCATATGACACACTGTGGAGCTGTGCCTGTCCAATATCAGCTAATACATGATTTGTTTCAAAAGCTTCCTAAAATAGCATTCCCTGACCTTATTTTACTGTTACAATCAGCAGACTCTGGAATACAGACGGTAGTGTTTATAGATTAAAGTAAAAGAAAAGATGGAATTTTCTAGTCTGACAGCTTTCAGTCTGGAAAAGGAAAGAGAATGGAAGAGGTGGGTTCTTACCTTTGCTTTTGGCCCAGTTCCAGAAGTTTCTGCACATCATTTTTGGCTGATGCTTCATCATTTTTCAAAGACTGATTGCAAAGGAAAAAATCTATTACCAAAGAGATCTTTAATGTTATTCATCTGTGAAATGATTAATTTGGTCCTCTTTCATAAAATGCTCCTGGTGAATTACAGATATTACCACTTGTGAGAAGCAGAGGAATAGCCTGACTTTTCTTTTACCATAACTCAGCACAGCTAACTGTATACAGCTATTTTTCAAATATTAAATGAGAGCTGACCAAATAAGTAGATTTAGAAACAAACAAATGACTAAAAGCATTAGGATTGTATGATAAAGATAAGTGTGCGTATATACAGAAGATAATACTACAACATTTTGTCTATATCTGGATCTCTGCAGTGTTGAGTATAAAATAACTCATAATTTTGCTGAGTATTACCTTCAACTGTGCTGCATAAAAAAATCCCATTCTTAACTAACTTTGTTACAAGGAGAACATTTATCTAAAAAGAAGACAACACCTACAATAACAAAGAATGCTAAAGCACTCAAAAAAAAAAAAAAAAAAAAAGAGGAGAAAAGGTTCAACAGGCCACAGTTCACATTAATTAAAACTAGTTCACATTAGTTCGAACCAGAGAAGTCTGAAATATAACACAATATAATAATATAATACAGCACAGTATTGAGACACAATACCAGCATTCTCCTGTGAACAGACATAGGGAAGCTACTCCTTATATTTTTCCCATCGAGCTTACATCAACATGATGATAAAAATGCAATGTCAGGAAAATACCATCCTTTAAAATGGCATGACATACAGAGACAAATCTCAACTGATAATGAGTCTGAATATTTTTACCAGACCAACAGACTATATCTGGAAAAGGTTCCTAACTGAATATCTGGTGATTTTACCTCAAATCCAGAGAAGGACTTTTAATCTACGTTTTGCTCTGAGGAGCTAATTTGATTCCAGAGTTAATCTGACTATTGCCCTGTCAGCCTACCCATGATACCTAAAAGTTAAATACAGAGGTATCTCAGCTCTAGCCGCAGGCTTATCTAGCAAAATTTGTCAGCTAAACTTGTAAAGTAATGTCCTGTGGTAAATCCAGTCAGTCCATGTAGATGGCACGTCGGGTAGGTAAAGTGAGCAGCTAAACTAGGCTGAGTATATGTAACTCATCAGCAAGGATGCAACCTGCAACAGCAAAGGAAATTCTTTATAGTAGCTGCCAGGACAAATGTGCAGTAACTCCACGAAGACAGCTTATTCTTTTTCCTTCCCTTCCTTTTTTGTTCTACTATGCTCTATTTTCATATTTTCTTTAATTTTTTTGAGGAAGTGGACAAAGGGCCCAACTCATTAGGACTGTGTTTTCCATAAAAACATCGGTTTTATGTTAAGTACAAGATTGACAAAATAATAATTATTCACGTATTTTAAAAAAACGTATTTTTTGTAATAGATATCAATATGAAAAAAATAAAGGTAATTAAACCTACAGAAACTGAGACACAACCTAACCTGGAGGTTTACTTTAATTCCCTCAAGTTCTTTAGAAGTCTTCGACAGTTGACGAAGGATATTGCTCCTTTCCTTAAAGACTTCTTTCAGCTGTCTTTCCAGTTCTTCATAGCCCTGTCTAACACAGAAAATAAAAGCATGAGATCTTCTCAAAACATTACTCAATGCATTTGAAAACAGTCTTAGTTCATCCAAATTGAATTAATTCCAACACTCTTTATAGATTCCAAATTGGAGTGTGTCCCCCATTCACCTATATTATAACTTGATTTCTCCTAACATAGATAAATAGATGTTTTATATGTCAAAATGATGTGCTGCATCTAAGTATGCAAATTATCAGACTGAAACACTGCAAATGGTGTATTGTCTGTGATGAGCAGGAGACAGAAAGGATGTATTTAACATGAGTGATGGGACATAGCATGAGATTTTTCTTGTGTTAAAAGATATTCCATGCAAGAAACCAAGCAAAACTTTGAAAGTATGAGGTTTTGTGACACCCAGTAATTTGAGGGAAGGATGATTCAGATCTATTTTAACTTTGTAAAATTTATTTCATTCCACAATTTCTCCTCACTTAAACATCCCTACAGTATAAACTAGAACTGACAGATATGCTAAGAGGAATCAAACCTAATTATGAATTAATGGGTAAGTCAAAATATTCTATCCTTTTCAAAATGGTAATTTTTACCCAGAATGTAACTATACATTTTAAAGTTTCTACAAAATCCCCAATGAAATAAATCCAATTCGTATTGGTTTAGGTTGAATGAAATACAGATCCAACTCTCATACCCCATTTAAAAAAAACCCAAACATTACAGTTAATTCTAAAACAACATACTTTTTCATTTATAATTGTCATTTTGAGGAAGACTGATCAGTGAATTGAAACATCCATTCCTTCTACAACTTAAGTTTAATTTTATTTTATTTTTTTCCTCCTTGCTATACCTCTGGTTCTAAGGAGGGGGAATAAAGAACCTCAACTCTGCAACACATCAATACTAACATCTTATTGGATTCAAGACCTTGAAGTTAAACAGGAATCTTAATGCTCTTTTAATGGATTTTGAATACACACTTCAGCAAAGAAACTCACTAAAGCAAATTAAATGTGCTATCTAATATCAGTCCTATCTATTTTAGCAACAGACAGCTCATGAAATATGCTAGACTTATGAAAAAAGAAAAATATTCTCTATTAAATGATACTTAGATACCTGGATACCTTAAATACCTTAGATACCTAGAAGAGATGAAAGTGAATAAAATGTCTCTTTCATCAACACAAGACTTTAGGCAAAGAATCTTAACATTATATTGAAGTTTCAGCGATAATTATATTCAGCTTTGACAGAACGTTGCAAATTAAAAAGCATAGAGTTCTTTGAGTTTGCATATCTAATGAAACACAAATGATCTCCAATTTCTGCTTGTTGCTGCAAAAAAAACCCAGCAACTTTTGGTCTGCAACAGAGCACCCAACACTTTCAGTGAAGATCTTCAGCACAATTGCTAGGTCGTCTGTTTCATTTTACAGTAGTTCTCTTTTAGAGGAGAGTTGAAAATGAAAAGAGGAGAGAGATTTCCCCCCCTTAATACCAAAAATATTTTCCCAGGATGGTAAAATAAAAACTACAGTCTTTCTAATGTGTTCCATAGCTGGTAGATAAAAAGCTCAGCTGTCAGTATTTTATTCCCTTTATAAATTTTGTTTTTTTCTTTAAATTTGTGGAGGAACTTCATTTTAAGAAGCTGTGTTTTCAGACCATTTCGATTATGTTCATCCACCAGGGGAAAAGAAAAACTGCAGATCTAGTGGGGGAACACGAACTGACTCTGAGAATGACTGGGTAAAGTCAGTGTAAGGAGGTAATGCCAGGACTCAGCTATGAGCACCTACTAGTCACCAAACAGCACTCATAAGTAATGGAGGCTTTGGTTCAAATTTTTCTGTCAAATTGAATGAAAGGACCTACTGTTATATGAATTAAATCTAGGCAGTGCTAGAATACCTGATAAATATTAGTATTCTGGTTGTTATATGCAATGTAAATAAAATCTCCTGCATTAAGTTTTATATAGAAAAACATATAGTTATTTTTTTACCACTCCAGCTATGGGTGATTATAAACAAGGTATACATCACTGTAAAAGAGCTGGCCCACCTCAGTGGGAGTAACAACGTTATGTGTAATCAGCCTAACAAGCTTCAGAGAATACTCCCATTTTAATTTGCTGAGGAACAGAGGTCAAGGAGGAATTTTCTCCTGCTAAAAGTAATCAGGTAGTTTCAGTAAGGTCAGCACTTCCATTCCTCTTTAAACATCACAAGAAGTGTGTTAGACTTATTGGTCTCTTTTGCCACTGAAATGTTGTGCTTTTGTTTAAAGTTAAACCCTGCATTTAAAAAAATGACCTGCAACACTGTCTTAACATCACTTTAAAGTAACATGCACACCCCTTCCAATTCCAGTTTATCTTCAGCATTTAAAGGCAATCTTGTCCCAAGTAGCCAATTATGCTTCCCCATGTGTATTCAGTTGGCACAGGTTTCACTCTGTTGTCTTGTAAATACTGATACATACCAATCTGCATAAACTAGAACATTTCCCAAATTTTAAAATTAAATTTAATATAAACCATACATGCACTTATATTTTCCTTCATATTATATTTTATGCCACGCTAGGCAGGCAGGAGGAGACAAAAAGCCAACAACTTACCACCGTGAGTCACAAAACAAACTCAATCCTCAGAACTGTTACAAGATAATTTTAAAAAAAGCAAAGAAGAATGAAGATACAAGACATACCTATCAGATCTATTAACTATTAGATCCTCAAAGGTTTTAAATTCTGGACAATATTATCTCTGACATCAAGCTTTGACTCTTAGCATTGTGTCCAAGAACAGTGCCAGTGTACTTGAAGACAGTAAAATTCGACTCTGCACCTGTGTGATAGCCAACAGACCCCCGGATCAGCCCATCTGCTTTGGTGACCTCGATTTCTACATTGTAAACTTGTGTCATTTAGACCAACGAAGTGCAATTCAAGTGAGAAAAGGTAAATCGGTAAATACAGTGGTCTAATCATGAATCACTTAGATTATTCAAGAGCTCTCATGTTCTCCCACAAAACTGAATATATCTTCATTTTTACACTTTAATATTAACAAAATTCTCAGGACTGGGTTTAAGGAAAGATCCACGGTCAATTGTTTTTCTTATTCTTCTCTTTGACCAAAATTTGTGAGACCCAAACATTTGATAAGCACTCTTTGGAAGGTTTCACACACATATATGCAATACAATTTTAAGCGTGGATAGATAGGCAATTCTAGAAGTAAAATCACTTTTCCACATCAGCATGGCCACACTCTGCAGCTGTGTCATTATATTAAAAGAACGGTGTTTTTTTTCTGAAGCTAATGTTAGATAAAATATTATTTCCAACATGACATAGTAATATTTCTTTCATCTGTGAAAACATATAAATCAAAACATATAATCACAAATACAGATTTTTGTCCTGATGAACATCAGCAAACTCCTCTGAATTTGATTAACTAAGAAGAAGATTATTTGTCTGATTAAGAAACAACTGCAAGACGTAAAGCAATTGGACCAGATATCAACAAGACTTAAACTGTGTAATTCCTCTGAATTCAGAGAAGATTTAAATTGAAAGAACACCTAATCTATATCTAGGAACCTGAACGAAACATACGGCTCTTCAAGAAGGATGGCATCACCCCTCACCACGTGGGAGAGAGGAAGAGAAGGAACTTTAGTAGGAAAACAGTGAAATGTTAAACGTAAAGACAAATTATGTGGATATAGAGGAGAGTGGATTCTTGCAGCCAGAAAAATAAGCTCTAAACTGAACAATTTGCTTATGCTGAACTTGGATGCCAGTTTTGTACTACAGTACAATTCTGGAAGAAGTTGACTCAGTGAATGCAATGTGTCACCAGTGTACCACCCTGCCATAAACACCATGAAATCCCAGTGACTTTCTGCAATCTTCCGATCCTCCAAAACTGTCAGGGTTCTCAACTCATTTTGCAGTATAATTATATGTGGCCAAAATAAGTTAAACCCATGCCTAGCAAACTCCGCTAAGTAATTATACACAGATTAAATCTGTTCTCCGAATATTGGGTTACACTAGTTACACCATTCTGCAAAATAAAGTGTCATTATCAGCATATCCACCTGGGATTAAAATGAATCATTATCATTTTAGCACATTAACGTGCTTTTACAAATGTTCATTATGAAACAGAACAATTTAGCAATGCTCTGCATGTTAAGGTCATCTGTAGTACTCCAATTGCAAGTTGTTTTGCTTTTACCGTCAGCCGATTGATGTCGTGTCAGTGTAAATTCCAATATCATTTCTTTTCAGGGAATGATATTCGCTTATAGTTTTAAGCTTAGTCAGCTGTTTTGACTCTTCTATTATTCTTACTGACATGATTTAATAGATTATAGTAAACATTTCAACAGATTCTAATTTTCAGTTTGCAACAGAGACAAATGTCTAGTAACTAGAAAGACTTGTGCCCCAGAGATCACTCCACCTCTGACTGTTATTTCCTTAAATATTAAAGTTAAGATTTTAGTCTTCAAAATAAGGATTGAGTTTATTTCTCACTGAATAATATGTAATATGTCAAGACAAAGTAAAATTGATTTTGTTTTCCCACTAGGTTTATAAAGCCTGTCTTTGAAATAAAACTTTTATAAAGATTTCAATTATTTATGGTACATAAATGTCCCTGAATGAAAAAAAAAACACCAAAACCAACCCTTAAAACAAAAGAGAAAACTGAAACACAACCTGCAGTTTAAGACAAACTTAGATAGATGTGTCTTTCAGCAAATCTGTTATCGGTTATATTCCTCAAGCCACTCTTTTTTTTTAAAACTTTCCTGCTATAATTGCAATTAATATCTTAGGTCATCTTACTGTAAATTCTAAGAAAATTAGGTGAGATGATGAGAAGGTCACAGCCTCATGGGTTTGGCTGGTTTTTTTTAAAGCAGCAATAGTTAAGAAAAGAGTAGATTGTATTCCTTTTCATGCATCATAAACAGTAAATACTGCTTAGAAAGTACACTTGCAAAGTGCATGATTGCCCAGGTGTTTCTAAAGCAACCTTTTAAAGATATTCTTGGTGGCAGATGCGTACACATGAGTGTGGTCTATATTCAAGTGAGAAAAAGATTCATCACAATTCTAAATCAACATATCTGGAAGTTCAAGATAACAATCTCTAAAATTGTAAAATAGGCAAACGAGACAGAAACCATTGACAATAACAACTGCAATGCTGCTTTTTATCTCTCTCTAAATATGAGCATTTTTAAACTAGAAATTCAGTGTGAGGGAAGTAATTTATTAATGATTAACAAACAGAATGATCAGGTTATCTAAAAGTATGCAATATCTACTAAACATAATTACAGTGTGTGTATATATATAACATACTATAATAGTACCTAACCTATTTTTATCTGATTTCAGTCAGCTCTGAATTAACAATAACATTTGAAAAAAAACATACAAGCATTAAGTTGATCAGCAGACAAACTCTCGCTGAAATGCAGCCTTTGTCAGATATAATTGTTCTCCATACTCAAATGGCATTTACGTTATGTGTTTTGTATGTGGGCATTATCTAAACACTGTGTTTCAGACTGGGGGAGGGGGAAGGATGAAAAATGACCACAAAGACTTGGGGATTTAGGGTGAGCCAAGGAAAATTTTTATTTATCTGGCCTTCATAATTTGTGCAAAATATTTGGTTGGAATGTTTCACCCCTGCCTACTGAAAATTATGTATGATCCTGTGGTCCAGGCTTGATTTATTAACAGTTCAAATAAAAATCACATTGTCAGTATTATAGACTATAGCAGTTATGACCACTTAAGTATACTTAAATGCCCGACTTATTCTAACTTTAACGCCCCACAAAATGGTAGCAGCGCTGTATCATTTTATTTGGTTTCTACACAGCTAGCAACTAGAGAATCAGGTCCTTTGCATCTATTTCCTCTTACTTTTTAATGCACTCATCGTAAATAAACCGAAACAATCTAGCATCTTTATGGCAGACTCTTGGCTATGTAGAATAAATGACTCATCAGGGGAAAGATGCAACTGTCAGTTCCCATCAATGAGTAAATGAGCAAAAGGAGATTTCTGAAAACTTGCAGCTGGCGTAGATACCTGCCCCCAGGAAATGACACAGCAAGTTGAATCACCACGTATAATGTGATACTGAAAATAATGACCCAAAGAAAAAAAAAAAAAACAACTTGTATTCATACACTGAAAAGTGCACAGGCCACAAAAGCAAACAGTTATCATCATGAAAGAGGACTGTAAAAAACCCTGTGATTGATCCCACAGAAAAATGACCCATCCTCCCAAACATACAAATAGGTGTGATGAGCCTGTTTTCTTCTTCAAGCTATCATTCAGTAGGCACTTTTCCTAGAGCAATGAATCCTTAGTGGATTTATACAGTTGTAATATCAAACAGACATCTTCTGAAAAGGAAGTTATTAAACTCTTTACAACTGTTCAAGTATAGACTGCATAAATATGGTCTTGTCCTTTGTATGTAGAGTTGACTTTCACATCAGTTCTACAGGATTTAGTTTTTAATAGGAAATCCATTCACACCAAAACCATTCTTTTCCTGGTAGCTAACATTACCCTTTTCGGTTCTGATATTCTTCATCATTTATGTCCCTAATACTGCATTTGGTCTGATTTTCTACTGCATATCTAAAACATTTGACTATGATCTTAATGTTATTACCCTTAAATACAGCACTGTTACACTAGTCTCCTCAGATAACCAGCGACGCTTTTTTCCAACATCTCTTACAATACAGTCAGGTTAACATTTCTGCCTCAGCTAGCTGTATATTATTCTCGTAGTTGTTTTGTAATTTTACATTTAATTCTGCTGTTTAATAAAAGAAGAACCTACCAACATCATGACATCTATAGGAAATCTCACTCTCTGTCTAAGCTCTTATCTCAGTTGATATGAAATTGAAATATTTCTACTTTACCTGACAAAACTGTCAATGGGTAACCTCTGAAAGTCTGTTTCATTGTTTCATAACTTAGTTTAGTAAAGTTCACTGATCAGCTATAATCAAGTTTTAGAAATGGAACTTGTAAAACTTTTTTTTTTATTAACCCAGAGGCAACAAGATGAGAAATTAGTCCCAGATCATTTGATTCTATATACGTAACCATGCACACACAATATATACATAAATAAATGTGCACACAAATGAGATGCATAAACCTAGGGCTAATGCATTTCTAGGCAGAGATGCCACAGGAGTATTCTTTTTAAATTCAAGCTGGAATCCTATAATCATACTAGGAACATGCATAGTGAGATCAGCTGGCAGTATGATCTAGATATTCCAAATTCCACTCAACATTTCTACTGGGTGTGGAAGGGCAAACAACACAGTAAAAGGTTAGCTAGTTAAATTAACTTCCCCTACTCTATTTTTAAAAATAAATGTGACTTGTCTTAATCATAAGCTACCCACTTTGTGTCATGTGGCACTTCTCAAAAATCTAATACTACTAATGTAGATTTATTGCATTAATAAACCATACCATGTTTTTTTTTTTTTAAATCTATGAGTAAAAAATTTTTCAAATTAGCATCTGAGGAAGTCAGGATAAAGGTGATATTGGTAATTAAAGGACTCATGTGCTTCATTTATCACCAAGATCCTAAATTCCTTACCAGTTGCTACCCAGCACCACAAGCACCTAAGCATCTTCTGTGTTACCAGAAATCAAATCCCGACACTGCTGAATCGCTGAGAGACACCAAGAAAAGAACAAGGAGGTGTTGAATCCATGGTCTGGTGATTGGAAAATGTAAGTTAAATGTTGATCTTGTGAGTATTTATTAGGGCAGGGAGAAAAGCCAAAGCAATGAGCAGTGTGAAAATTAGGGTTCTCCTGCACTTACAGAGACCTGAGATGGCCTGGAAATTGTATTGATAATATAAGCTGTAATAAGAAAATAGTTGTGATTTCTGCTAAGGGAGTCTAAAGTCCCTTCGCTGAAGTGAATGCCACAAAGATGCCCAAGCAAGGTGGCCCAGACTGGCTGCTTCTGTGGTCCTTCAATGCCAAGGGCATCCCACAAAAGTTAACTGCAGCCTGACCTGGGCTAATCCCTTTATATTCTGTGATATTTGAAGGAGAGGAACAACCCCTTCGGACAGGGAATGCAGTGACTCAGGACTGAATCACTCTCTAGCGAGATTTGTCTCTCCTACTGACTGTAGAGGAAGCCTAGCAATAAGCATCATCAGGGTAATGTTTTCTGTGAAAGACTGGAGGTGGAACAAAGCTGCTGAACATAACAACTGAATTCAGCCGGTACAGTAGTCATTGCACAAATACCCAGATCACGACAGTAAACCAACAAACACAGCTGTCGTACTGACAGTAGAGTAGTGATACCGATGAAGACTGGCAGCCTGCCTGCTCACACCAGGGCTGCCAACATGGGCTCACTCATGTTGAGCAGCCTCGGCTGCCAAAGCCTAGTGACTTGTTAGAAAGGCATCACCTTTGAACACAACTTTAGTTACAGATTTTCAAAATCCTTACTCTGCTTAAGGATTTAGAGAAAATGCATCTGCACCTGCATTGCTAGTCCATCTGTCTTACGTTTGAGATAGCAGGTATTAACAAAATAATTGGGTTACTAGCAACAGAGAGATATATATGTTAAAATTTGGAAGAAAGAAATTTCCTTGTTATTTTAATTCCTAGCATTACAAAATATGATTATATTAAGCTTGTCTTGTAGCAACAAATTTCCCATTTTTTTTCCAAATATTCCCAATTTCCAAATTATTTTTTTCCAATTTCACAATTTCCAAATATTTAAAATTGCTGTTGCATCCAAACTTCTACATTAGTTCTGCTCAAACATGAATAAAACAGTCTGTTCAGTATAATTCTTCCTCTCTTCTTTCATATGCTCTTTTGTTAATGTAATTGAATCTAGGTCATTACAAAAAATAAATCTTAAACTTTTTCAACTGAAGAAATGAAAAACACCTCCACTTGATTAAAATTGTTCCAGACATTTTTACATAAATTTAGAAATTCAAGAAGAAAAACTTTATTGACTATTATATTGTCTTCTCCTACTGTTCTCTGTTGGACAGTTTACAGTGTTTCAGCCCTTGAAGCTCAAAGCCTTGGAACTTCTGCCACTACCCCTGGGAGGTATTTCCACAATCTACCAAAATCAGAATATTAAAAAAACCCCAAGTTTCCTAACTTTAAGCCTATATTTTCCCTTTTTTCACTTTTTTCCCTGAATCATGGAAACTCTTGCCAACAAATCTGTCGCATCCAATTTCACTGTCTCCTGTATCCTTTTACTCCTTCACGGTGCTATGAATTCGAATAAGCTAGGCACATAAAGAGTAAGGACAACCTCATGGTTGGAAAGGCATCAAATGTAAACTACTTATTTTCTTATTGTGTTTTGTAGGCAAGCCATATGGCTAGTTTAATATTTAAATTTTTGTTTATGCACTTTGACATCTGAGATTAAGGAATATCACCAGTACCAGAGTCCTATCTGCTCCTGAACTTGGTTGACGTGGAATGACTGAGTGTATTCAGTTATAATCAGAAAATGGTAGGTCTGCATATCTTTTGCTTTGAGGGTGAATATTTCTTAATTTTCATTCAGTTTTCAAATTAATTGGGACATTTCACTGCAAAATATTGCTTCAATATGTCAATATATCACTAAACCATTATTACCACAAGATATTAATTCATAATTGCATATTGATTATATAATTCCCAAATGATAGGGTATAAAGTGTGCTACACTGTGGATATCCCACAAGTGTAAAAAGAATTTAAAGAAAAATAAAAAGCATCAAGACCATGAGGTGAACTTGTTGCATAATTGGTGCTACTAAATTAACAGGATAAAATAAAGGATAAAACTAGCATAGATACTATCAACATATTGTTGGCAAATCCCAAAAAAAAGGTGTCATAGCACACCATTGAGCCCAAGCTTCTGAGGACTGCCTCTCATTACCTGATGGTCAGCACTATGTTAAATTGCCTTCTTCCTAGCTTAGAGTGGTGGCAGAGCAAGCATGAGCCTGTCCGAAACAGACAATACCAATAACGTGGTGAAAACAACTTTTTTTGTACAGAAATTGTTACAAAAGCCACATAGTATAAGAAATATATAAAAGTTCTTATCCTGTCTCCCAGACATCAGTAGAAAATTTGTCAGTTTTAGTTGACTCTTCTGACATCACATCCTTGAGCTTACAATATTAAAGCCTCATCTAGGGGAATACCAGAATCTGTCTTGGACTCTTGGTAAACTTTTCAAAACTATCTGGGGGTAGCTTGCTTGCAATAAACCTCCTCTTTTTCTTTTTTTAATCCATCTGCTAGATTATTATACAAAAGAAAACCCCTGCAAATCCCTTCAGAAGACTAAAGGAAACACAGTAGAAATATTCCGTTCTACCTAGCAGAAGGATTTCTAGATACTTGTTTTACTCAATCTGGCACAAAATGAGAAAAGTGAAACCCAAGCTCCTTATAATGCCTGTCACCTGCTCAGCAATTCTGCTAGCGGGTCTGTCCTTGCACCTGCTCTTCACGCCTTTATAGTAGCATTAGAACAATAAGCAGAATAGATAGAAGCAATTGTGTAGTTCATTTTCTGCCAGAAAGGACAACTTTGAACAATTTACCATTAAATTTGTCTTTATGCTATCAAACCACCTTTGCCTTTGTTCATTCCACTGTGAAAACAGATTATCTCAAGATACCATTATCCTGTGCTTGTACAAAACACAGGACCATGCATGCTGCAACTCACTTATTTAGGATCTTTAATATATTAAAAAAAAAATTCAATTAACTCTTTGTTACTTTTTTGTTTGTATTGGCACAATGACGATGCTGTTCCACTCACACATCCAGGATGTCTTTTTCACTTCTGATTATATAACTTACAAAAATTATTCTCCACATCTTGAACTGTGTCCTCACTAAACTTCAAACACTTGCTTAAAATACTCAAAAAGCCTAATTATATATAAGTGCTGTTCTGGATAGAAATCCATGTTCTTATAAGCTGTACTTAAGTGCAGGCCCCTAGTCTATTGAGAATAATTGAATTTGGTTTTGTTGCTACTATATTAGGCATTTTTCTTGAATTGTACAGATGTATTGCATTTCTATTTTAAATACAATTAAACAGTAGTCCCAAAATGCATTGCTTGTTAGGGTCATATATTGGCCAACCAAACAAAACTATTGTTTTGACCTTAGCCATAACGTCACTTCATTTGTATTTCTCCATGTGATACGATCAGGTAAAAAAGAAAGTAAAGAGAAAAGACAGGCAAGCTGAAGAGAAAAATACAGCTGTATCTGCTAAGGATCAACGTATGATCCCATGGGAGAGAATATGAATTGCAGAAAGACAGAAACAGGACAAAAGTCATCGAGTGGAAAAGAAGATATAGAAGCAGCAGAAAATAAATATGAAGTTCTGAAGAGAAAACTGAAATCTACATGAGAGTCAGAAATATCTGAACAGCCCAAAAGAATTGGCAAGTCCCAGGTAAGCAATTAAGAGGGCTAAATAAAGAATTTCAGGTCCACTGCTGTGTCTCTGACTCCTTAACTACAAAATACTGTTTTCAGCACAATTTACATCAGGGAAATTTGGAGTAACAAAATGTAAACCAACTAGTGAATACAAATTATGAGGAGTAGACACGAGTACCCAGCAAGCAAGAGAACTGGCAATTTCAAAAAGATATTGATTTCTGAAACATTAAAGACAAACACTGAAAACAAAAAAAGAAATTAGGTAGATTTTAAAGAACAAAAAATGCAAAATAAATGAAAGGGACATAAAAGCGAAATTATTTCTCTATCTAATGCTTGCCAAAATACTGTAAATTTCTATAACAGAGATACAGCCCTTTCAAATTCAACCATAGAAAGTTATCCAGAAATAGTTGTATGGAGGAAACATTGCAATATCTATCTACTTCGTGGTCCTCCTTTCAACAGATGATATATAGAGATATGCATATTATTTCAACAGTTCTTTATCCTGTGAGATGCTTCTTTCTGTTTCCCTCAAAAATGTACTGAAACTCAAGTTTAAAAAAAAAAAAAAGGTGATACATAAAAAGTTAAGTAACAGCTGCTATTCCCATTGGACCAATACCTAAAACCATATTGATTCTTCTCTTTATAAAGTCTGTATGAAGTTAGTCTTCAAACAATTAAGCTTAATAAAATGTAATTGTCTAAAAAAACTGCCTGTGATATTTATAGCTTGATGGTTCATCAGTAATATATCTGAAAAAACAGAATAACATGTGAATGGATAGACTCCAATGGATAACATGATAGAATAGATCAGCAAAACAGGCATGCTTTACTTTTTTATATTAGGTTTATTTATATATTTTCTTCTAAGACAAATTTGTATTTCCAAAAACTTGGATATAAAATTTTATGTTTATAATAGAAATTTTAGGTCAGTAGGGATTACACTTACTAATCACCATGCCGTCCATCCATTCTGAAACTTATCTTACTAGTGTGTAGGACTTTGGTGAGATTTGGATCAATTCTTAATGAAATCTTTGGTGGTTTTCACTTAACACTTCTATTTCAGAAAACACTTGAGGTCTATGACAAAACGTTCAGGCAATTTGCTCCCTTCTTTCCATCAGCGTTCCTACCATGTTTACTTGTTCAGTGCCTAAAACACTTCATAAACGCGGGGATTTTTTTTGTTTTCACGTCAGATTTTCTGAGGCATCTATCACGTCAGTATCCGAATGATCCAGAATCATGACTGGTTCATTTTCTTCATTGAAGTAAAAATCCTTAGTGAACAGACAAGAATGTCATGAGGGGAAAAGGAACACCAGGTAATGAGATACTGCTAACCTCAATTTGTTAAGCGGACCAAGCAAGGGACCATCTGCATCAGGACAAGCCTCACACTCACAGCCACACTGACACCCTCCCCATACAACTGCCCAAGATGCACCCCAGTTGCCACTCCAATGAGCTGGCACAGTCGCACATGGGGGAAAACACAGCACTTTCTCCAAAGGGTCTCAGTGTTGTGCACTGTGTGGCAGATGGGCACCAACATGTGATGGTTCCCCCCGCTCCTTTTTACATTGCCTGCTCCCCAATCTCTGCTACTGATTGGTTTTATAACTAGATGTCAGTACAAGCCTACAACCAAATCAGCCCTCGATGATACTGGGGGTGTACTTTCCAGCAGTTTCAGGTATTATTATGCCTTTATTTGTTGATCTGCAGACCATGCAGACCATACCAAGGCTCATCACCCTCAGTTCCTGTTTGCGTTGTCCTGTTTGCCAGGGCTCACAACACTCAGTTACTCAATTCCTGATCAAGACAAGGTCATGATGTTTCTTCAGCATAAATATAATAGAAAGCATTATCAAGTGCAAATATAAATGTTTCTATCCCTTCCCACTATAATCTTTTTAATTCATTGAAAATACTTATTTTCTGAATACATCATAATGAGAATTACATGGGGAGGGAAGAAACAGCTAAATTACCACATACAGAATGCAAATCAAGTGCTAAAGAACAAGGTTCTTACCGAGTTTCATGTATATTTGTGTTTGCTGTTGAGAAAATCCTTCTGGATTGCTGAAATGCAGCTATGTTAATAAGCAGATATAAAAAGCAAAGGCTGAAAACCAATGCCCATCTCACTTCCTACACTTTCCTTTTCTCAGACACTAACTCTTTCCTTAGCATATGCCTCCATCAGCAGCCAGCACCTGGTATATCTTCTAGATGGAACAAAATGTACCTCTTAACTTCACTCCAAAGTTTTTATTTTTATCGGGATCCCAGTGATACAAGCTCTTCTTCAGCTGCATCAAGAACTTTGTGAACTAAACCTGCTCAGAGAATATCTAACTGACATAGAACAGCTGTGACCATACATTCATTTTTTCCTCTCATTCCATACCAGCTTTGAATGGCATTTCCATTGCAGATTCAGTGGAAGAAAATGCTACATAGCTAACTTTTTCATCAACACACTTTGTGACATCAAAAGTTTCTTTCCAAGGATGGTATGTGAACATGCCTGAAATTTGCCGTATATGCAAACCAAGGAGGATGGTTCAATACATTGGGTATAATACTTCTCCTAAAAAAAGAATAGCTTCCCTTACTCTGTATTCAGCCCATTTTTACTAGATCAGAACTGAGCCAGACATAATTTCATTAAATTGTCTATACTTGTAATTTTTCTTAGCATGACTGTCACACATTTTTCTAGGTTTTGCACTGCCTTTTGTGATCCTCACTCAAGTGATCTTCAAAACAACCATATCAAGATTGGAAAGAACAGGCTGTAGCACTACTATAACAATGCTGTGATCAGGTAAATTCATACATCTCCTGATGGAGAGATTTCCCAAGTTATCAGCATACTAATACATGTATGCTGTCCAACTTCCAGTCTACAAATATTATTGCAGAACTTAAATTTTCCTGAATGTCCAAAGCATCGGATCTCATAATTTCATTCAGGTCATTGTTTGTTTTCACATATAAAATAAATATAATAAAAAGAGTTCCCTTCAAAAACTGTTCAGGAATTAAATTCAAATTTGAACAGCTCTAGGCAAAACTTAAAAATAATCCTAATTCCTTACCCCCAAAAAATAAAGATAATGGAAATATGTAAGACAGCTAGCCTGCATATATTCTCATCTCTCTGAAAACTGTGCTCCTGTGCAGTAAGTGTGCAAGGATTTACCTACATTATAAAAAAAGGTGAAGGTCAAACTGCACTTAAATATCTCTTGTCAGTTAAGCAACTTAAATAACTTACATCGGTTAGTTTGAACCTATACTCAACTTCTCTCCGGTAATAGCTTAGTTTTGAGGGAGCTAAAAGTGTTAATCACTTTTCTGGAAACACTGAGAACTTAAAACAACTGAGCATTTTGCTGTTGCTGGACCTCAGATAGTATAGACAGGGTCTTGGAGAAGATCCTGTTCCCCAGTATAGTATACGTACTTGGTTTGAAAAACCTTTCCTACTGCACTTGGAAGTATCGCTGAAGAGCAGTCTGACTGTGAGAAACAACCCAAGCTTTAGCAGAGATTAGTTACAAATTCCCACAATCAAAGTGAACAGTAGTCAGTCTTTCAGGAGGCCGTAAAGGAGACACTTCTATTTACCACTACACATTCCAAGAAGGTTAGAAAATGAGTATAACCTATATCACCCAACAGCAATTTAAAGGGTTTATTGATTTAGCTTTTATCTGAACTGTAGAATGGTCTCCTCAAGGGGAATTACAATACGAGATCACTTATCAAGGACAAGTCCACTCTCTGAAAGAGTGATGTATTTTGCCTTGTAGTATTTATACCCAGATGTTTAACTAAAGCAAATATGCATGAAGGATTTTAATTATACTGAATTACAGTATTATTAGATATGAGAAAGGATTAGTTGCTTAGAGGGTGAGAGTTGTATTTAACATATCCATTTTATGATTTGTGCCGTCTACAAAATCTGGGGTATTGACTTTCTGATAATTCTATCATCGCTCGCTCCCTCCCCCCAGTGAATGGTTTATTATTCTGAAAAAAACAAAAAGATCAGAAAGTGACAGCTGCGTTTTCAGACCAATTGCTCCTTGCACCTGGTGCGCATTCTTACGTGAAACCAAGAAAGGAATTGTACGTGGGGGAAAAAAGCCTTTGTACTTACAAACATATTTATATCTAAAAATCTACCGAGCCAAAATATAATGTATTTTCCTCTATATTTCTTTTTCTTGAGAACCAAATTGAAAATACTTGAAATCTTACAAAAATATGCTTTTCTAGTTATATGTACTATTCATTATCATAGCAAGACTCTTGTATTCATTTCAGTAACTTCAGAGAAGCAGAGGTGACGTAGAGCCTTGATGATATATTTACACACTCCCAGTTGGGAGAATTTAGAAAAAATGCCTGCACATACAAAATTACACATTCCTATGTAGCTCAGAAATCAAAAGTGGTATTTGTGATAAAAGACTTTGGATAGTCATACTTCAAACTCCCAAGCTTCACACATCCGTTTATGCTACAAGCAACAGCCAGCACAACTGTGCCCTCATATACGTGCAGAAATGCCACAGTTAGGAGGCATGAATGCAAAAGCATTATTAAGATCAGAACTTGAAGAATCCAGTTCTTACAGGCTTGCTCAAAGCCCAACACGTCTTTCACCTGTATTTTTTGTTCCCTGTTCTTGTTGCAAGACTTGGCCGATATCCACATTTTTCAGGAAGTAATCATCACACTTGTCTAGAAGAGCTTATTTATGGTATGCAGCTCAATTACTGAGACTGCTATTAAGATCAAATAACTGAAGCAAACAGTAGCAAAAAGAGATAGCAGACCATCTCAGACCAGCAGGACTATTGTCTGGACAAAGAGAGATTATTTTTGTTTGCATATAGTACACCCTTACCCTTCTGTCAGGTTTTCAAAGACTATGCAAATGTGAAAATAGGAAAGGGAGTTGCAGCACATTAATTACAGCAAAGAGGCCAACTTAACTATTACGTCAACAGAGTGGTTGACATCGACCACAGTGGAAGCTGCATTAGGAGCTATATAATCTTTTATGTCTTTCTGTTTGGATGAATACTTACGTGTCAATAATTTGTGTTCATTTAATATTAAAAGTGGTTATTAATTAATACTAAAAGTAAGGCTGCAAAGTCAAAGTTCGTTGGGCAACACACCCTCATAATAAATATTTTGTGGCAGTCATTGTAATGGAAACTCTTTGATATGAGTCAAGAGCTTGCATTCTTATAGGAAAAATCCCAGATAATTCAGCACATTAAGAGCAATAAGATTCTAAATATTTAAAAGGAGTTCTACAGAAATTATGCTATGTATAAAATCCTGTATTTCTCCAGCAACAAACTCTCCCGTAACAAAATTAGACAAACTGAAGTTTATACACACACCTTGCCGACTTGAAAGGACAGTACCTTTTGAAATCTACTTCAGTGAAACAGATCCAAATGTTTGGTAGCGTAACATTTAGTGTTTATGATATAAACCTAGTAGCAAACTCGCCAAGAATTACATAGTCATTACACAGCTCTGTGATTGCTGTTTATCGTACTCTCTTTTGTTTGTATTATAAATAAAACTTTGGAATCCTTATGTTTATACTTCTTTTGTGATGAATTTTATGAAAGGAAGGGGAGAAAACAGTAGCCATTTAAATATTCATTCACTTTTTTTCCTCACTGCACTTCATGACATGAAATAGTCATTAGAAGTGTGCCACCTTCTATCAGCTACACAGGTTTGACTTTATGAACCCAGAATATGACAGCATTTCATTTTCTTTCCTTACACAGCCTATTAAACTAATGCATGTTAGTCTAAACCACAATGTCTTTTCTTAAAAGGGACAACTATTAATTTCTAACTATTTATATCTGAAGTAGTCTCATTGTTACTAAACCCATTCTCACTATTACCAGAGATGCGCGTGCATATGAAACCAGGGACTGATGCAACATTCTGTCACGTTGGATCACTAGAAATTTTCCAAGACTAACTGCATACTGCACTCAGTGGATCATCTTCTGAAGGTACCTAGATTTTTAATTCAAGCTGGAAAAATACAAGAGGAGGGAGAGCACAATACTAAATGATTCAGTTTTAGTAATTTAAAAATTGTTTTAATTTGATCTGACTTACAAAGTGGCTCTTGCTAGAACGAAAAAGGAGCAACGAATCTACAGGAGCAAAGGAGAAAGCACTACAACCCCCATATTCAATAGCCCAGTTATGAGTACATAAGAGAGTTTGGTTCATATTTTCAACTACTTTAGCTTTTATGTCTGACCACAATGTAAAGCAACCAGGTTTTAAAGCACTTAAAGGTGACACAGCAGCTCTCACTGATGTTGTTCACACTTTATAGAGAATTATATATTCATCATGGTAGGAGTACAACAATCCCATCCCTCATGTGACTGATTCTTTCAAAAAGAAAAAAAGAAAACCATTCTCAATGTGCTAGCCTATTTGATACAAAGTAAACCAGCTGTAAATAAATGGGATTGATGGGTACTTCACCTTCTCACCTTTCAGAGTAACTAACTAGCTTCATATTTTAGATATTAAACTGCAAAGATAGCACAAATCCACAGCCTGTATAACACAGAGAAGGATTTTATAACATTGAAGAGAGGGAGGTTAAGAAAAATGAAATGTAATTTATTTGAATGTTGTTGTTGTTTGGCAATTGAATCAAAAATAATTATTCATTCTACCTCATCACTTTTAACCTATATTCAAAAGTTTATGTTTAAAAATATTAGATGTTTAATACAGCGTATTAGTTGTAAAAAACCCTAACCCTAGAAAGGAAGCAGAGTTTCCTTTCTGGCTCTTGAGATTGTTTGCTTTGTTTTGACATACTCATTTCATTGCATGTGGTAACGCCAAGAGTCCAACGTACCTTCAGGGTAAGAAAAATGAATGTCACTTTTTGTTTGATAAATAATTGGGCTCAATTACCTTTCTCTCTTTAGGCAACTAAGACCGGGAAAAAAAGTTTTACAAAATCAACAGCCAACTCACAATAGATCCTGCACAATACTTCTGAGGAAAGGAGAAAGAAGTCTTAGCTCCCTAAAAAGACATTTGTTGCAATGGCAGTCAGTATTGGTACGTGGGGCCCTGCTAACATTGCTTTGAGAAACGAGTGTAGTATTAACACAAACTCCTCCTCAGGACCCTCACCAGGCATACTGCTAGGAGCACGATAGTTTTGGCTTTCTGTGCTAGTGTTTTACATCAGCCCTAAGGCGAGACCATCCACTAGCATAATACAGCACAGTTCTGTTGAAGGCAATGCATTTGGCACGCAGCACATTTGCTCGTCTGCAGTCACGTACTTCATTTGACAAAAACTTCTTTGTTGAAGACAAGTCATTCTTTAGGTTCTTTTCAAATGAGTTCACCTTTGCTGCTTAGCTATAGAAGATTAAGCAGGAGAAAGGACAAGCGGACTGGAAGCAGTCAATTATTTTGTGTTTGCAGCCTAACATCTATCTATGCTCACGAGCCTGCAGCAAGAATTCTTCCTTAACTGCAGCTGATTTCTTGGTACACGCTGCTTTTATGGGGTCACTTGCAAAGATTTCTTATTACCTATCATTACTATGGCAAACGTCTGCAAAACAATCAAATATTGATAACAAATTTAAAAGAAAATTTAATTTGATAAAAATTATTTTTCTGTCCATCTTCTCTTCAACTTTTTTTTAAAATTATTATTTTATTCCCAACTTTTGGAGGCACTGAAGAGCACCATACAGAAGATGTTCCAGGCATGCATCTACTGCTGACAGACAGGGGGATTCTGAGAATGAACCAAATGCAAAACAGTATTCTTTATGTCTGGATTTCAACTGTGGGACACCTCCAGCTTCTGCTAAGCTTTCCAGTGAAATACAGTTCTCTCCTATATCAGGAAATAAAGTGTTTAGGTTCAAAGGCACTGTTCTATACTCAGATCTACAAATTAGAAAGCAAATTGCTCTGTTTCTTTAATTAACAGCTACAGGAGAGCAATATTTGAAGCTGATGTCTGTCACAAAGTCTGCACTCTAGATTTTGGTATAGTTCAGAATTGGCCATAAAATACTAACCTTCACCTTCTGCAACAGATTCTGAATGAGGCCCTCACATGTGTTTTCTTAGATAACTCCTCCAACATAATTTATACAGCATACAGATTTCTTTGGGGAAGGAAGGGCTGACACTGATTGTCACGAGCCCTCTTCTCCCAGCGATGTACTAGCATTTTTAAATAAAGATTGCACAAAAGGGATTCGCTATTATCAAATTTCCACAGCTTAACACTTTCAAGGTACCTTTGGCTAGTATCACACATCCAAGAATTAGAGAAGGGGTGCAGGAGAGTGTCTTGTTTTTAAGAGGAGGACAGCTGTAAGGAGTTAATTTCTATTTTAGCTTCACATGTATTTTTTCCAAGTCTTATAACCTTTGCTTTCGTGCAGTATTCCAAAAGCTTATATACTTTCCCGAGTGATCTTTGAATAGTTCCCTACTGCCAGTTTCCAAGGATATATTAAATTCTCATCCATTATCATTTACATTAGAGTGAGTTTTTGAAGTCCAGTATTAAGTTCATATAGCCTAGTTTAAGTATTTTTATCCTACTATTTTTAATGTAGCCAAGCTGAAGAAATGATGATCGCTGGACCCTAGGGGTTCAAAAACTGATGTCTAATTCATCATTTTCCACTGCATAGTCTGAAATAACCTGTGAAGCTAAGGCTCTTCAGCAAACATGGTTCAGAGGAAAGAAAGAAAAGGAAAAAACAGTACTCGTACAGTTCTTTTTTTGGTGGGGAGAGGCAGGGAGCTGTGTTTTAAATTGTTCCTAGCAAAAACCAGTCTAGTTGTCTAGTTAACTGAAACTCTCCTTGATAACTGCAATATCCTCCTCCACACATTTAAGCTTTGCCCTGTAAAGCCTGTTTACAACTTATGCTTAAGCTATCTTTGGCAAAGCTGTCTCTTTACCTTATGGAGTGTAGGTTTTTAATTAGAACAGCATCAAAAATATTTACATTAAACAGACAAAACTCAGTGGAAAAAAGAAGCATCTGGATCTGATGGCTTTAACATTGAAATCTTTCATAGAAATTGCTTTTGTTTAATGAAACAAACTCAAAGAGCAAGCTTCCTTTGCTCTGTCGTATGCAGATATCCAATGCAAGACAGAACCTATCCCTGGTCCTATAATCTCTTGTTAAGCTTACAATACATATTTTTTTTCCTACACAATTTAACTCACAGGACCTCCACAGTAGTCCAAATCCAGTGAAGCAGCTGATGCCAAGTAAGTCCACGCACGGTGCTTTCCTATCCTCTTCTTTTCAAATGCTTTCTCTGAAAGTTGAAAACTGCCAAGTGGTAGGGAAAACACCATATTTAAAGTACACAGAAAGACAATACATACAGAAAGCGAATTCTAAGGCCTGGGGGCCTTTTTGCAGCTACTCTCTTTACATGCCAGTGGAGCAGAACTGTGAGTACCCAGGCAAATCCCCGATGTAAACACCACAGAAGAAACAGAAAAATGAACCCTCATTTAAAAAACAATGCAATGCCTCGCTCTTTTTAGCAAACATGGTCCATTTTACTTTTATAATCCCCAGAGTGCAATGCTGCTGTCAATCCCAAAGATACATTTAAAGACTGACAGATGATCTAGTATTACGCTAAGCAGGTTTTCTGCACTTTCTTTTTGTTGTACTCCATTCATACACATGCTCTGCTGTCCACAGCCCACTCATGAAGGTACATAACACTACCAAGGAACGTATATAGAAATTAGTTGTCTTCAGGGTTCCAGCAGCTGAACAGAAAATACAAATGCACTCTCTACCCAGGAGCTAGGAATTTATTATCACTAGCTTTATGCTGAAAGGCTCAAAGGCTAATTTTTGATGCCATAAGGCTCAAAGGCTAATTTTTGATGCCATAATCTGTTATTTAATGATCCAAACCCTGTTTGTCTAATATTTGGTACATCAACCTATTCCAGATGTTCTCAGCCTGCAGGTTCCTGATAGTCAATCAGCTTGTCTCCTAAGGTATGAGCAGACCATTTTTATTACTGTTATAATTAGTACTCCAGGTACACTGGGCAAACATAGATCGACATCCAATATGAATTGCATGAGCAATTTAAACCTCAAGGAACTTGTTTTTATGTTCTATACAGCAATTAGCTTGAAAACAGACTACGTTGTCATTTCCATGGTAATGAATCATACCGTCAGAGAAATATCAAACGTAATCAAGAAGACTGATATGATACTATGCAAATTATGAATCTATAAGCCTGCTTTAAGATCAAGCGATTATGGCGGGGACAAAGGCATGAAATATAAATCCGTATCATGCTCAATATCTTTTTTTTTTTTTTTAACTTCGAAAACTGTAGATTGGCAGCAGGAAGAAATGTAGGCAGTATTTCAGTCTCTAAAAATAATGATATAACCTGTTTGTTTCCAAATAAAATTAAACAAGATCTAACAAAAACAACGGCAAGCACCACTAAAATGACAGTCATACTCAGCACTTACACTGATCAAGGAAAACACAAATTTTACTGAAATATAGCAGATTTCTAAGGCATACCTAAACTCTGAACTCCGGAGAGAGTAGATTTGTCAATTACTCTTTATAGATTTGTAACCTGTAACAAAAAGCATCTCCATCCCAGTATTGACCTAGAAGCATTTATTTAAAGTACCATCTATCTTCCAACCCAATCTATATTTTCTACTCCATACTGAATACGCATAGTACTTATTAACTGGAAATAGGAGCAGCATCTGTCAGGTAATCAGATAAAAGAAAGCAAACTAAAAGAAAGCAGAAGCAGGAGCAGAATAACAGGTTTAACACCTAGTTAAAAGGAAAAGTGTTTAATGTCCCCCCAAAATGTTCCAATTCATTGCAAAGTCTCCTAATTAAATAATATTTTTTAAGTAGAGTGCAAATATCCTCCTTATTTATAGTACTTTCATCCTTGTGTTTGAGCAAGAGACAGAGGAAATCCTCATTTATTAAAATACCTAAGACGACTGCTGGCAGTGTTACAGCAAATTCTGTTCAAGGGCACTCTGTTGCCTGCTGTCAGGCTTTCCTTGCACACCCTCCAACCTGTTATGAGACACTACAATTCATATGGCAGGAATTCACATGCAAAAGAAAGGACGGAAATTCTAAAATAGAGAAACACTAGACTGAAAAAACAAAAACCACCAAAACCCACCACAGAGAGCACATTGAGGTTTGATTAGTTAGCTCAAGAAGTTCATTAGAATTAGATGAAGCAACCTAACTTGTCAATCTTTTCAAAGCCTTGGCAGATGCCACAGTAAGAAGTTGCCTTTACAAACACAAGATTTTATCAATTTCTTCCAAATACTACCTACCTTTTCTATTCCTAATGAGTAGATCTGGTTATCAATGGTATGATAAACCTCAAAGAGAATCAGATGAAGTGTACCAAGTTTGACATCCAGCACTACACTCTGCCCCAAGCCTTCCAACCCGCAGGGACTGCACTAGAACTGGTAGAACAAATGAACAGATTTTTGTTAGCTTCTAAATTGGTCTAGTTGGTCTAGAAATTATACAGAACAGACATATATAAAGTTTCATTTAATGAATTCTAACTGAAACCTTCTTAATTTCCCTCTACCACTGTCGTATTTTCCCCTTTTCACCTGTTGAAAATGTTTCTGTTTAAAAATTTTCCCCAAAACACCAATAATTTGTTCTCATAACATTTATCACTCTAAAATCAATTGGATGCTTATAATACCCATGTGATGTCACTTATATTCCTGGTTTCTCTCAATTAAACAGTGAGAAGAAACAGCTGCCTGAGAAACCTGAGAACAAAGTTGCAAGGTCAATAAGTATTTGCTCCATTTATCCATTTTTGATTGGGCATGATTTGATAAGGTAATTTATTTGTCTTTTTTAACCTCAGTAGAGTAGCCAGAATGGTAGCTATTCATGAGCTACGTTCAAGTACAGAAGAACTGACATGCTACTGGAAATGAAAAAATATTGATATCACATTCTTATAGCAAGCTGTAGAGGAAAAAGTGTGTCCTGATTCTGCTCTGCTCTATGCTAGAATAAAATAGGTGACTACTAAGTTAGTGAATGTGCACCAGAATTAAACTGATGTATGAGATAATCGGGACTAGACCATATAAAAGACTGACATCTACTTTTCGTAAATGTGATTATCAAGCCTACCAAATCGCTTGGGGAAGTTTAATCTACAAAGCTACGTAAACCAGCACATATTTGCTCTGATAGCTAAAATTGTTAGCGGCTTTAAAAAAAAAAAAAAGAAAAGAAAAGAAAAAAAAATTTTTAAGTCATCATGCTAAGCCTCAATACATAAGAAGCAGTCTTGTAACACCTTTCACTATCCTTTTACATAAATTTAAGAACCAAAGACACCCCAGTAATATTTCATCATCACTGAATTATCATATCCTTTTCCCCCATTTCCCTTCTTGGCATGAGTAATATCAATATTAGATGTATATGAACAATAACTTCTTCATATACAACCATCCTCCAGATTTCTTCAGCAGTAAGAGGAGTTTAAAGGGCCAAATGTAAGTTCAACAGCAATACCTTTTCTGAAAATAGCTGTAACGTTAGGAGCTATAAAACTGACCTGGACCTATTGTGCAGATTATTAAAGAATCTGGCTTAAAAAAAAAAGCCCAGAGAAAACTGACTTTCACACAGCACTTGGCCCCTGAAAACTGAAGTCTCTTTGGATGATTCAAGAACAAAGAAAAAAATATATATAAATATATATATATATATAACATATATATATATACAAAGAAAATCCAACTTTTCTTATTTTTAGTCTGAACTGGCTCACTCATTCATCAGCTAGTACATTTTCTGGACATTTAATACATGATATTTCACATAGCCTCTTTAAAAGCACTGATGTTTCCTGTAATTCCTAATTTTTTCCCTACCAGGGAATACATATAATAAGTATACGTATGTGTATTGATATACACACAGATAAAGCCACACAAATAACTGCATGAACATGTACATTTATGTCAAAGGATTTTTAAGTATTTTTTAAGTGTCATCATTGCTATCATATACTTCTCATTCAACTGTCTTAAATATTTTTCTTATTTCTGCACTGATTTTTAGGTACATCATAGAATCCCTCAGAGCTTTTTGCATTTTTACTAAATCAGTTTTTATAAAATTCTGATGGTTTCAGTTACTACCCTGCTACTCACCTCATGAGTATTCTTAGTTCACATTTTGCTGACAGGAATACAAGACCTGGCTTTTAAACACTTATTCTGCATTTAGAAAAGAAGAAAAAACACTACAGTATTTGAGGAAGCATTTCATAGACTTTAATGTAGAACCAAGCCAAAGTAAAAATATTTTACCTGTGTGCCTGCAGATATCAGAAAAATTAGTTCCCTGTCTTCTGCCAGAGAAGATCAGGCACTGCTAATAGTTTTTCTATAACCTTATTATTCCTGTATGTCTATTTACAGTTTAAAAAAAAATAGAGAGAGAAACTACCATATTGGCAGTTTCAGGCAAACAACCATTTAGCATTTGCTTATATTAAACAGTCATTTCTATACATCTATTTATCTTTTCAGACGTATATGAACCTCCTCATGCACAAGGAAATGCTCTCACAAGCCCCGATGACTCACTCATTCCTTGAAAACACAATTTGTACAATACTGCCTTATTTAGGAAATTTCTAGGAAGGGTAGAAACAAGCAATGGACCAGATTCGCAACTATTCTTACCTATTTAAGTGAAATCTGCTTCTCAACATTTGCCGTAGAAGACGTGGTAAACACCAAACAAGTATCTAGACTGAATATATCCAATACAATTTTATTTAGAAAAATAAATATTTTGATAGACCTGAATCTGACTGACTTTCCTATTAGCTACAAATACTTCTTTCAGCTGTTCTGTTTGCAATTCTGAAATGAAAGATAAATTACTGAAAACAGCCTCCCTTTCAATAAAAAAAAATTGGAAAATAATCCAGTGTTTTTACTGATCCACCATTATTGAAAGGACACTTATCATAATGCAAGCATAAAATGCATGCACAATGTAAAACTATTACATACATTGAACGGAAAAAATTAAATTACACAAGGTTTTTTTGTACTTTTGAGCATCACTTCACATATTTGTGTTTCAGCATGGAAAATAAGAACTTCCAGAAAGGTAACTTGACCGAAAAAAAACCCATTGATTTCAAGGGCATTTGTCATTTATTATTTAACTGGACTGGGATCTTGGATTTGAACTCAGAATTTTCCTTTTAAACCTGGTTTCAGTGTATAATAGTTTTTTGACAGCTGCCCTTTATATTGAATGTTTTTGTACAAGTATAAATGTATCACCTCTTTCAAGAATCACATTGGAAGTCAAATGTTTTACATCTCATGAGTTTTCTTCAGGTTAAATAAATAAATTGAATCAGAAATTGAACTGAAAGCTTGACCTTGAAGTTGGCTTTTCATTTCTACAGCTCTCAAAGGTACCATAGTATCAATAATTTTTTTCCTTAGATATAAGTTTAAGTCAGGAATATCTGCATGTTCAGCAGAGAATCTGGGAACTCCGCTTCTGAAGTAACTGAATCAAAGAGTTGCTGTTTCTTTTGCTAGGGGCTGTCAAAGACAAAACTGTCTCAGCTTGGTAAATTTTTACTTAATTTAATTTATTGTTTAATTATTTGTTGGTGTTATCAACACCAACTTCTGATCACTGATTTGGGTATTGGAATAAGAGGGGAACATGAAAAAACCAAAACTGCTTCAGTAAATATCCTTCCTTCCTCTTCCCCACACTCATCCTACACCAAACACCTACTTTCCCCCACACCTCATCTGAACTTTCCTTATCTACATGACAGGCTATTCTTGAGCCACCACAGGCATCACAGGAGACTGCGGGCAGTGCAAAGCAGTTTTGCTCTGCTGCTCGTTGCTTCTTGGTGCTTTTTCTCTGCTCCAGCCCCAGTCCTCATGGGCTGCAGTCACTCAGGGGTGTCCCTGTTCTGGCATGTGTGGCTCACAGGCTGCCATCCCTTTGGGGTGTCCCTGCCCTAGTGTGGGTGATGCATGGCTGTAGCCCTTTCAGAAGCGTCCCACTTTAGCACTGAGCGCCTCCTTCCAAGACCACATTTTCAGCCATCTTTACAACAGCACATCTTCAACAGTGAACTTCCAAGACCATCTCCTCCACATCTTCAACATCATCTTCCTGCCCCTTTTTAAATATGACTGAACAGGGACACCACATACACCCCTAATAGGCTGCAGCGTTGGCATGTGTTGGGGTGTCTACATCAGCCTTGGAGATAACTGGAACCAGCGACAGCAGCACACAGGAGTTCATGGCCTCCTCCTATGCAGGGCACTCCTGCAGAGCCCTTCTACCAAAACCCTGCCAAATACAGCCAGAGAAGTTGGAAGAGTTTAATAAATATTCACCAGAAACTGGTTTGCAATTTGTTTAAACCTATGCACACATAAGGTCTCTCTGAAGCAGACTAAATATAATACAACAGATAATGAGCATTGTGCTATTTTGGTTTATGGAGGTTCAATAGAAGTTACGGAGAGTGGCTGCAAACTGAAGTCATGTCTCCCACAACCCGTTAAAGCAATAAGAGGCACTGGGTTGAGCTTGCTGAAGTCCTTCACATTGCCTAGCAGGCAAGGCATCATACCAGCTTCAGTTAAGCAAGTAATGGTTAAGCCCAATATATATTCTTTTGAACTCTCAGTATCCCCTATCTCTTTTTTTTTTTCCTTCCTCCCCCTTCTCTTGAAGAGGTTCTCTGAAAGATAAAATCCTTCTAGATTTACAAGGAAATTAAGATTCCTCTTGATGCCGCCCCCACCCCTCGCCTCCGGTTTATTCCACTGGTATATGTCAGCAAGATCATCTTTGACTCATTCATTTACAATAGTTACAATACGTAAATGACTGCTTATTCTACATATTTCACCTGCCTTAAAAATGAAAGCTAGAGAAAAAGATAGCATTGTTTTAAGCTGGTTTAGCATGCTTTAAGAAAAAAGCATGTAATGTATTACAGAGTGGAAAAGGGATCCTTTATTCAGAACTTTGCAAGCTTCTACTTTCATCATATTCTTTCTCTCTCATTTTATGATGTTCCTAAAAGTTAAGTGAAGGGCAAAATACAGATAAATAAATGGATTAGAACATCTGAATTGAAAATAATAGTGATGACTACAATTATTTTATTCTATATATCTGCACACATACCCCTTCCTCTGAAGTAGCCGCAACTGAGAACACAGGACTAGATGCATCTCTGCATCGTTAAAGGATGGCAATTTGTACCTTCTCATGTTAGTAAGAGGTTCAGAAGCATCTGGGACTTCTGGCCAGAATTTTGAAGAGACTGCAAGGTGACACTTGAGCAGATGCTCAGATCCATAATTGTTTTGTATTTCCTATATGTACATTCGCTTAATGATGATCAGCTCTAGATGGAGGGTATAATTATTCCACTGATTAAAAATTAAAACAGCAATAAAAAATTAGCAATTAACATTTCCTAATATGTCAATACATAACACTCATTATCAGTGTCATTGCAGTCATAACTGAGCAATAGTTGCAGCAAGTACAGAAGAGGTCAAGAACTTATAAAACATGCTTCGCTATTTTTTCAAAGAACAACTGGTTTACTTGCATCTCATTTAATTTCTTGCTAATATTGAGTTAAGAATTGAAGTACACTTCTTAATACTTGCATCTCCTAAAGAAAGCGCTATAAATTATCAACAAAGTATCCAAATGTAATCGAGATACCTGGATAATAATCATAATATATTTTTTAAAATATATAATCTTAAATTCAATGATGCATAATCATATCCTGATGATATTCCAAAAAAGGGGTGGTTAGAAATGCCAGAATGAACTTTGGATTGGATCATCTCTGATTCTCTACAAAAAGAGCTGAAAATCGGAAACACTATCACAAGACGTAGTAGAGCCCACATGCTAGAGGCAGGCCTAAAAGTATAAAGGCAAGTACTTCAGGATTCACAGCTACAGATAAGTGTCTTACAGGACCCTCTTGAGAAGGTAATCATAACTGACAGTCATCAGATGCTGTATTAAAAGGTACACCTCTGACAAGTGCAGCATACAACACATGCTTATTAATAATACTAAATCTCATTTTAGACAGTATTTCAGCCCTTTGCAGGAATCATTTTTCACTCACTAGGAAGAATACAGATCAGTAACTATATGGCAGCTATAACAACAAAATGGATAAAAAATAATTATTTTGAAGAAAGAGCCTAGAAAACATTCGAAATGTTTTATAAACATATTTCATATAATGGAAGAATCAACCAGATTTATTATAAATAAAAAGAATCTAGAAATTCAACCAGCATGCTTAATATTGGAAATAATGTAATAAAACTTCCAACTTCCTTTCACAATTCCTGACTTCTTCTAAGACTTACTGATAAACTATCATTTGTACTGTTTTACTGAAGAAGCTGATTTGCAGAACTTGCAGTTAAGGTTAACTCAAAGAAAATGTCATCAGTTCTGCAAAGGAATCCGTGCTGAAGAACCCACCAGGCCTGTATCTGAATGGAGAAATAGCCTCTTCAGGATTTAATAGGGGCACTTTAGATTAATAATCTCACAGCATATTCAAATTATCTTTAACAAAAACAAGGGGAAAAAATTATGTGAAAAGGAAACACAAAAATTTTAGGACTTCCTTTCTTTTATGAAGAAGGTTGAAAAGTAGCCAGCTGGTAGGCAGCTTTGCAGAACAAGACCTGGGAGTCCTGATGGACACCAAGTTGATCACGAGCCAGCAATGTGCCAGTGAGCCAAAGATGGCTAACAGTATCCTGGGCTGCATTAGGAAGATCGTCACCAGCAGGGTGATGCTACTCAGCACTGGTAAGATGCAACTGGAGCGCTGGGTCCAGTTCTGGGCTCCCCAGTACAGGAGTGACATGGACATACCAGAGAACATCCAGAGAAAGGCTCCACTGGATTGGAGCATCTGACATAGAAGGAGAAGCTGAGGGAGCTGGGACTGTCTAGCCTGGAGAAGGCTCATCTTACCAACATGTGTAAATACCTGACAGAAGGGTGTAAAGAAGACTGAGCCACGCTCTTCTCATTGGTATCCAGTGACAGGACAAGTGGCAACAGGCACAGATTGAAATACAGGAAATTCCAACAGAACATAAGTAAAAGCTTTTTAATTGTGAGAGAGATCAAGCTCCAGGGAGCTTGTGGAGTCTCCATCCTTGGAGATATTCAAACCAGCCCTGAGCAACCTACTCCAGCTGGCCTTGCTTTGGCCAAGAGGTTGGACTAAGGCCATCACCAGAGGTCCCTTCCAACCTCAGCCACTCTGTGATTCTGTAAATATTCCCAAGGAGATAAAGATTTTATTAGCTTTCATAAGATTTTATAGAATTCATCACAGCATCTCATCATTTTCTACTGCCATGCACCTATTTTTTCCACACACGTGCAGAGTTTGAAGTAGTGCTCACAGAATAAGTACCCTCCTCCATAAAGTTCAATGCCCAGAGCCTTACTTTGAGGGTTCCCACACTCATTTCATTTTTATGCAGTTTCACTAAGCAGATATACCTTCACAAAAGGCAAGGGAAAGAGGCTTAAGATACTTTATTAAAATTGTATTTCTACTGCAGTAGGAAATCAGTTTCTTACACAACTTAATTTGACAGAATTTATTGACGTGACGAGATCTACATTTGATTTTCACTTGTATTAAAAAAACCCAAAAAACCAAAAACATAAAACAAACAAAAAACCAAACCAAAACAAAAAATAAAAACACGAGTCAAGATATGAAACACAAAATACAGACAAACAATTAGATACTTCAGGAAGTAAAAAAAAAAAAAAGGGGGGGGGGGTAAAGTTTTTGCTTGCTACTTTAGTGTTTTTTTAATCTATAAAGAAACAGGCACCTTCCAGACCTAAAGGAAAAAAGTAATTTGCAGAGAAAGTTGAAAAAATCCTTGGCATTTTTCCTCATTTGGAGAGGGAAAGAAATATGACACTTTCTTTAATATGACAATTTAGTTAATAAAGGATACATTAATCTTCCTGAAACACTTGGCAGAAGGAAAAATATACAGAAATGCCAGTCCTTGGTCATTTGAAAGTGATTTTCCATCAATGACTGACTTTACTGCAAATATAAGCCAACCATGTTCATATAATTGCCTGCAGTTATCACCTATAATACACACAGTGTTTTAAATCAATATACCAATTTATTCCATATTATTCAAACAACAATGACAATATCTTTTCTTTCTTCATGATACAGTTACAATAAGTATTGCATTTACATAATTCTTCAGAGAAGTTGTCCTAGTGCACTACACTTTCACCTATTTAAATGGGTCATTGACTTTTAAGAAGTTAGAAATTTCCTGTATGTTTTAATTGACTTTACTTGCTCCCCAGGTAAAAGCACCACCAAATACTTTAAGGCAACTTTGACAGAGGGCTGCTTTGGCTCAGTATGCCTCTTTGAAAAAAAGGGTTTAAGGAAAGCATGCTGTTGATTGCAAATACCACCCTCACTGTTCAAACCCTTCAAGCAAGCTAAGCAAAGCTATAACTATTTCCAAATCAGAGGTTTTGTGCTGGACCCAGTCTTTCTCCAGATGCATACTATTCCTTATTCTCTTTAACAGCAATTAAAAAATAATGTGACTATGAGGGAGAATGAATTCTTTACACAGAGCATTTACAACTATTTATAATAGTCTCATAAAGCCTCAAAGAATTCTAACGTACGTGGAGAAACAAATTGCAGATACGCATAACTAGAGTTACTGATTTTAATTTCTTCAAGTTTCTCTCCCCTTTTTAGTCTTTCAGAAGTGTGATTTATGAAGTTGCACTTGACATTTCAGATTTGATCAGAGAGGGGAATTCATATTTCTTAAGTTTCAAAGGACTCGCTAAAGGGAAGCAAAAGAGAAAGGCCTATGAAAAAACTTTAACAACATTACTGCTGTTCAGCCAAGCTCTGTCACAAAAACCTGAACTGAGATTAACAACAATCAAAAAGCCTTTCAGTAACAAAACTATTCATCCAAAGCAGATAAAGAAATGAAAGACAAGAAAATAGAGCGACTGAACCTAAACCTGGAAATAAACTAAGAGCCCCAAAAAAGCGTTGTTGTTGGGGAGTTTTTGAGGATGTTTTTTAAGGCAAGACTGTACATAGATATCTCTAAATATTTTTTTCCTAGAGAAAATAGTCTACATCCTCACACGTGTTCCAGTACAGCTATCCAGCCTAATACTCCCCACAAGTCTCAGAATATAGATAGAATATATAGGACAAGTTTCACATGATTCCAATATTTTTTCTTTGACACTTTGGCAAGTGACACCCTTAACAGACCGCGCCTTACACCACACAACCAACGATACTACTTTACGCTGCTGCTACTTCCTCCTCTTAGGGAAGCAAAGGTGTGCTAATTATATCTGGAGCTATTTATAAATCGTGATCCTTTCCTAGAATGCTCATCAAGCATGTTACTGAGCTGTAGCACGCTCTCAAGCTCTGTGCCAAGGTTATATTCAAGCTGGTTGGTGCCTCTTATCCAGGAAACAACCAAAGTCAATCAGAACATCCTGACACCCTAAAAGTCAATGATCCATTTAAAGCAAATAAAAATCTACTGTGGTTCTACAAATTCAAGAGTTGTATGAATTCAGACTAATACTTACTGCAACTGTATTATAAATGAAGAAATGATACTTCTATTATTTCAAAAAATGCCTAAATGGCTAGAAGGCAAAGTGCATTGAGAATTTCACACCTAAGTCATTTGATTATCTCAGAGCTCACATATACCTAAACACACATATTTCCACATATAGATCTTACAGCCTGGAAGCTTGTTTCTAGTTTCCTAGTCTTGTCCGACTCGCTCTGAAAAACAGACTCTCTCTAAAAATATGATGCAAATGATTCCTCAAGAAGTTTCTACTATTTTTGTTAAATGGCAGATGGTTCTCAGTGTCTTAATGACTAAATCCTCTGCAGGGTTAAACTTCTTTTACTATTATACCAAAATGCAACAGATAGTAGAATATCTTTAGAATGGAAGTTTCATCAACCTCCTTTCTTTTGACTCCTGTTAAGAGCTTAGGCTTTTTTCTTGGTGTAAAACAAACATTACCAAATACCATCACAATGAATATACATAAAGGTTGTAAACTTTAGAGCTTTTCAAGTCCCTGCAGTTCTCACATATACAAGGACTGCTAACATGCACTTAAGGCCTTGCTACTCTTCCATTTTTAATGGAGTATTTTATATTTTTCCCAGATAAACAAATCTAAGAGATCATAACGTCCACCTTTTCACCAATTAAAAAAACACGTACTGTGTATTAGGCACAAGTCCATATTCTTCCAGCAATTTGGATGTCAACAGTAGCCCTATTTCCCCGCTGTATTTAACATTTTATTTAAAATGCAGCTACTTCATCCATTAGCTAGCATTTCATTATTTACATTACACAAATGTAGTCAGCATAAAGCCACGTCTGCTTTGAGAGTTAATCATTTTGGCTCATATCTCACTCCTGTACTGTGAACTGCCACAGCACAAAACCAGTTGCATCATTTACTAATTGGCATTATTCATTTCTTAATGCTTCTGAAATCGGCAATACATTTTTGAACAGACACTGGATAAAGCAAACACAGAAAAACAGTCGCCTGAAGTAAGAATGCTTTGATAGTTTTCCTATTAACATTCAAGAAGAGTTTAAGCTATATTCTGTGTTAATGATTAAGATGCTTCAGTCACACAGTAGACTAGCCAGAGTTTCAGTGCTCACTGTGTTACTTTTCTGACTTCAGCGGGCGCTCGATCAGACTTTAACCTTGCTAAGCTTATGATGATGATCTCAATACGTGCCACCCTGTGTGCAACATACTCCATTGTTTGTAACACTATGGGTTAAAGATATGTCAAAATGCTTGAAGAACACCACGCAAACTGCTTCTCAAAATATAAAATTACTATGTAACAAGCCCAGAGAATGCTACAGTCCAGACATTTGTTTAAATTCTTTATAAATCTAAGTACTTATATTACCATTCTGGATGATTATTCTCTACCTGTGACATTAGCTCTTTAGGTTAGATGTATTCACCCATCATAAGTTCATGAAAAAGAATAACCTTTGAAAAATTAACACTTACATTTCCATTTTTAAAAAAGTAGGTGAAACAATCTAACTCTTGTGAGAGCAAATTCCTACAGGAAAAGTATTACTCTAAGCAGTTACAACTTTTGACTCCTTAGTGCTGTTCTATTAACAGTGACACAACCTCATTAGGGGGCAGAGTCGGTGCTATAAAACAACAAATAGGCTCAAAATTTTTTTCCTTTTATTTTCAAGAGAGGCATTGAGCTATTATCTCTACAATGCAAAAGTAGTGAAAACATTTGACACTACCAGGAAATAGGGTTATGCTCTGAGGAATTTCCATCAAAAGCTGTTACAGGTGTAAGTGAATAGCGACTCTATAGGCTATGTTAAGCTGAAATTATGTTGGTCCCATTTTAATAAAAGTAAGTTCAATGGGTCAACACATGAGCAAAGATGAAAGTAATGGCACAAATAAAACTTCAAGAATAGAATGGAATTAAATCCTTGTGGTTTGTAATGGCACTCCCAAAAGCCATAAAACCCCAGATTTCGCTGCTGTGGACTTGCATGTATTAAAAAGTACATGAGCCATCCCATATACACGACTGAAGTACCAGCATTAGACCATGTTTGCCAACACTTTAAATACAAACCACAGCAAAGAAAATATGCATAAAAACATATGTAATCAAGTTACATATATATTTTTAATACTAAATATAATTCACAATAAAAAGAAAATGCAAACGTTCCAAGTTTGTGACTTTACTAATGATTAAATGATTCTGGCTTTCACACAATAATTTGTTTCAAAAAATTTCCCTAAAAAAACCTGCTATATGTAACACTTAAATGAAATAAAATGAAAGTATATTAAAGAATGTTTTCCTGCTACTAGTTTAATGCACTTGACAACTAAGGTAATAGATACCTTTTTTGTAGATCTTTTCATCATGTAAATGGACAATGCTATCACAACAGTATTTTGCTGCAGCTTCCCATCAAAAGCATAGCTTTTAAGAAAATATCTCTAAGTATCACAAGTGCTGAACTTTTTTTTGTTTAAATTATCCTTTTTTTATAAACTGAGCATCCATTTAAAAGCAAATATTAAATTGTAAAGCTCTGGTTACTGTGAAATCCTGTGAACTGAATATGTTTGCTACCTCTAGACATGCAAGAGATCTTTGTATGTCATTACTCTCATCACTTCAGTAAAGACCTATAGCGAGCTGCTCAGTGATCGTACCACAAAAATATCTAGATTAATGTCTACATCTCTGAATTTCTGTAACGCAAGGTCTAACTCTGCATCTAGTCATGCCAGATTTATGTCAGGTTGTACTTGATATGATTTCAGAAGTACTAATGTAATCAATTACTGCTCTGACACATCTTAGTCTTCTTGTGTGGTCTCAACAGAACTTCAATAACAGTAAGGCAAAATACTGTCTTAAAGAGAACAGTGTTTTCTCTTCTAGTGACATGCCTACCCTGAATATTAATTGGAAGTTACTCTTAATAAAAGTAAGTCTGTTGGCCAAAAGAGGAATTGGCCTGCACATTATTTGCACAGTGATGGGCATCT
Source organism: Nipponia nippon (assembly GCF_047370975.1). NCBI lineage: Eukaryota > Metazoa > Chordata > Aves > Pelecaniformes > Threskiornithidae > Nipponia > Nipponia nippon. The sequence goes on along the minus strand of NW_028262291.1, from coordinate 6,320,179 downwards.
GAGAGACAGAACAATGAAAACCCTGCCATGTGAAGAGAGCTCTTGTTAAGGCTTTTTAAATTAAAAGCTGGATACTGAGTTTGTCGTAATGAGGATGCATATATGCAAACGTCCTTCAGCCAATGGTGGTGGTTGCATATTTTCATATTATTTTTAAAAGGAATTAAAAATAGCAACAACTAGGAGTACGTGCAGTAGAAAGTAGTACAGTGGAATTAAAACACTTTGATACATTTTACAAACAACTAAAGTCAGAATATTTGTGGTTACACTAAATAAAGCAGAAACATAATGCTGTCCTGTCTTTTTTAGTTTCAGGACCTTATTGAAAGTATCATTACTCTTCCTATATATATTAAAAAAAAAAAAAGAAAGAAAAAATGTCCACTGAATTATCTTTTTTTTTTTTTTTTAAAAAAAAAGGCTGCTTTGGTTTTAATTGGTCATTTAACTTCTCAATCATAATGTGAGAACTTCATAACAATATTTATGAAATTCCTGTTGAAATTAATGTCCATACAGGAAAATAAAAACCTTGTCAAATTATCACCTGGAGAAACAGATCACATCTTTGACATTCTTTATCTGTCAGATAAAGATCTTCTACACCCAAGTTAATGAACAGCAACAATATATAGAAAATGCCATTCTTTCCAGTGCAAGAAAATGACATAACTGGCAATATCTTGCAACTATTTTTAGATCATACATATGCATGAGCTGCATAGTTGCAGCAACAATCCATGACCCAGTACCAAAAATATAGGTCAGAGTTGTAAAGTGCCAGATGTTTAACACACAAATAAGTAGAAGTTAAATACTCTGATATATTTGACCACTCTATAACTAAAAGGTAAGGCATAAAGGACAGCGAGTCTGTAAATAAGTACAGAAATAATCTCCACAAAAAAAGACATATTTACTCTTCAGAAGCTATAAAAATTCAACCTCTTCTTTGATTAGGATTGCCATTTAAAAGACAGCCAGTGAGTTAATACAGATATGGTAACACAGATTGAGCAGTACAGCAATGCCAAAGAGTGCTGGAGGAGAGTAAAAACAGACATAGACATTGCACTCCATTCTACATGACAAATTTGAGGGGTTCTTGTGGGTTTGGGGGTTTTGAAACCTATTTTTCTATGCAAGCACATATCTCTCATCAATGCAGAAATTTGAAGGTAATGCCTCAGGAAACAAATATTTCATTTGCCATCCCGTTCCTCTTGTTGATCAGCATTTCCAAGAATTTGCAGTAGAAATGAGAAACAATAACAGATCAACTAGAGTGGAAAAGAACTGCAAGTCCCTTTAACAGATTTTAGTCATTAAATATCATGGAAATTTAGAAGTGTTGGTTTTATGATTACAAAATAGAGTTTGTCTCAAAAATATCCATCTTCAACGTTTAGTCATTCCAGAAAATATACAAGACAGACAACTAGGATAAGAAAATAAATCAAGAAAGCAATGTTCCTGATTTAAATGGAAAGCCTTGAAAAATATTCCATAGTGCTATATTTTTATTTCCGCTCCCAGTGAACACTCACATCTCTCAGCTTGCTTCCAAGAAACTTTTCCACAGAACAGGATAAAAAAAGCAAAGCACTGGAAGTAAACAGACTCATAATGAATTTGTTTTCACATATCACTGAAAATTGGTAGACATTTTAAGTTTGCTTAAATGATTCATGAAAGGTTTTTTGGTTTATAATAATTTTCTCCCACTCTGAAGGTATATAGCCTAAACGTGAACTTTAACAGAAGGCATACTTGCTCACACTTTTCAAAGCTAAATGACAGGAATGCACAGCACTGCACATTTTGTCTTCTGAAGAGACTCAGGAAAAGTTCCTTGGGTGTGGGTCTGAAATGGCTTATGTGTCTTTTGCAGATAGATACCTCTTCTGCAGGACTGGGATGCCATACTGGAAACAGAAAAGGTTACTAAAAAGGTCTCAGTAAATCACTAGGAAATAAATGAGAAGGAAGACAGTCTCCACTGTTCTCTACCTTGTGTGATCAGTTATACACCTGTACAAGGAGAATTTCCATGCTTTTTAATCATCCTAGATTTCTGCTTACTGTGAGCTGACACAAACCCCAAGAGCTGTGGCTAATATTGTTATATAGAAAGCCCATTATTCACCAATGCAACAGTCTTTCCCTCTTCCACACATTCACTTTGTCTTGAATTCTTCCTTCATTTTAATGAAGGAAAAACAATGAAAATAAACCCCGCAAAAAAATAAAGCATTCAACATAAAATCAAAGATCCAAGTTTTCCAAGTAACTCAAGATACAGACATTTTCTCTCCATGGTATTCTCACCTCACTGCATTGTATAAGTGAAAAACCTCTTTCTTGAAGTACCAGTTCTTTTTCTATAGAACTTGGTTTATCATTACTCCTTCCAATACACACCACCATAAAAAAGTGGTTAAAAAAAAAAAAAGGATTATTACAATAATCTATCATCTAGATAAGATCTTCACTTAAAATTTCTTATCTGAGGAGCTCATAACTACTGTTTTATCTCAGACTAGAAACATAGAAAGAATAATGTTAGTCCAAGCATAGCAGCACTGCCTTTCTTCCAACATATGAGCTATCAACCTTACATATGACCTATGGAATAGTTTTTGCTGTTCTCTTTTTTTTTTTTTTTTTTAACCCTGTTCATATAAAATTAATTCAAGCACAGCCTTGGAGCACCGTACAGCAGCAGAGTTGCTATAGACGATGGACGTTTTTCTCTGATTCATTTAAAACTAAAACAATAACTACAATCTCCTCCAGAAAACAACATCTAAAGTGCAATACCAGCATCAATAGATAAAACGAGACATCTAATTCACTCTGCTGCTCTCAACTAATCCAGAATTAACAGTTCTGGGTAAGTAGCTAAATGAGCTAACAGGAGAATAGCACTTACAAGAAAAAAACCCAAACCTCATTTCCCAAAGGTATCAAAGCAAGGAGCCACACATATTAAACATTAATCTCATCTGAATGAAGCTTTTCATTTTGATCAAAAAAACTGAAGTAAAATTTTCGGCATTTCTAATTCATCATTTCATGACGCTTCTTACTTCAATTCGTCTAGTTTGATTTATTTTTGCACCAGAAATGGTGACAAAGCTAAAACAGGAATACTGAGCTGCCCAGTGTATGCGAATCCTGGGTTTTAAACACACTTTTTGATCTACATGAATGACGTATGTTCGTATGTTTTAGAGCCAAATTGACAAAATGAGGGAGGAATGTCTGATTTTTTTCATGCCCTCGTGCTTAATAATTACTCTTGTGTGCAGTTTCTGGTAGATTTTCAGATTTGAATGGTTTGTGTTTGATTGACATGAATAAAAATACTGAAAGTTGGAGGCACCTCAATATTCTTCTCAACTCAGACAGAGTATCCCCCCAATAATAATGGTTCCTGTAAGAATCAATATGAAAACATATACATGCCTGTTATCAGCTATTTTATGAAAGAAACAGCAGTTTGATTATATTGCTCTGGAATGTCCAAGCCTTTTGACCTATGGGCTGGGTGCCTGTTCAGGTAAACATCTGTAAACCAGTAATGACGTTCCCACAAGTCCCTGGACACAGAACGCATGGTACCCAGGTATGCCAAAAGAATAGAGCCCTGGTGCCAAGGATACAGAGCATGGTATTGGATGGTAACAGGACCTACGTGTCCCTGGAGAAGTAAAGCAACTTTTACTGGAGAAAAGACTGAGACGTAATAAAACAGTAGGATGACTACAGAGAGGATGCAAGAAAAGCTACTGCATAAACCAAAATAAAGGCATCAAAGTTATTCATATTTCTACACAGCTAATTACAGTGGAAATAGACATGAACAGCAGACTTTTTTAGTTGGCTAATTTCTGCCATAGATACTAAACTATGTGAAAAAACACATAAAGGAGGAGAAGCACAGAAGAAAAGCAGCTCAGAAAAGGTATTAAGCACCCCGAAAATACTGAAGATTATTCTTTCTTCCAGGCAGGAATGTGCAGCTCTGTTCTCTCTTACTAATCACACCCCATTTTTTGGTTGGCTACCAAAACAGATTATGATGATACAAATATAACTGACGCCAAGTGACACAGGAAAAAATTATAGCAACAGAGGAATGATTTAAAAAGGTCAAATCTTCAAGAAAAATGTGTTTAAAAATAAAGACAGAGGAAAAAACATGGAACAAAGCCTAAAGAAGTATCTCTATTGGTATACTACTTTGGCAACTTGCTCTTCTATAGCAACTGCTCTATCGGTGATGGTAACCTGCACCTAGCCTTTACCCCAACATGACATGTTTCCGTTAACATTTCCAAGCTATTCAAGTAAAAGTGCAGATAACAAAAATCTGATTAATTCTGATATCATATAAGGCCAGTCAACAGTGTACAAGGGAATATGAATGGGAAAATATGCTCAGAAGTGTTCGCTCACTTGAAGTATGCGGTCTTAGGTACTACTAGAAAACTCTCCCAAAACACATGAAACTCCAGGAGATCCAGAGTCTTTTCATCTGCAGAAGCCACTTGGATGGAACAGGTCGACTTCCCTCTGCACAAAGATGTCCCTAAAACACTTTGCACCATGAAAGCTACAACTTTAGCCATCTCCTTTAATGTTTTCCCAGCGCCATTTACCACAAGTGGAAAAAATTGAATACTGTGTCAGAGTGTTGCAAACTTAACTTTACACTTTAACCTACATTTCATTGCAATACTTAAGGAACTTTTTTTTCCTGAACAGTTTGGAAAAATTGTATTATCTTCTAAGCATAACCTTCTTCAAAGAGATGGAAAAGTAATGAAATTACACAATATCTAGGTCATTTTGAAAATTATAAGTGAATTTAAACCAGTAATAACTAATAATTAAAATACATTAAGTGTATAAAGTACAAAGGAAGATAGGTTTTAAAACCTTTTGAGAAAATTAATGCCTTTTCTTCAGTTATATTAATATAATTTAGAGGAGCAAAGGGTTGTGATTTTCATGGCTTGATTCATTTAAATGAAAAGTTACAGTCTAGGGAAATTTCAAATCAAATTTTACCAACGGAGCTCGACCTCACCTCTATTACCAGCCATATAAATGAGAGCAGAATTTCCTTTTTGTGCTAGAGAACAGCAACAGAAACACCATGTAAAATACGAAATCAACTTCTTCAACCGTTAGGACTCATTAAACCACTGTAGCTAAACCAGAAGGAGAAAACACAAATACCTACCACTTCTTGTTAATAAGGTATAAGAGTGCAGGTTGAAAATAGTTCTTGACCTAGTGTGACTGGCCAATAAACCCCTACAATGAGAAAAGGTCCAGAGGAGATGGGCAAGGGCGATGCATTCATGAAGCTCAGGGAATAGTACAGGGTATGATGGATCACAGCTGTTGCACAGAGAGCTGACCACCATAGCACCAAGAGGACCAGAGAGTGGTCTTCTGTTTTAGGTAGAGAGCTATCAACAGTTGAGTGGATCAACTGACTAGGTCACAGCTGAGTGGATAACTGGTGGTATAAATGTTTCTCCCTGGGTTCATTAAAAGTGTATGAAGGCCTGAGCTAGCCAGACCAGCGGGTAGCAGGGGGGGTGGGGGTGGGGGGGAGTGAATATGTGGCTCAGTCCAACACAGAGTACGAAAACGGAGCAACTAACAAAAGAATTTCAGACAGCAATGGTCTTGAGCTGGCTTCAACCCACATATTGCTCCCTGGTGACAAGATGGCCAGCATCATGACAGTAAGCATATTATAGAGACCGGTAATAGAGATTACATTGGCATTGTGATTAACCTGTATATTGCAATTGTTATATTTTGCCAAGTATAACTTACACCTGTATTGTGATTTCTGTATATTGCTGTATCATTCTGCCAAATCAAAAATCCTGTGTAACATCAAACATCTTCACATAAGTAAATTTGATATTAAACAGTATACCCTCTGCACACGGAGTATCTAGAAAACCCTGGTCAGAGTATTGGACTCTGGCACCCAGACAGAGATCCATCAAAGCCAATATTTCTACAATGAGAGCACAAACTCACTTACCCTCCACACGGAAGACAGCAGGCTACTAGTCCCTGAGGGCAGAAGTAAGGCAAGTAACACGTAATACACAGGACTTCAAAAGATTTGCCTAGATCCTTACAGCCAGATAAGCTCTGAATACAGATCTTGTACAACAGTACACAGCGCCACGCAAATATAATGACTGTGGTTTCTAAAACACTGCACCCTAGTCAGCAGCCCTGACCTTCAAACAAGTTCCAAAGTTCCCCTAGAAATCTCAGCACTGTTTTATCACATAGCAAAAACGTGCATTAATTCCCCCTCAGGTCCTCTTGATTATCTCCTGCGTTTGTTGTTTTGACACTACACTGGATCTTGTTTTGTGGTTATATTCTAGTTCTCAAAAGCTACAGTTTTAAGAAATGAGGAAAAGAATGGCAGAGATGTTACCAGGGTGCAGTTCAGGAGAGTAAAATGATTTTCTCTCTCATTGAAACAGTTTCAAATTACAGCAGTAATAGGCAAAACTTTCCATCTGGTAAGTGTTTGCTCAGCTATATGACCACAG